>NC_092335.1:497530000-497852500 GCF_046630445.1 Rutidosis leptorrhynchoides
TCAAATTAATTCATTTTTTTTATTGAACTTGCAACTCTGATTGATTAGTTAAGATGTTGAAGAAGAACATAAGAGACAGAGGGAGATAATGGTTAAATAGATATAGGATGTACTTAATTTCAGGAAAACATATTGGACGAAATGGTAAAGGGGTTTATTGGTTAACGGGTGGTCTCGAGTTCGAGCCCGGCTATGGGCATTTTTTTTTATGAAGAATTTATGAGGTAGTTACCTTTTTACATATCATTATTTCAATTATTAATAATATCATTTTTATTATTATTGTTATTATTACTATTATTATTATTAGTGCTAAAGTTATCAAAATTATTATTATATGAATAAGTATTATAAACATTATCATTATTATTATTATTATTATTATTATTATTATTATTATTATTATTATTATTATTATTAATATTATTATTATTATTATTATTATTATTATTATTATTATTATTATTATTATTATTATTATTATTGTTGTTGTTATGATTATTATTAGTAATTATGGTTGTTATTAAATACACTAAGATTAATACTATAATTGTTATTATTATCACTAATATTATTATTATTATCATTACTAGTATTATCATTAATACTTTTATTATTATCATTAATTTTATAAGACTATTATTAAATATAGGTATTACTATTATTATTATTATTATTATTATTATTATTAGGATTAAGATTACGAATTGATGTTACGGAAAGTTTAATTATTAGCTTAGAAATTAAACACGAAAGGTATGATTATCATCATTATTAGTATATGTATTATAAATACAATTAGGATTATTATTGTTATTGTTATTATTAAAATTATTATCCTTATCACTAATATCATTAAGTAGTAATATTATTGTATTATCACAAGTATTATCATTATGTAATTACACAAAAATCTATATCATAATGATCATTGACAGTAAAATTAATATTTTTAAAATTATAATTATTAATATCATTATTATAATTATTAATGGAATTATTAACATTATTATCTTATTAGTAATATTAAGTATTATAATTATTATCATTTTTACTAGTATTAATATTATTACTATTATTATTAATATGCAAGTGATATATATACTAAAAATATATTTATTACATATAACATAATGAAGATTAATATTTTTATATAACAAAAGGAATATAAGAAACATACATATATTATTAATATAAAGAGGACATAATTAATAAATTTATATATATTTGTTCGATTACAATTATGTATATTAATAAATATACAAATGATATAGGTTCGTGAATCAGAAGCCAACCCTGCATTGTTCAGTTATTCAATATAGTCATATGTATTTTTACTACAAAATACATTAGGTGAGTTTCATTTTCTCCCTTTTTAAATGCTTTTGCAATATATATTTTTGGGACTGAGAATACATGAGCTGTTTTATATCTGTTTTACGAAATAGACACAAGTACTTAAAACTACATTCTATGGTTGAATTATTAAACCAAATATGCCCCTTTTTAGTCTGGTAATCTAAGAATTAGGGAACAGACACCCTAATTGACGCGAATCCTAAAGATAGATCTATCGGGCCCAACAAGCCCCATCGAAAGTACCGGATACTTTAGTACTTCGAAATTTATATCATGTCCGAAGGAGGATCCCGGAATGATGGGGATATTCTTATATGTATATTGTGAATGTCGGTTACCAGGTGTTCAATCCATATGAATGATATTTTGTCTCTATGCATGGGACGTATATTTATGAGAACAATATATGGAAATCTTGTGGTCTATTAAAATGATGATAATGGTTATTTATGTTAAAATAATGAACTCACCAACCTTTTAGTTGACACTTTTAAGCATGTTTATTCTCAGGTACGAAAGAAATCTTCCGCTGTGTAATTGCACATTTTAAAGATATTATTTGGAATCATTCATGACATATTTCAAAAGACGTTGCATTCGAGTCGTTGAGATCATCAAGATTATGATTAAATCAGTTATAGTTAGATATATTATAAAATGGTATGCATGCCGTTAACTTTCGTTGTAATGAAAGATTGTCTTTTCAAAAATGAATGCAATGTTTGTAAAAATGTATCATATAGAGGTCAAATACCTCGCGATGTAATCAACTGTTGTGAATCGTTTATAATCGATATGGACTTTGTCCGGATGGATTAGGACGGGTCCTTTCACCGTTGCTAGAATAAAAAGGAAAGGTGATAGAGGATCCCCTTGTCTTACCCCATTACCTAAAGAAAATTCTTTAGTGGGCGCCCCATTAACAAGAATAGATATTGAGGCCGACTTAAGGCATTCCGAAATCCACTTCCTCCATTTACATCCAAACTCCATCGACTTCATAACTTCGAGTATAAAATTCCAATTAAGGCTATTAAATGCTTTCTCAAAGTCTACTTTAAAAATAATACCTTTTTTCTTTTTAGCCTTAAAAAATCAATCGTCTCGCTTGCAATCAAGGAACCGTCTAAAATAAATTGATCTTTCAAGAAAGTGCTATGTTCGACACCCACTAGTGAGGGTAAAATCCGACGAAGTCGGTTGGAAAGGATCTTGGCTAAAATCTTGTAATAGCTCCCGATAAGACTAATCGGTCTATACTCCCCTAGTCCCGTCGGGTCTGCTTTCTTGGGAATAAGGGTAACGAATGATGCGTTACACCCTCTCGAAATCTCACCCTTTTCCCATAACCAATTAATTGCATCGACTAAATCCTCTTTGACAATCTTCCAAAACTTCTTGTAAAATCTCATATTGAAATCGTCCGGTCTGGGAGCTTTTGTGCTCCCGCAATCGTTTATTGCATCGAGAATTTCATTTTCAGTGAACTTACTTTCAAGTGTTGTTGCCTCGTCGTTTGAAATCACCGGGTAACATAGATCCTCCATCGAAGGTCTCTCGATATTGGTTTTTTCAAAAGCCCGGCTGAAATGTCTGAATGCTTCTGCTTTTACCTCGTCCGGTTTTTCATTCCACACACCATCGATTATTAGGCCTCTGATATTGCATTTTGTGTATTTATTCCGAATGATTGAGTGGAAATACTTTGTGTTTTCATCACCCTCAAGAGCCCATCGAACACGTGCCTTCTGTTTAAGCATACTCGCCTTGATCTTTTCCTTTACAAGCAACCCTTTACGTGTGTTTCTCTACAGTTCCATTTCCTGATTATTGATGGTACCTGCTTCAGCTTTTAGCTCTAAAGAATGAGCTAAATTTTTTTGAGATTCAATTTCCCCATCCAATGATCCGAATTTTTCTTTGCTCCATGTCTTGAGAACAGATTTGACGTTTTTTAATTTTGTTCAAAAAAACACCCATCTTTTCGATCCCCCGAGATATCAGCCAACCTCTACGCATCACTGATTACCTGTTCGATTCCATCTACATCGAGCCAAACGTCAAAAATTTTGAAAGCTTTTGGGCCATAATCTTTTTCTTCGTCTTTTAGCACAATTGGACAATGATCTGATTCTCTCATTTCCAAAGCGACAGCCGAGAGGTGTTCCCATAACGAATAGAAACTTTCTGAGACTAGAAAACGATCTAATTTGCTGAATTTGATGCCGTCATCACTTATCCTTATGAATGCCCTTCCACCGAGTGGAACATCCAAAAGATTGTTTGATGTGATGAAGTCATTGAAACATCTTGCTCGACTAGCCAAAAACTCACAATTGAGCCTCTCCACTTGGACTCTCACTTCATTAAAATCCCCACAAATTGCCCAAGGCTCGTCCTTATCTAATAATCGTTCTAATGAATCCCATAACCTTTGCTTCCCTGCGTCGTCGTGTGGTCCAAAAACATTAAAAATATTAACCATCACCCCATTATTTTTCCATTTTCCTCAAATACCGATTGCATGATATATGTTTATAACATCAGTAGCCTCAAAAAAACAGGAATCCCATATTAACAGTTGACCCCCCGATTTTCCTCCCATAACCTGCTGAATGAAATCACTATCTGTAAAGCCCCACAATTTATGTATCCACGATATATCAACAAGGTGTAATTTTGTTTCTTATAAAGCCACAAAGGAAGGTTTCTCAATTGAAATTAACTTCTTAATTGGCCCAAATTTACTATCCCTACCCGAACCAAAACCCCTAATGTTATATGATACAATCTTCATAATTAACCATAGCTGAAAACGAAAATTATGGTGGGTACCTAACAAGAGGCTTTCTTCTGCCACTTCAATCCTAGGCGGTAACCAATATCGTGAACCCCCTCTATATTAATTGAACCAAAGGAGCAATTGGGTTCAGGATTTGGTGCAACCTCATTCTGCACTGAATTGGAAGTCGAATGGTTATATGAGGTACCTTTTTTGTTGAACGTGCCTTTTGTTTCATTGTTGCATGCGATGAGCAAGTGGATCAAATCGGTTTGTTATCTGGCCTCTTTCTTGCTTTATTTTTAACATTCAACATTCTTGATGAGGTCTTCCATCGACATATATTCGACCAACAGAAATCTTCTTACCTGCTTCTGTATTTTTTCCTTCTTTTAAATTTCCTTTTTTGTTGGGTCATGAGATTTAGGCTTATTTGCTTTGACAGGCCCATTATCTAAAGCAGTACTGGATCTTGGGATACAGTTAGGCCCATTTACTGAATTTAAACGAGACCTAGTACTTTTGGGCCTTTCCTGATGAATTGGGCTTGGAATCAAGTTTTCGTCTGAATTTTCCTTGGCATCCAAATTATTAGATTGCTTTTCCTGAGGTGTATTACTGTTGTGAGCCACCTTTTCTTAGGGAACAGTCATCTACGTTAATTGGTTTTTCGGGTATTGCACCTTTGATCTCTGGACTTGAAACCTCATGATTACATTGGAAAAGGTTTCCTAAATTCCAACACCCAGACTCTTTGTCTTCTTCCGCCGTACTAAAATTTTTTCGGCTATTATCACCGTCATCTTCACCGAAAATGTGGCCATTGTCGTCAACCGCAATTTTTTCTAATTCAATTTCAGGATCCATCGTGATGTTATCATCATCATCATCAGAAGCATCAAAGGTGTCTTCAATAAACTCATCATCATTTTCGTCTTCAAGCTCCTCATCATTCCTATCTGATTTGTAATCATCCGTTCCCGTATGATTTTCAAAAGGAGTTTGAACCACTCTGTTTTTATCTTCATTGACGGAAACATAGACTATTTCATCATTGTCTACTAGGTTGACACAGCCATAAATATGAGTTGTGCTATTACGCATATGCAGTAGGACTTTACTGAAAGTTAGGTTTTGGTTACCTCTCTCTATGCTGCAATTTTCCATATCCAAGACTTTTCCCCACCAACTGCATATAGAACTAAATGTATCTTCTTTTCAACGGGTGACTGGAACCCCAGCTATATCAACCCAACATAATCTTCCTGGTGACCAATATGAAGTACCAAGTGCCCATACCTTATTACACCATTTGTGTAGGCCATGACTAGTATTGTTTATGATAGCATTTTCTTCGAATGTAGATTCACATATCACGAGTATGCATAATCCTCCTAAGTATTTTAAGGAGAAGTTGCTCATACCCTCTGCTTTGCAGAGATCTTCGATTATGAAAAATGGTTCCAGGTTTTTTAACTCGCACATAATGGATCTTCCAAAAAGTTCAACATTATGCTGCTCCATTTTAATATTAATGTTTCTCTCATCCGTATATTTTGTGTCGTCACTTTTATAACTTGAAAGCTTCATCTTCTCCTCCCTCATCAGATTTAGTTTGGATCTGAGGTCTTCTTTTTCCTTGTTCAACTTATTGAGTTTTTCTCTTAGGTCTTCCTGTGGATGTCTGAGAACCTCGTTGAAGTTATGACCATCTTTGAATCGTGGTTGATCGTAGCTTCCAAACGATTTGTTTTCATGAGCATCTCATTTCTTATTGCCATCCAGTTCGTCTCTTTCTCTCGCTTTGAATACACTAATTGGTGATCCATCAAATGTGATCTTCTCGAGTGCCGTTAGCATTTGGTCTGCATTGCTAACATGGCCGAAACGGGCGAAGGCAAACCGGCTGCCATTTTTCAGCCTCTTGCTTGCCACGTAAATGTCTCTTAAGTCGCCGTATGGTTTGAAGGATCTCCAAAAATCAGGCACTGTCCTATTATCCGGGAAGTTGAAGAACATGAAGGATGTCAAATGGATTCCCAATAGTCTTGTAAATGATCTTGAAATCTTTCGTTGTACCGTTCTCGCAATCTGACCATGCTGTCACCGCCTGAGTAGTTTCATCTCCTCTCACTCTCTCTCCTCACCCTCTCTCTCTCTCTCTCCATATGATTTTTGCAATTTTAGATGTTAGGATAAGTAATACCTTCATATGTGAATTGTTATGCCTGTTTAAATACCACTATGATACTTGTTTTTATTTAATAATGAATTTAGGTACATCGAGAATCATGTTGGGGCTACTATCTCACCACTAGCTATCAAATGTTGATGCTTTTATAATGTCTTGGTTTTATTGTTCGTGTATTTTTAGCTGCTTTTTTATTTTTCAAGATTCATTACTTATTTATCTTTTTGTTTCTAAATTTCATATTGAATGGGAATATATGATAGTGTAGTTTTGTTTTGATGATAATTAATGGCCGCAAAACACATATTTGAAGTCACTACTTTTCTCACAAAATCGGGAAAAATTTTGTGGAGAATTCTTCGAAATATTTTCATTTGCATAATTAGGCCCATTTTTGCAAGATAACTAGAAAATGATGATAAGAGCAATACTTTCTTAAGGCTTTCCCCCGTTCGATGTAGATTAGATTCCTAAAAGGACATTTTACTATTTTTAAAGGTGAATTTTGTACTTTTAGATCTTAGGATAAGTAATACTTTCACATGTGAATTGTTGTGTCTGTATAAATACCACTATGATACTTGTTTTTATTTAATATTTTATTTAGGTACATCGAGAATTATGTTGTGGTTAAAATCTAACCACTAGCTACAAAAAGTTGCTGCTTTTATAATGTCTTGGTTTTATTGTTGAAGTATTTTTAGCCGCTTTTTTATATCTCTAGGTTCATAACTTATTTATCTTTTTATTTCTAAATGTCATATTGAATGTGAATATATGAGAGAGTAGTTTCATTTTGATGATAATTAATGGTCGCAAAACACATATTTGAAGTCACTACATTCCCCACAAAATCGGGCAAAATTTTGTGGAGAATTTTTCAAAAATTTTCAATTATAGATTAGGACCATTTTCGCAAGATAACTTGAAAACGGAGCTACGAGCAAAACTTCCTTAAAGGTTTTTCCAGTTCGAAGCAGTTTAGATTCCAAAAATAACATTTTACTATTTTTAATACTGAATTTTGCGCGTTTAGATCTTAGGATAAGTAATACCTTCACATTTTAATTGTTGTGCCTGTTTAAATACCACTAGGATACATGTTTTTATTTAATATTGTATTTAGGTACATCGAGAATAATGTTGGGGATACTATCTCACCACTACCTATCAAACATTGCTGCTTTTATAATGTCTTATTTTATTATTCGAGTATTTTTAGCCTCTTTTTTATTTCTCTATATTCATAATTTATTTTTATTTTGTTTCTAAATTTCATATTGAATGCGAATATATGAGAGTGTAGTTTCGTTTTGATGATAATTAATAGCTGCGAAACACATATTTGAAGTCACTACATTCCCCACAAAATCGGGACAATATTTTGTGGAGAATTTTCTGAAACATTTTCAATCACAGATTAGGCCTATCTTCGCTAGATAACTAAAAAACTGCACTACGAGCAAGACTTGCTTAAGGATTTCTCCCGTTCAAAGTAGTTTAGATTCCGAAAATGACATTTTACTATTTTAAAAGGTGAATTTTGCAATTTTAGATCTTAGGATAAGTAATACCTTCACATGTGAATTGTCGTGTCTGATTAAATACGACTATGATACTTGCTTTTATTTAATAATGTATTTAGCTACATCGAGAATCATATTGGGGCTACTATCTCACCACTAGCTATCAAATGTTGCTGCTTTTATAAGGTCTTGGTTTTATTGTTCGAGTATTTTTAGCCGCTTTTTTATTTCTCTAGATTCATAAACTTATTTTTGCTTTTGTTTCTAAATTTTATATTGAATGTGAATATATAAGATTGTAGTTTCATTTTGATAATAATTAATAGCCGCAAAACACATATTTGAAGTCACTACATTCCCTACAAAATCGGGCAATAATTTGTGGAGAATTTTTCGAACAATTTTCAATTATAGATTAGGCCCATTTTCGCAAGATAACTAGAAAACGGCGCTACGAGCAAGACTTCCTTAAAGCTTTTTCCCGTTCGAAGCAGTTTAGATTCCGAAAATAACATTTTACTATTTTTAAAGCTGAATTTTGCACTTTTAGATATTAGGAGTCGATTTATTGGCGACTTGACTGACTCTTATAGTCTAAATTAAATTTCAGGTAGGATTTCAAACCCATAGAAATTTGATTATACCATTTTAATGGCGTCTATTATTATTTTTATTTTAGTATTTTTATTTTTGTTTTAAAAAAAACTTTTTCCTACTTAAAGGTCGGAGGTCCTCTCGGAAGCAATCTCTTTATCCGTCGAATAAAGAGAGGGATGACTTTCTCTACGCTTGAGAGTGTTTCACTCTGGGTGGAGAAATGACTTGTCTTTATTCTCGAATAGGGGAATGATTGTCTACATCTCACCTCCCCCATACACCACTCATGTGGTATTGAGTTTTGTTGTTGTTGTTGTTGTTGTTGTTGTTGTAGATATTAGGATAACTAATACCTTCACATGTGAATAGTTGTGCGTGTTTAAATACCACTATGATTCTTATTTTTATTTAATAGTGTATTTAAGTACATCGAGAATCACGTTGGCGCTACAATCTCACCACTGCCTATCAAACGTTGCTGCTTTTATAATGTCTTGATTTTATTGTTCGAGTATTTTGAGCCGCTTTTTTATTTCTCTATATTCATAATTTATTTTTATTTTTGTTTTTAAATTTAATATTGAATGCGAATATATGAGAGTGTAGTTTCATTTTAATGATAATTAATGGCCGTAAAACACATATTTGAAGTCACTACATTCCCCACAAAATCGGGCAAAGTTTTGTGGAAAATTTTTCGAAAATTTTTCAATTACATATTAGACCCATTTTCATAAGATAACTAGAAAACGGAGCTACGAGTAAGACTTCCTAAATGCTTTTTCCCGTTGGAAACAGTTTAGATTCCGAAAATGACATTTTACTATTTTTAAAGGTGAATTTTGCACTTTTAGATCTTACGATAAGTAATACCTTCACATGTGAATTGTTGTGACTTTTTAAATACTACTACGATACTTGTTTTTATTTAATAATATATTTAGGTACATCGAGCATGATGTTGGGGCTACTATCTCACCACTAGCTATCAAACCTTCCTGCTTTTATAATGTCTTGGTTTTATTGTTCGAGTATTTTTAGCCGATTTTTTATTTCTCTAGATTCATAACTTATTTTTGTTTTTGTTTCTAAATTTTATATTGAATGCGAATATATGAGAGTGTAGTTTTGTTTTTATGATAATTAATTTCCGCAAAACACATATTTGAAGTCACTACATTGCCCAGAAAATCGGGCAAAATTTTGTGAAGAAATTTTCGAAATATTTTCATTTGCAGATTAGGCCCATTTATAAATATAACTAGAAAACGATGATACGGGCAAGAATTTCTCAAGGCTTTCCCCTGTTCAAAGTAGTTTAGATCCCGAAAATGACACTTTACTATTTTTTAAAGGTGTATTTTGAAATTTTAGATCTTAGGATAAGTAATACCTTCACATGTAAATTGTTGTGCCTGTTTAAATACCAATATGATACTTGTTTTTATTTAATATTGTATTTAGGTACATTGAGAATCATGTTGGGGCTACTATCTCACCACTAGCTATCAAACGTTGCTGCTTTTATAATTTCTTGGTTTTATTGTTCGAGTATTTTAAGTCGCTTTTTTATTTCTCTAGATTCATAACTTATTTATTTTTTTGTTTCTAAATTTCATATTGAATGCGAATATATGAGAGTGTAGTTTCATTTTGATAATAATTAATTGAAATGTCCCGTTCATATTGATTATAAACGTTCCATATTAATTGATTTCGTCGCGAGGTTTTGACCTCTATATGAGACGTTTTTCAAAGACTGCATTCATTTTTTAAAACAAGCATAACCTTTATTTTATCGATAAAGGTTTAAAAAGCATTACGTAGATTATCAAATAATGATAATCTAAAATATCCTGTTTACACACGAACATTACATAATGGTTTACAATAAGAATATATTACATCAAAAATAAGTTTCTTGAATGCAGTTTTTACACAATATCATACAAGCATGGACTCTAAATCTTGTCCTTATTTTAGTATGCAACAGCGGAAGCTCTTAATAATCACCTGAGAATAAACATTCTTAAAACGTCAACAAAAATGTTGGTGAGTTATAGGTTTAACCTATATATTTATCAAATCGCAATAATAGACCACAAGATTTCATATTTTAATATACATCCCATACATAGAGATAAAAATCATTCATATGGTGAACACCTGGTAACCAACATTAACAAGATGCATATAAGAATATCCCCTATCATTCCGGGAAATCCTTCGGACATGATATAAACGAATTCAAAGTACTAAAGCATCCGGTACTTTGGATGGGGTTCGTTAGGCCCAATAGATCTATCTTTAGAATTCGCGTCAATTAGTAGATCGGTTTACTAATTCTTAGGTTACCAAGCAAAAGGGGAATATTCAGCTTCGATCATTCAACCATATAATGTAGTTTCATTTACTTGTGTCTATTTCGTAAAACATTTATAAAACTGCATGTATTCTCATCCCAAAATATTAGATTTTAAAAGTGGGACTATAACTCACTTTTACTTCGTCGCGAAGTAAGACTTGGCCACTGGTCGATTCACGAACCTATACAAATATGTACATATATATCAAAGTATGCTCAAAATATATTTACAACATTTTTTAATACGTTATAATGTTTTAAGCTTATTAAGTCAGCTGTCCTCGTTAATAACCTACAACTAGTTGTCCATAGTTAGATGTACAGAAATAAATACAAATTATCTTGGATCAATCCATGACCCAGTGTATACAAGCCTCAGGTTAGATCACAACTCAAACTATATATATTATTTTAGAATCAACCTCAACCCTGTATAGCTAACTCCAACATTACTGCATATAGAGTGTCTATGGTTGTTCCAAAATATATTATATAGATGGGTCGATATGATATGTCAAAACATTGTATACGGGTATATGGTATCTCAAGATTATATAATATATATTAGAATACATGAATAATACAATATAAGTTTGGTAAGTTATGATTTGTATAGAATTGTTACAATATTTCCCGTAGCTACAACAATCAAAAAGTATCCAATCTTGTTTTACCCATAACTTCTTCGTTTTAAATCCGTTTTGAGTGAATCAAATTACTATGGTTTCATATTGAACTCTATTTTATGAATCTATACAGAGAAAGTATAGGTTTATAGTCGGAAATATAAGTTACAAGTCGTTTTTGTAAGAGGTAGTCATTTCAGTCGAAAGAACGACGTCTTGATGACCATTTTGAAAAACATACTTCCACTTTGAGTTTAACCATAATTTTTGGATATAATTTCATGTTCATAAGAAAAATCATTTTCCCAGAAGAATAACTTTTAAATCAAAGTTTATCATAGTTTTTAATTATCAAACCCAAAACAGCCCGCGGTGTTACTATGACGGCATATGTCCGGTTTTACGGTGTTTTTTGTGTTTCCAGGTTTTAAATCATTAAGTTAGCATATCATAAAGATATAGAACATGTGTTTAGTTGATTTTAAAAGTCAAGTTAGAAGGATTAACTTTATTTGCGAACAAGTTTAGAATTAACTAAACTATGTTCTAGTGATTACAAGTTTAAATCTTCGAATAAGATAGTTTTATATGTATGAATTGAATGATGTTATGAACATCATTACTACCTTAAGTTTAGTAGGTAAACCTACTGGAAGTGACAATAAATGATCTAGCTTCAAAGGATCTTGGATGGCTTGAAAGTTCTTGAAGTAGGATCATGACACAAAAACAAGTTCAAGTAAGATTTTTACTAGAATTAAGATAGTTTATAGTTATAGAAATTGAATCAAAGTTTGAATATGATTATTACCTTGAATAAGAAAGATAACCTACTTTAAATAACAGAGGTTTCTTGATCTTAGATGATTACTTGGAATGAATTAGAAAGTTTGGATGTAAGCTAGTAAACTTGAAAGGATTTTCGAAGTGTTCTTGAAGTGTTCTTCCTAAGATAATTATAGCTTGATTCTTGAAGTAATTTTTGATGAAGATGATGATTAGCTACTGGAAAAATTCATTCATAAGTGTGTGTGTGTGAGTGTGTGTGTGTGTGTGTGTGTGTTGAGAGAGAATTAGAAAGAGAATTGGAAGTGAAATGGAGTGAATGATGAGTGGTAAGTGGTGAGTGGTGAGTGGGGTTAAAAGGAGTTCTAGTTAGTTGACTAGTTCATGGTAGAAGTTAAAATTGATTAGTCATACATGACATAACCAAGAGTGGAATCCCATGCTAGTTCCTATTGGTATATACCAACAGTAAGTACGTCTAGAAGCTGTGTATAATACGGGTATGAATACGACTAGAATTCTTGATGAAAAAAGAATGGGAATGTAACTGTACCCATTTTTGTTAAGTATTAGTGTTTTGATATATGTCTTGAAGTCTTCCAAAAGTATATTAATACATCTAAATACACTACATGTATATACATTTTAACTGAGTCATTAAGTCATCGTTAGTAGTTACATGTAAGTGTTGTTTTGAAACCTTTAAGTTAACAATCTCATTTAATGTTGTTAACCCATTGTTTATTATATCTAATGAGATGTTAAATTATTATCTTATCATGATATTATGATATATTAATATATCTTAATATGATATATATACATTTAAATGTTGTTACAACGATAATCGTTACATATATGTCTCGTTTCGAAATCCTTAAGTTAGTAGTCTTGTTTTTATGTATATAACTCATTGTTAATATACTTATGGAGATACTCACTTATCATAATCTCATGTTAACTATATGTATATCCATATATATATCGTCATGTCATTTTTACAAGTTTTGACGTTCGTGAATCGCCGGTCAACTTGGGTGGTCAATTGTCTACATGAAACTCATTTCAAATAATCAACTCTTAACAAGTTTGATTTCTTAACATGTTGGAAACATTTAATCATGTAAAAATCAATTTCATTTAATATATACAAACATGGAAAAGTTTGGGTCACTACAGTACCTACCCGTTAAATAAATTTCATCCCGAAATTTTAAGCAGTTGGAGGTGTTGTCGTATCTTCTGGAAATAAGTGCGGGTATTTCTTCTTCATCTGATCTTCTCGTTCCAGGTGAACTCGGGTCCTCTACGAGCATTCCATCGAACCTTAATAATTGGTATCTTGTTTTGCTTAAGTCTTTTAACCTCACGATCCATTATTTCGACGGGTTCCTCGATGAATCGAAGCGTTGATTTGAATTTCGTCTAACGGAATAGTGAGATCTTCTTTAGCAAAACATTTCTTCAAATTCGAGACGTGGAAAGTGTTATGTACAGCCGCGAGTTGTTGAGGTAACTCAAGTCGGTAAGCTACTGGTCCGACACGATCAATAATCTTGAATGGTCCAATATACCTTGGATTTAATTTCCCTCGTTTACCAAATCGAACAACGCCTTTCCAAGGTGCAACCTTAAGCATGACCATCTCTCCAATTTCAAATTCTATATCTTTTCTTTTAATGTCGGCGTAGCTCTTTTGTCGACTTTGGGCGGTTTTCAACCGTTGTTGAATTTGGATAATCTTCTCGGTAGTTTCTTGTATTATCTCCGGACCCGTAATCTGTCTATCCCCCACTTCACTTCAACAAATCGGAGACCTGCACTTTCTACCATAAAGTACTTCAAACGGCGCCATCTCAATGCTTGAATGGTAGCTGTTGTTGTAGGAAAATTCTGCTAACGGTAGATGTCGATCCCAACTATTTTTGAAATCAATAACACATGCTCGTGGCATGTCTTCAAGCGTTTGTATCGTCCTTTCGCTCTGCCCATCAGTTTGTGGATGATAGGCAGTACTCATGTCTATACGAGTTCCTAATGCTTGCTATAATGTCTGCCAGAATCTTGAAATAAACCTGCCATCCCTATCAGAGATAATAGAGATTGGTATTCCATGTCTGGAGATGACTTCCTTCAAATACAGTCGTGCTAACTTCTCTATCTTGTCATCTTCTCTTATTGGCAGGAAGTGTGCTGATTTGGTGAGACGATCAACTATTACCCAAATAGTATCAAAACCACTTGCAGTCCTTGGCAATTTAGTGATGAAATCCATGGTAATGTTTTCCCATTTCCATTCCGGGATTTCAGGTTGTTGAAGTAGACCTGATGGTTTCTGATGCTCAGCTTTGACCTTAGAACACGTCAAACATTCTCCTACGTATTTAGCAATGTCGGCTTTCATACCTGGCCACCAAAAATGTTTCTTGAGATCCTTGTACATCTTCCCCATGTGAAGACCTGTCCTAATCCATCCGGACGAAGTCCATATCGATTATAAACGATTCACAACAGTTGATTACATCGCGAGGTACTTGACCTCTATATGATACATTTTACAAACATTGCATTCATTTTTGAAAAGACAATCTTTCATTACATCGAAAGTTGACGGCATGCATACCATTTCATAATATATCAAATTATAATTGACTTAATAATAATCTTGAATGAACTCAATGACTCGAATGCAACGTCTTTTGAAATATGTCATGAAGGACTCCAAGTAATATCTTTAAAGTGAACAAATGCACAGCGGAAGATTTCTTTCGTACCTGAGAATAAACATGCTTTAAAGTGTCAACCAAAAGGTTGGTGAATTCATTAGTTTAACATAAATAATCATTTCATAATCTTAATAGACCACAAGATTTCATATTTCCATTTCTCATAAACATACGTCCCATGCATAGAGACAAAAATAATCATTCATATGGATTGAACACCTGGTAACCAACATTCACAATATGCATATAAGAATATTCCCATCATTCTGGGATCCTCCTTCGGACATGATATAAATTTCGCAGTACTAAAGCATCCGGTACTTTGGATGGGGCTTGTTGAGCCCGATAGATCTATCTTTAGGATTCGCGCCAATTAGGGTGTCTGTTCCCTAATTCTTAGATTACCAGACTTAATAAAAGGGGCATATTCGATTTCGATAATTCAACCATAGAATGTAGTTTCACGTACTTGTGTCTATTTTGTAAATCATTTATAAAAATTGCGCATGTATTCTTGGCCCAAAAATATATATTGCAAAAGCATTTAAAAAGGGATTAATGAAACTCACTATACTGTATTTTGTAGTAAAAATACATATGACATCATTGAACAACTGAACAATGTAGGGTTGGCCTCGGATTCACGAACCTATATTATTTGTATAGTCATTAATACATATAATCGAAATCGAACAAATATATATATATATATATATATATATATATATATATATATATATATATATATATATATATATAAATATATTATTAGTGATATAATTTTTATGTTAATAACTTATATATACTTCATTATTTAATTAAAAGTATACATTTTATATATTTTAAATAAATAAAACTATTAATACAGTTAAGTTTTATGTAAAGATCAATTATTAAAAGTTGTAAATATACTATATTAAAGACAATAATAATAATGATAATAATAATAATAATAATATTAATTTTTGATAATGATAAAAAAAAATAACAACTTTACTAATAATGTTAAATCTTAAGAAAAATGATAGTTTTGTTAATTTTAATTATAATGGTGAAAATAATAGTAATAATAAATATAATAATGATAATAATAATAATAATAATAATAATAATAATAATAATAATAATAATAATAATAATAATAATAATAATTGAAGTATTATACCTAACAGATGTGGGTTTGGCCTAAATATTCGGCCCAAGTGTAAATTCAGAATTATACTAGCCCAAGTTAACATTAATCTGATCCAGTATATATTATTTAATCCATAATTGAAAACAGATCGGGGAGTCATGGTTCCAAAGCATCCAAGATCCAAATTAAGATCGTAATATCCTCAATCACCATCTTAGCGGCGTGTTCATCCACAATTCATTGCACCGATCAATCATAGTCTTAGTTTTGGGGGTCCTGCTCGTCGACCGTAGCAGGAACAGGAAATCGATTATCATTAGGGATCGGGTAATAGAAAGTTGCAGCCAAATTAATCGATCACTAGTTCATCGGGTTAACAATCGATCAATAAATCATCAGTTCATCAATAAATCCGGTAAGTGATTGGTTTATTAATTTCCTTAATTTCTTAAATCTTCTTGTATGTACTGTATTCTTATTTGGTCGAATTTAGAGTAACAATTAACATTGTTCTTGGTGGGTTTGTTGATTGGGATCGACCAAGGTAATGAGGAGTAGTGGTGTTTTGTTTAGTGGGTGTCGGTGTAAAAAGGGATAAATAATATAAATTGTATGTTGTAGCTGTAAGTAGCCTGATTCGAGTAGTAGTAATAAATAAAAATATTTTGAGTTCGCAGGTGCAGGTCCAATGATTGTTTTGGTGATTTTCGAATTCAAACAGGAACAGAAACATATCAAAGTGATCGGCCTGTTGATGGTTTACGGATAAAAGGGAGAGAGAAAAGAGATAGAGTTGATTCACAATGGTTGATGTCGTGGTATCGGGTTTCAAATGGTGATGATGGTATTGATGGGGCTAACGAAAGTGGTGGCTCAATTGATCAACGAAGAAAATTGCAGTGGTGGTGAATTGATTTTTTTTGAAATAAAGAGTATAAGGAAAATATATATACATATGTATAGTACTAGTGATGGGTTCACTTAATTTCAAATCAATATAATTGTATAAAGCATGTATGTGTGTATGTAATGTGCAAGAAACAAAAGTATAGCGGCTCACTGATGGTTGTGAGGGTTTCTTGGATGGTGGTTGCAGTTGAACACAACAAATGCAAAAGAGGATAGCAGGTGGCGGTTGTTATGATGGTGTTTGGTTGTAGTAGAAACCGAGTTAGCAGCAACAATAAGTATGGGTGATGATTTGTGATGTTAGTGTTGAACTGATCGAATCATAACTAGAAACATAAACAGTTCATAATGGTATTGTATTGGTTTAGAGGTGATAACCGATGGTCTGGGTGTCGGTTTGTATGTTTCTTTGGTTCACAGAAATAGAACCAATAGTCAAATAGAAGTAGTAGTTGGTTTTTGTGATATTTTGAGTTGATAAGTGTGGTGGTGATTAGTAATCTAACATGGTGATGACAGTGTAAGATGGCGGTGACCGATTGTTCTTAAGAGTGATTCACAAAAGTGATGGTGATCGGTTGATCCAGGGAACGGAGAGAGTTATGGTGATTGTTTGAGGGAGAAAATGTAAGTAGGTATATATGTTTTGAGATGCTTTAATGTGTCCATCTATATCAACAATATGTATACTTATTACATATATAAAATAACGGAATGAGTGGGCAATGAATGAATGAAACCAAAACATGCATAGTATCAATCAATATATTCATGACAAAAGTTTTCAATTAGTAGCAGTGGCAAAATTTGTTTATTTTGGTGATTCACATATTCACGATGTAGTTGGTGAAAGGACAAAAGCAACACACAGACTAATCAATTTAAATGATGTAGTTGGTGAAAGGACAAAAGTAATACACAGACTAATCAATTTAAATTATAGATGATATTGAGGTGGACAAGTAACTGAATTGAAAGAGTGAAATAGTATCATTAATTTCAATCAATTAGCTACACTAATTGTCAATTAGAAATAATGAACAGCCAAAGGACTTAATTATTTTACCGACAGTTTTCCCGTACTATTATTTCATATTATTATACACACACACACACACATGCACACGCACACACACACACACACACACACACATATATATATATATATATATATATATATATATATATATATATATATATATATATATATATATATATATATATGTATTTAATATATGCACATCTATTTACAATAGTCGTTCATGAATCATCGATAATGGTCGAAGGTCAATTGAATATATGAAACAGAATTCAAAATTTTTGAGACTCAACCTAACAGACTTTGCTTATAGTGTCGGAAATATATTAAGATTAAGTTTAAATTTGATCGAAAATTTCCGGGTCGTCACAGTACCTACCCGTTAAAGAAATTTCGTCCCTAAATTTTAAGTGTGGTTGTCATGGCTAACAATAAAGATGTTTTCATGACGAATATGAGTTGATAAATAGAGTTTTATCATTATTGACTAATATAGATAAAACAATTCGATTATTCGGAGAGCACGAGTGAAACTATCACAAAATAGTGGAATGAGGATAATAAGTTTCATCATAACTTTTGATGTAGTCATGATTGAATTTCGGAATTCAAGGGATTTAAAAGAAAATCTTCGAAATCTAAAAGATTTGATTCTTCGGCGAGTAAGGAAATTAAGATCTCTATAATTAAATACGGTGATCTGCCTTGATTACTCTGTCTGATATTTCCATTATAAATTGAGCTCTTCCGTTCCATTATCCTCACCATTCCTATACTTTCTTTCTTAGTTCATACATCCAAAAGATTGTGAAAATGCTTAGTCCAGTTCTAATCCCTAATATTTTCCTAATTATTATTTCTGTCATCCTTCTTTTCAATCTTCCATCAGAAGAATCTGTTTACTTCTACTATTACCTTGGGGTGATACTATTCTTAATTATACCGTGTCTTTATATTGCTATTCGTATTAATATCCACGATTTGTAATCTCCGTGTTATTATTGGGCTTTATATTTTCTCTTATATTTTGGAGCTCTTTGCCTTTTTATTATCTTCATGACCTCTATTAAAGCGAGTAATGGTCCAGAATTTGTAAGTATGGAACTTCGAATGAACTTAATGTTCTAAACAAGAAAGAACGTAATTGCACGATTTGATTTGTCAAATTACCTGGATCACTGATAATAGAACTATCAAGAATATACTTTCTTGATATGTTCAGAAGTTAAGCAGAATGAAAGTGTTATGTAACATGGCACGTGATGACATTATAATCTGTGAATCATCATGTTCCATTAGAAACTCAGCATGACTTACTGTAATATAATCACGTTGATCAAGTGTCATTATATTATACTAACTCATGCTTCAGTTCCCAACATTACTTCAATAATATTCATATTTTAAGCTCGAAAGTTTACAGAATATAGAAACTAACAGTTTCTATATGATGTAATACTGATAGCACGAAGAGATTAATGATTTCAGATAAGAATAGTTATAAAAATATCTCCAGAAATATGGAGGATATTTATAATGACAGATACGATAATATCTCGGAATATCTAAGATCAGAGGATGATAGAAACTATTGTCTGCAAGAGTTTAGAGTAAGGAGCAAGATATTCACTAAAGACTTTAGCAGATATTGTATCATTTGAATTCTTTGAAGTCAAACTTATTCTTTGTGATTTGTCCACGGTTTTCTTCATAGTTTCGCATAATCTGCTTTTCGGTACTAAATTTTCTATTGAATGTTTCCAATATAATGATACACAGGAAGCACGAAGAGGTATATAATTTCGGACTAGAATATTTATGAAAATATCCTCAGAAATATCGAAGATATTGATGATGATATTTTAGAATTTCTAAGTTCGATGGTTGATGGAGAAAGATTTTTCCGCAAGATTTTAACATGACTTCAGAGCAAGATATTCTCTAAAGATTTCAACGAATCCAGAATTATCTGGATTCTTTGAATGTAGGGTATGGTCCTTGTATTTGTCCTTGGTCTCCTTCATGGTTAACTCTATCCATTTTTCATTACCAAATTTTCTATCGAGCGTTCCCAACACTCTCTTCTTTATCATCAAACTTTTGACCGTTTTAACCATCTACAATTTTTCTGTTTCCTCTGCATTTAATGCTACGATATCTGAATCATCGGTTATCATTCCGAAGTGGTTTCAAGAGAATTGTGTTTTTAGATGATTAAACGCTGATGGTAACATGGTGGAATATGAAAGGTTCCCCGGTAACAATAAAAGAGCACGCATATATATCAAAATTATAATAAGGTTGTTTCAAACGAAGAGTCGAAGTTGACTTGTTGGAGCTGTGACAAAACTGGCTATTGTGAAAAAGAGTTGTAAAGTTATTTTCGGTAATAACAACGCCAAAGGAGCTAGTACAGATACGTGTTAAACGTTTACTCAAGTTTCGAACGTTTTCAGGTGCATAACTATATGAATCGATCTTTTCTTCCGTAGATGAAGTGCGGTTGGTTCATCCTCTCGATTGAGGTGTTTTCAAGTATCATGAAAGGTTTGAACGCATATCGTAATCGTCAAGATTTAGGATGAAGTCAAGTGGCAAACTTGAAGAATTGTTTTGTTTCATATCTTATAATTAATATTTTAATTCATTTTAATTGTCTAATGTTGATAATCCACAGTTAACAGTCCAATAATTCATATATAATTTAATATATAATATTCGAATTAATTAATACGTATCGTGACCCGTGTACATGTCTCAGACTCGATCACAACTCAAATTATATATATTATTATAGAATCAACCTCAGCCCTGTATAGAGAACTCGATCATTACTGCATATAGAGTGTCTATGGTGATTCCAAATAATATATATAGATGCGTCGATATGATATGTCAAAACCTTGTATACGTGTCTCGATATTTAAAGTGCGTAAAATAAATACAAAAATTAAATGACAATAAATAAAATTGCGAGAATGTAAATTGCGATAATTAAATTGCGATAAATAAAATGTAATCAGTTAGCTAGGAACAATTAGCTATGAACAGTTAGCGTGGATTCTTAACACAATTTCTCATGGTTAATTAGTCTGTTTCTAACAAATTTTATTTTGTCATATGTTTTCTTCATTATGCCACTTGTTGGATTCTGATAGGTCAAAATCCGAATATGAAATTGAATAAAAAAATGGTTATTCTGCGGTGAACGGATACGTATATCGGTGGTTGTAAGTAAGATAGTAAATGACTGTTGAATCGGATTCGAAGAATGTACAGTATAACTTATTAATGTGAAATCTAAATATTCCTCGGGTATTACATACCCGTTAAAATATTTTCACCATTAACAGTTTGTACGAAAGAATTTTTAATTACAATATTTATGAAAATATATATACATATATATTTTCTTCAGATATTATCATGGATTTAATGAGTTAATGTGATATTAAACTCATTCAATTTACCGTTAGAACTAGAATATATAATCTCTAAAACATTGAAGATTATATAATCGTCATGTCGAACGAAGATAAATAATGTAGAACGATTCGTAGAACGATGATTAGGATCGAGATACATAATGAGACGTTGAGGCGTGTGATGTAGAAACTTGGGTTGTTGGTGGTACTGGTATTGATGTTGGTGATACTGTTGGTGCCGGTGATGTTGCTGAAGCTGATACATTTTGTACCATATTTCCCAAGGCTACAACTCGGGCGCGAAGCTCGTTGACTTCTTCCATTACTCCAGGATGATTGTCGGTCGGAACGAGCGGATAAAAAAAATTTAGAATTGTGAATAGAATATAATCGTGATGAGCTACCCTGGAAATAGGCGAGAAAATGGTGTCTCGAACAGGTTCGCCGGTAAGTGATTCAGGTTTTTTTTTTTTTTTTTTTGCCAAGAGGGCAATTTGGTAGGTGGAAAGGATCGCCTTCTTCGCATCTCCATTGATTAAGTCGACTACGAACCCATCAGATGAATTGGGGATGGCTGATTGATTGATTCATTCTGGTGACACCGCTTTCGGAGCTTAGGTGAATATCCATATTGGAATAGTTGTCGGAATCTGAGGGACTCGAACTGGTTGAGGGATTCATCTCATACGATCAGATGAAGGATTTTCGGTAAGAAAATAGATTATAGGATGTAAATTAGTACCCTGCAATACATAGTTTAAATATGCATATATAATACTAAAACCCATAAGTTACGCTAAGATATGAATTAGCAGATACGCTAAGATATGAATTTTGTCTATACACTATTCATGCAATCAATGCAGTAAGATGTGTCTAGACTAAGAATGATAAGCAGATGATTTCCGACTAGAAATGATAAGCAAAACTTTTGACATGCAGACAAGGTCGAAGTCCAGACTCACTAATGACTCCTAACGACTTATCAGTTAGACACACTAATGCAGACCTAGTTCACTAAGACCTCCGCTCTGATACCAACTATGAAGACCCGTCCTAATCCATTCGGACGAAGTCCATATCGATTATAAACGATTCACAACAGTTGATTACATCGCGAGGTACTTAACCTCTATATGATACATTTTACAAACATTGCATTCATTTTTGAAAAGACAATCTTTCATTACATCGAAAGTTGACGGCATGCATACCATTTTATAATATATCTAATTATAATTGACTTAATAATAATCTTGAATGAACTCAATGACTCGAATGCAATGTCTTTTGAAATATGTCATGAAGGACTCCAAGTAATATCTTTAAAGTGAACAAATGCACAGCGGAAGATTTCTTTCGTACCTGAGAATAAACATGCTTTAAAGTGTCAACCAAAAGGTTGGTGAGTTCATTAGTTTAACATAAATAATCATTTCATAATCTTAATAGACCACAAGATTTCATATTTCCATTTCTCATAAACATACGTCCCATGCATAGAGACAAAAATAATCATTCATATGGATTGAACACCCGGTAACCGACATTCACTATATGCATATAAGAATATCCCCATCATTCCGGGATCCTCCTTCGGACATGATATAAATTTCGAAGTACTAAAGCATCCGGTACTTTAGATGGGGCTTGTTGGGCCCGATAGATCTATCTTTAGGATTCGCGTCAATTAGGGTGTCTGTTCCCTAATTCTTAGATTACCAGACTTAATAAAAGGGGCATATTCGATTTCGATAATTCAACCATAGAATGTAGTTTCACGTACTTGTGTCTATTTTGTAAATCATTTATAAAAATTGCGCATGTATTCTCAGCCCAAAAATATATATTGCAAAAGCATTTAAAAAAGGATTAATGAAACTCACTATACTGTATTTTGTAGTAAAAATACATATGACGTCATTGAACAACTGAACAATGTAGGGTTGGCCTCGGATTCACGAACCTATATTATTTGTATAGTCATTAATACATATAATCGAAATCGAACAAATATATATATATATATATATATATATATATATATATATATATATATATATATATATATATATATATTATTAGTGATATAATTTTTATGTTAATAACTTATATATACTTCATTATTTAATTAAAAGTATACATTTTATATATTATAAATAAATAAAAGTATTAATATAGTTAAGTTTTATGTAAAGATCAATTATTAAAAGTTGTAAATATACTAGATTAAAGACAATAATAATAATGATAATAATAATAATAATAATAATAATAATAATTTTTGATAATGATAAAAAAAAATAACAACTTTACTAATAATGTTAAATCTTAAGAAAAATGATAGTTTTGTTAATTTTAATTATAATGGTGAAAATAATAGTAATAATAAATATAATAATAATAATAATAATAATAATAATAATAATAATAATAATAATAATAATAATAATAATAATAATAATAATAATAATAATAATTGAAGTATTATACCTAACAGATGTGGGTTTGGCCCAAATATTCGGCCCAAGTGTAAATTCAAAATTATACTAGCCCAAGTTAACATTAATCTGATCCAATATATATTATTTAATCCATAATTGAAAACAGATCGGGGAGTCATGGTTCCAAAGCATCCTACATCCGAATTAAGATCGTAATATCCTCAATCACCATCTTAGCTGCGTGTTCATCCACAATTCATTGCACCGATCAATCATAGTCTCAGTTTTGGGGTTCCTGCTCGTCGACCGTAGCAGGAACAGGAAATCGATTATCATTAGGGATCGGGTAATAGAAAGTTGCAGGAAAATTAATCGATCACTAGGTCAACGGGTTAACAATCGATCAATAAATCATCAGTTCATCAATAAATCCGGTAAGTGATTGGTTTATTAATTTCCTTAATTTCTTAAATCTTCTTGTATGTACTGTATTCTTATTTGGTCGAATTTAGAGTAACAATTAACATTGTTCTTGGTGGGTTTGTTGATTGGGATCGACAAAGGTAATGAGGAGTAGTGGTGTTTTGTTTAGTGGGTGTTGGTGTAAAAAGGGATAAATAATATAAATTGTATGTTGTAGCTGTAAGTAGCCTGATTCGAGTAGTAGTAATAAATAAAAATATATTGAGTTCGCAGGTGCAGGTCCAATGATTGTTTTGGTGATTTTTGAATTCAAACAGGAACAGAAACATATCAAAGTGATCGGCCTGTTGATGGTTTACGGATAAAAGGGAGAGAGAAAAGAGATAGAGTTGATTCACAATGGTTGATGTCGTGGTATCGGGTTTCAAATGGTGATAATGGTATTGATGGGGCTAACGAAAGTGGTGGCTCAATTGATTAACGAAGAAAATTGCAGTGGTGGTGAATTGATTTTTTTTTAAATAAAGAGTATAAGGAAAATATATATACATATGTATAGTACTAGTGATGGGTTCACTTAATTTCAAATCAATATAACTGTATAAAGTATGTATGTGTGTATGTAATGTGCAGGAAACAAAAGTATAGTGGCTCACTGATGGTTGTGAGGGTTTCTTGGATGGTGGTTGCAGTTGAACACAACAAATGCAAAAGAGGATAGCAGGTGGCGGTTGTTATGATGGTGTTTAGTTGTAGTAGAAACCGAGTTAGCAGCAACAATAAGTATGGGTGATGATTTGTGATGTTCGTGTTGAACTGATCGAATCACAACTAGAAACATAAACAGTTCATGATGGTATTGTATTGGTTTAGAGGTGATAACCGATGGCCTGGGTGTCGGTTTGTATGTTTCTTTGGTTCACAGAAATAGAACCAATAGTCAAATAGAAGTAGTAGTTGGTTTTTGTGATATTTTGAGTTGATAAGTGTGGTGGTGATTAGTAATCTAACATGGTGATGACAGTGTAAGATGGCGGTGACTGATTGTTCTTAAGAGTGATTCACAAAAGTGATGTTGATCGGTTGATCCAGGGAACGGAGAGAGTTATGGTGATTGTTTGAGGGAGAAAATGTAAGTAGGTATATATGTTTTGAGATGCTTTAATGTGTCCATCTATATCAACAATATGTATACTTATTACATATATAAAATAATGGAATGAGTGGGCAATGAATGAATGAAACCAAAACATGCATAGTATCAATCAATATATTCATGACAAAAGTTTTCAATTAGTAGCAGTGGCAAAATTTGTTTGTTTTGGTGATTCACATATTCACGATGTAGTTGGTGAAAGGACAAAAGCAACACACAGACTAATCAATTTAAATGATGTAGTTGGTGAAAGGACAAAAGCAATACACAGACTGATCAATTTAAATTACAGATGATATTGAGGTGGACAAGTAACTGAATTGAAAGAATGAAATAGTATCATTAATTTCAATCAATTAGCTACACTAATTGTCAATTAGAAATAATGAACAGCCAAAGGACTTAATTATTTTACCGACAGTTTTCCCGTACTATTATTTCATATTATATATATATATATATATATATATATATATATATATATATATATATATATATATATATATATATATATATATATATATATATATATATATATATGTATTTAATATATGCACATCTATTTACAATAGTCGTTCATGAATCATCGATAATGGTCGAAGGTCAATTGAATATATGAAACAGAATTCAAAATTTTTGAGACTCAACCTAACAGACTTTGCTTATAGTGTCAGAAATATATTAAGATTAAGTTTAAATTTGATCGAAAATTTCCGGGTCGTCACACCCCGTTCCAGGATGTATTGAGTATCTGGTTCTATGAGCTTCTCTAAGTACCATTTCTCTCATATCTCCAAATTTTGGTACTCAAATTCTTTCAGCCCTATACCGGGTTCCGTCTTCCCGAATATTAAGATGTTTCTCCGATCCTTTGGGTATTTCATCCTTTAAGTTTCCCTCTTTTAAAACTCCTTGTTGCGCCTCCTTTATTTGAGTAGTAAGGTTAATGTGAATCATTATATTCATAGATTTTACACGAATGGGTTCTCTGTCCTTTCTGCTCAAGGAGTCGGCTACCACATTTGGCTTCCCTGGGTGGTAATGAATCTCAAAGTCGTAATCATTCAACAATTCAATCCACCTGCGCTACCTCATGTTCAGTTGTTTCTGATTAAATATGTGTTGTAGACTTTTGTGGTCGGTATATATAATATTTTTGACCCCATATAAGTAGTGCCTCCAAGTCTTTAATGCAAAAATAACCGCGCCTAATTCCAAATCATGCATCGTATAATTCTGTTCGTGAATCTTCAATTGTCTAGAAGCATAAGCAATTACTTTCGTTCGTTGCATTAATACACAACCGAGACCTTGCTTTGAGGCGTCACAATATATCACAAAATCATCATTCCCTTTAGGTAATGACAATATAGGTGCCGTAGTTAACTTTTTCTTCAACAATTGAAATGCTTTTTCTTGTTCATCCTTCCATTCAAATTTCCTCCCTTTATGCGTTAATGCAGTTAAGGGTTTTGCTATTCTGGAAAAGTCTTGGATGAACCTTCTGTAGTAACCAGCTAGTCCTAAAAACTGGCGTATGTGTTTCGGAGTTTTCGGGGTTTCCCACTTTTCAACGGTTTCAATCTTTGCTGGATCCACCTGAATACCTTCTTTGTTCACTATGTGACCGAGGAATTGAACTTCTTCCAACCAAAATGCACACTTTGAAAACTTAGCGTACAGTTTTTTTCCTTTCTTAACAACTCTAGCACTTTTCTCAAATGTTCTTCGTGCTCTTGGTTATTCTTTGAGTAAATAAGTATGTCATCGATGAAAACAATGACAAACTTGTCAAGGTATAGCCCACACACTCGGTTCATGAGGTCCATGAACACAGCTGGTGCGTTAGTTAAACCAAACGGCATAACCATAAACTCATAATGACCGTAACGCGTCCTAAAAGCAGTCTTCGGAATATCATCCTCCTTCATCCGCATTTGATGATACCCGGAACGTAAATCGATCTTCGAATAAGTCGTTGATTCTCGGTAGTGGGTAGCGGTTCTTAATGGTAAGTTTGTTCAACTCTCAGTAGTCGATACACAACCTAAATGTACCATCCTTCTTCTTGACAAACAAAACAGGAGCTCCCCACGGTGATGTGCTTGGTCGAATGAAACCACGCTCTAAAAGTTCTTGTAATTGGGTTTGGAGTTCCTTCATCTCACTGGGTGCAAGTCTGTATGGAGGACGAGCTATTGGTACAGCTCCTGGTACAAGATCTATCTGAAATTCAACAGATCGGTGCGGAAGTAGTCCCGGTAATTCTTTCAGAAATACATCGGAAAATTCTTTTGCGACGAGAACATCATTGATGTTCTTTTCTTCAGGTTTAACTTCCTCGATGTGTGATAGAATGACGTAACAACCTTTTCTTATTAGTTTTTGCGCCTTCAAACTACTAATAAGATTTAACTTCGCGTTGCTCTTTTCTCCGTACACCATTAAAGGTTTTCCTTTTTCACGCATAATGCGAATCGCATTTTTGTAACAAACGATCTCTGCTCTCACCTTTTTCAACCAGTCCATGCCAATTATTACATCAAAACTCCCTAACTCGACTGATATTAAATCAATTTTAAACGTTTCATCCCCCAGTTTAATTTCTCTCTCCCGACATATATTATCTGCTGAAATTAATTTACCGTTTGCTAATTCGAGTAAAAATTTACTATCCAAAGGCGTCAATGGGAAACTTAATTTAGCACAAAATTCTCTACTCATATAGCTTTTATCCGCACCCGAATCAAATAAAACATAAGCTGATTTATCGTCAATAAGAAACGTACCCGTAACAAGCTCCGGGTCTTCCTGTGCTTCTGCCGCATTAATATTGAAAACTCTTCCACGGCCCTGCCCATTAGTATTCCCCTTATTCGGGAAATTTCTAATAATGTGGCCCGGTTTTCCACATTTATAACAAACAGCGTTGGTATTACTTGCTCCGACACTATTCGTTTCGGCATTACTTGTTCCGACATTATTTGTTCCTTTAGTTCTGTTAAACTTTGGTCCGTAGACCTCACACTTTGTCGCGCTATGACCATTTCTTTTACACATGTTGCAAAATGTCGTGCAAAACCCCTGATGATTTTCTTCACACCTATGACATGGCTGTTTTTGGTTTTTGTTGCCGTTGTTGTTATTGAGGTTGTTGTTGGGATTGTTATTGTTGTTGAAACGGTTGTTGTAGTTGTTGTTGTTGGGATGTTTGTTGTAGTTATTGTTAGGATTGCGGTTATTGTTGCGATTATTGTTGCGGTTGTTGGGATAGTTGTTGCGATTGTTGTTGTAATTGTTGTTGTTGTTGTTGTACTGGTGACTCTTGTCACCGTTTTCCTCCCACTTCCTCTTGAGTTGTTTCGTGTTGGCTTCTTCGGCCGCCTGCTCTTTAATTCTTCCCTCAATCTGATTTATGAGTTTATGAGCCATTCGACTTGCCTTCTGTATAGAAGCGGGCTCGTGTGAACTCACATCTTCTTGAATCCTTACTGGTAACCCTTTTACAAACGCGTCGATCTTCTCTTCTTCATCTTCAAATGCTCCCGGACACAATAGGCACAACTCTGTAAATCGTCGTTCATATGTGGTAACGTCGAACCCTTGTGTTCGTAACTCTCTAAGTTCTGCCTTGAGTTTATTGACTTCGTTTCTAGGAAGGTACTGCTCGTTCATCAATTGCTTGAATGCCGACCACGGTAGTGCGTAAGCAACATTTTGTCCTACCTGTTCAAGATAGGTATTCCACCACGTTAACGCAGTACCTGTGAAGGTATGCGTAGCATACTTAACTTTGTCCTCTTCAGTACACTTACTTATGGAAAACACTTATTCGACTTTCTCGATCCACCATTTCAATCCAATTGGTCCTTCGGTTCCATCAAATTCCAAAGGTTTGCAGGCAGTGAATTCTTTGTAGGTGCATCCTACACGATTTCTTGCGCCGTTAGCTGCATTGCTAGATTCAGAGTTATTGTTGGTATGTAGCGCAGCTTGTACTGCAGCTATGTTTGCAGCAAGAAAAGTACGAAATTCCTCTTCGCTCATATCCATGGTTTGTCGAGTAGTCGGTGCCATTTCCTTCAAAATAGCCAACTGAATCGAGTTAATCATACAGAATATTAAGAGTAGTCAATAGTATTTCGTAGCATAATATGAACTTATTTATAAAAGCTTTTTCTTCATATTAGCGTTTTATAAGTTTAAATTCGGGTACTACCTACCCGTTAAGTTCATACTTAGTAGCTAATATACAATTCAACTACTACAATTCCATATGAAAAACTGATTATAATAATATATCACATACAAATATTCTTCAAACTTACAACTTCGCTATATTACATATAACATGAAATATATTACACTTTGATACATGACAATTTTGAAGATAAATCTAGTTAATACGCAAGTTGTTCAGCAAAGGAAATAAAGACACGTAATTCATAAGTCCAGAAACAAGTCATGCATTCTGGTTTTACTAAGACGACTTCTCATCCTTGGTCTTGTAGAAAATAACCGTTATGACCATTGGCTAGGCAGCATGTTGTAATGTCGTCAAAAGAACGAGGGTTTCGTAATGTCCAACAGCCCCGTAATAATATAAAAACTTTGTTTCTCACCCCAACTACTGAATCCGTCACTTGTAGAAAGGTTTTATTTAAAAGTTGTAACCCGATATTCTTTTTCTCACTTTGGTAAGAAGCGAACATCACTAACCCGTAAGTATAACATGCTTCTTTATGTTGCATGTTAGAAGCTCTTTCTAACTCGCGAAATCCTATGTTGGGATATGTTGAGTCAAAATAGGTTCTTAATCCGTAGCGTAAAATTGCATTTGGGTTCCCCGCATTTAATGCTTTAAAGAAAATATGGCGTAACTTACGGTCTCCCCAATGTGATATACCCCACCTATCAAAGGAAAGCCTTTTATAAACTAAGGCATTTCTGAAAAGTCTTTCAAATGTTTGACAAGTTAATTTCGCCATAACTAAATGTGCTGATAAACTCTGACCGACTCTAGACAAGATTTCCTTAATCATATCCTCTGGTAGGTCTTCTAAAATATTCGGTTGTCTACCCTTAACGTCCATTTTGTTTTTATACTGTAAAATAGACAAGGATTAGATTCATAAAAGATAATTAACAAACAATACAAGCAATTTTTACATAGAACATAAAAGTACAAGCACACGATAATACATATAATACACAACATGATTACAACTCCCTAATCTGAATAACTGGTTTCTTCTTCTTCGAACTTGGTTCGCTTTCCTAATTTTCCAGGGATATATGGTGTTCCTCTAATACGAGGCGTCATTTTCCACAATGGTTTAGAAAAACCTGGTGGTTTAGAGGTTCCCGGGTTATTGTTACACTTTAGGAAATACGGATGTTGCCGATACATATAAAGCTCATTGGGGTTGGAATCGAGTTTCTCTATTTTTATACCTTTTCCCTTATTATTTTCTTTTGCTATATTAAATTGGGTCGAGGTGATTTCTATAGCATCATCGGAATCCTCATCGGGATCCGATTCATCAGAAAATTGGTAATCTTCCCAATATTTTGCTTCATCGGCAGAAACACCATTGACCATTTTTAACTTTGGTCCGTTGGTTGAGGATTTTCTTTTATTTAAACGATTTACTGTAAGTATCACTATTTCTTCCTCTGGAACCTCTTCTTCTTCTATTTCCTCCTCTTCCGATTCATCCTCTTCTGCTTCCTCTTCTTCCGGTTCCTCCTCTTCCGGTTCCTCTTCGGGAATTTGTGAATCTTCCCAAAATATATTCGACTCTTCATTATTATTAGGTGAATCAATGGGATTTGTACTAGAGGTAGACATCTATCACACAATATCAAACACATTAAGAGGTTAATATATCACATAATATTTACATGTTAATAATATATAGTTTCCAACAAAAGTGTTAAGCAATCGTTTTTTTAAAGAAAACACGGTCGAAGTCCAGACTCACTAATGTATCCTAACAAACTCGATAAGACACACTAATGCAAATTTCTGGTTCTCTAAGACCAACGCTCGGATACCAATTGAAATGTCCCGTTCATATTGATTATAAACGTTCCATATTAATTAATTTCGTCGCGAGGTTTTGACCTCTATATGAGACGTTTTTCAAAGACTGCATTCATTTTTTAAAACAAGCATAACCTTTATTTTATCGATAAAGGTTTAAAAAGCATTACGTAGATTATCAAATAATGATAATCTAAAATATACTGTTTACACACGAACATTACATAATGGCTTACAATAAGAATATATTACATCAAAAATAAGTTTCTTGAATGCAGTTTTTACACAATATCATACAAGCATGGACTCCAAATCTTGTCCTTATTTTAGTATGCAACAGCGGAAGCTCTTAATAATCACCTGAGAATAAACATGCTTAAAACGTCAACAAAAATGTTGGTGAGTTATAGGTTTAACCTATATATTTATCAAATCGCAATAATAGACCACAAGATTTCATATTTCAATATACATCCCATACATAGAGATAAAAATCATTCATATGGTGAACACCTGGTAACCGACATTAACAAGATGCATATAAGAATATCCCCTATCATTTTGGGAAATCCTTCGGACATGATATAAATGAATTCGAAGTACTAAAGCATCCGGTACTTTGGATGGGGTTCGTTAGGCCCAATAGATCTATCTTTAGGATTCGCGTCAATTAGTAGATCGGTTTACTAATTCTTAGGTTACCAAGCAAAAGGGGCATATTCGGCTTCGATCATTCAACCATATAATGTAGTTTCATTTACTTGTGTCTATTTCGTAAAACATTTATAAAACTGCATGTATTCTCATCCCAAAATATTAGATTTTAAAAGTGGGACTATAACTCACTTTTACTTCGTCGGGAAGTAAGACTTGGCCACTGGTCGATTCACGAACCTATACAAATATGTACATATATATCAAAATATGCTCAAAATATATTTACAACATTTTTTAATACGTTATAATGTTTTAATCTTATTAAGTCAGCTGTCCTCGTTAATAACCTACAACTAGTTGTCCATAGTTAGATGTACAGAAATAAATACAAATTATCTTAGATCAATCCACGACCCAGTGTATACAAGCCTCAGGCTAGATCACAACTCAAACTATATATATTATTTTGGAATCAACCTCAACCCTGTATAGCTAACTCCAACATTACTACATATAGAGTGTCTATGGTTGTTCCAAAATATATTATATAGATGGGTTGATATGATATGTCAAAACATTGTATACGTGTCTATGGTATCCCAAGATTACATAATATATATTAGAATACATGAATAATACAATATAAGCTTGTTAAGTTATGATTTTTATAGAATTGTTACAATATTTCCCGTAGCTACAACAATAAAAAAATATCCAATCTTGTTTTACCCATAACTTCTTCGTTTTAAATCCGTTTTGAGTGAATCAAATTGCTATGGTTTCATATTGAACTCTATTTTATGAATCTATACAGAAAAAGTATAGGTTTATAGTCAAAAATATAAGTTACAAGTCATTTTTGTAAGAGGTAGTCATTTCAGTCGAAAGAACGACGTCTTGATGACCATTTTGAAAAACATACTTCCATTTTGAGTTTAACCATGATTTTTGGATATAGTTTCATGTTCATAAGAAAAATCATTTTCCCAGAAGAACAATTTTTAAATCAAAGTTTATCATAGTTTTTAATTATCAAACCCAAAACAGCCCGCGGTGTTACTACGACGGCGTATGTCCAGTTTTACGGTGTTTTTCGTGTTTCCAGGTTTTAAATCATTAAGTTAGCATATCATATAGATATAGAACATGTGTTTAGTTGATTTTAAAATTCAATTTAGAAGGATTAACTTTATTTGCGAACAAGTTTAGAATTAACTAAACTATGTTCTAGTGATTACAAGTTTAAATCTTCGAATAAGATAGTTTTATATGTATGAATCGAATGATGTTATGAACATCATTACTACCTTAGGTTTAGTAGGTAAACCTACTGGAAGTGACAAGAAATGATCTAGCTTCAAAGGATCTTGGATGGCTTGAAAGTTCTTGAAGTAGGATCATGACACAAAAACAAGTTCAAGTAAGATTTTTACTCGAATTAAGATAGTTTATAGTTATAGAAATTGAATCAAAGTTTGAATATGATTATTACCTTGAATAAGAAAGATAACCTACTGTAAATAACAAAGATTTCTTGATCTTAGATGATTACTTGGAATGGATTAGAAAGTTTGGATGTAAACTAGTAAACTTGAAAGGATTTTCGAAGTGTTCTTCCTAAGATGATTATAGCTTGATTCTTGAAGTAATTTTTGATGAAGATGATGATTAGCTACTGGAAAAATTCGTTCATAAGAGTGTGTGTGTGTGTGTGTGTGTGTGTGTGTTGAGAGAGAATTAGAAAGAGAATTGGAAGTGAAATGGAGTGAATGATGAGTGGTAAGTGGTGAGTGGTAAGTGGTGAGTGGTGAGTGGGGTTAAAAGGAGTTCTAGTTAGTTGACTAGTTCATGGTAGAAGTTAAAATTGATTAGTCATACATGACATAATCAAGAGTGGAATCCCATGCTAGTTCCTATTGGTATATACCAACAGTAAGTACGTCTAGAAGCTGTGTATAATATGGGTATGAATACGACTAGAATTCTTGATGAAAAAAGAATGGGAATGTAACTGTACCCATTTTCGTTAACTATTAGTGTTTTGATATATGTCTTGAAGTCTTCCAAAAGTATATTAATACATCTAAATACACTACATGTATATACATTTTAACTGAGTCGTTAAGTCATCGTTAGTCGTTACATGTAAGTGTTGTTTTGAAACCTTTAAGTTAACAATCTCATTTAATGTTGTTAACCCATTGTTTATTATATCTAATGAGATGCTAAATTATTATCTTATCATGATATTATGATATATTAATATATCTTAATATGATATATATACATTTAAATATCGTTACAACGATAATCGTTACATATATGTCTCGTTTCGAAATCCTTAAGTTAGTAGTCTTGTTTTTATGTATATAACTCATTGTTAATATACTTATGGAGATACTCACTTATCATAATCTCATGTTAACTATATGTATATCCATATATATATCGTCATGTCGTTTTTACAAGTTTTAACGTTCGTGAATCGCCGGTCAACTTGGGTGGTCAATTGTCTACATGAAACTCATTTCAAATAATCAAGTCTTAACAAGTTTGATTGCTTAACATGTTGGAAACATTTAATCATGTAAAAATAAATTTCATTTAATATATATAAACATGAAAAAGTTCGGGTCACTACATTAATGACCGCAAAACACATATTTGAAGTCACTACATTCCCCACCAAATCGGGCAAAATTTTGTGAAGAATTTTTCGAAAAATTTTCAATTACAGATTAGGCCCATTTTCGCAAGATAACTAGAAAACGGCGCTACGAGCAAGACTTTCTTAAAGCTTTTTCCCGTTCGAAGCAGTTTAGATTCCGAAAATAACATTTTACTATTTTTAAAGCTGAATTTTGCACTTTTAGATCTTAGGATAATTAATACCATCACATGTGAATAGTTGTGTCTGTTTGAATACCACTATGATACTTGTTTTTATTTAATAGTGTATTTAAGTACATCGAGAATCATGTTGGGGCTACTACCTCACCACTGCCTATCAAACGTTGCTGCTTTTATAATGTCTTGGTTTTATTGTTCGAGTATTTTGAGCCGCTTTTTTATTTCTCTAGATCATAATTTATTTTTATTTTTGTTTCTAAATTTAATATTGAATGCGAATATCAATTTCAAAAATACCATCACTTGGAAAGGCATTAAGATAAAAATATTATCCTTAGAAATTGAAATATCAAAGTGCGTAAATTCAAGTTCAAAACCATCTTTCAAACTATATTGCTCATAAGACTAGGAGCATTATAACATTGTTCCAACAAAACAATAAGATCACTTGCAAGAGTAAGCTCATAGTGACTAATGGCTTCAAACGAAGCTTAATTCTCATTGCCCACTCGCAAATCTAGTGTGCCTTTCTTCAGTCTATTACTTCTTCTCATTCCTTTCATATTGTTACAGTTGTGAAGGCCACAACCGGTTAACAAAGATTCAGGAATCACTAGAAAAAGTATATAACTGTATATGAAATATACCTGAGTTTGCTAGTCTTACCATCATTGCCTTTTCTCGGCTCATATTGGTAGATAGGACAACATCCTTCTCCAATTGCCAATCTTTCCACGATGGAAACATTCGGCGTCTTTTGTTGGGATTTCCTTCTTGGAAGGTGGAATAATTTTCCTGAAAAATGATTTATCATTTCCTTCCACAAAGTATTCGGCTTATTCTTTTTCAACCTTTCATCCTACTTCTCCTACTCATCGAACAACTTCTGATAAGCATTTTGCTGAGCAACAGGAGCTACGCAAACAGCAGGATCGGATAAGGGTTCTAATTTTGTTCAACTTCCATTCATGCTTGAGTGCAATTCCCTTGATGTGGTGCCAGTATAGGAAGTTTGAACATTGAGTTTATCCTTCTTCAACAAAGAAGAAAGTGTGTTTTGGTTTACGTTTTGATTATTTGACATCTACAACAGATATAAGATACAATTTAGTATTTTCGATATTGCGCTTTAATAAATTAACTACCCAAGTTTTTATAATTTTTAAAAACAATTAATTTACGAAAGCCTAAGATCCACATAGAGGTTCCATAGCCACATCTGTTGATCAGCTAGCAGTTATGGAGTCTATTGGTAGGTAGCGAGTACTGTAACGACCCGACTTTTTCGACTTGCTTTTGTGCCTTGTGTTTTAGCGAAACTGCGTATTTGTGTGTATTGTGCTACTTTATACTCTGGAATCTTTTTACACATGGCTTACTTTCTTTTATGTATTAAAACGTGCTTTTAAGTACGTAGGATACTTAACTTGATCACCGGAAGCCTTTATGATCGTTAGTGTCACTTGACGTTACGAACAAACTGCGTACTGCGTACACGTTTAAATTTTGTCGTAATCGAAATATTATGACTACGAAATCTTAATTATTATTTCATAATAATAATTACTTGGGTGTATGGATGCTTAATTTCGCGTAGTAATTTACTTATGCTTACTAGTTAGTCTTGTTGGACTTTCTACCTTGTTGGGCCTTAGCCCACCCTACACTAGTTGGTGGACTACTTAATTATCCCAATTATTATTAGCTAGTGACTCATTAATATGTAAGACAAATGCTCATTTATTAGAGGGAACATGCTAGCATTTATGTCTAGTATTATCCTTAATGTTGCATGGAATCCTAACATAAGCACCAACTTTAGACAACCATTAACCAAAAAGCAAAATTTTGTCCCCCTTGTCCCCCCCTCTAAATCACGGCCACCTTACCCCTCCCCTCACCCCATTCACCTATAAATACTAGCCTCATTCCATCCATTTTACACTTGCTTTCATTTGTAATTCACACACACTCACTCTCTAATTCTTTCTATAGTCTTTCTCTCTCTAAAAGTGTAAGTATTTTGAATTTCTCTTCTTCTTCTCCTTCTCATCATCACGAATTCATCATCATCATCATCATGGGTCTAGCTTTTGATCTTGATTACATCTTGTAGATTCAAACATGGATTTGAATCCTTCAATAACATGTAAGATTCAAGCTTTCTAGCTATGAATCTTCACCTACTTTATAGATCTATATCTTTTAACTTTAAATCTTGTTATTTTGTTATAAAGATTCAAACTTGTGTTTGTAATCTTCATGTAACTTAAAGATCCAAGCTTTATGCTTCAAGATCTTCAAGAACAACCAAGATGCAAACTTTCTAGCTTGAATCGTCATATCTTTTGTTGGATCTAATTTTCCTAACTTATGATCTCATTATTTTGTTATAAAGATCAAAACTTGTGTTTATGGTCTTCATGTAACCTAAAGATCTAAGCTTTATGCTTCAAGTTCTTCAAGAACACTAAAGGTTCAAGCTTTCTAGCTTTGTGACCTTATAACTTGTGTGAAAGGGATCCAAGCTCTCTAGCTTAGGGTTCCATCACTTCATTTGACTTAGATTATGTTCATACTTGCTTGATTGAAGTAAAATTTGTAGCTTTAGTTGTAAATGTAACTTGTAATTGTGTTAAGACTAAGGATATGATGTAACATTGGTTCATCATCCATCTAAGACTCTTTAATGAGTTGTGTTCTTACTTGGTCTTAACATATTGTGTGTTGATGGTAGATTCTTGGTCAAGGTGATGCTAACCCATCAACGAGTTGTACACTTGAAGCTACAAGCATCAAGGATGAGAACCGTGATGAGCATCAAGCACTAAGAACCCCACCGGAGCACCTTGCTTACTATTTTCGGGATCTGATCAGACCACCTGGGCTACTGGAAAGTTGATTTTCAGTTAGTCCGGTTCGAGTAGATGATTTTCCGTTTAGACCTAGTCTTAATCCGAGTTACGGTTTAGGATTTATGGCCTTCCGAAAGTCACTACACCCTATTAACGTTGTGCTGAAATTTCTGACCTACTCGTACTTAAACCTTCACCACGGTCAAACGAAGATGAGTTTAGTTCTGGAAATTGGTCAGCAACTAGAGGACTCATATACGGAGCCATAGCCACTGATTATGCGTCTTTTCGATTTACGTAGAGGTCGTAGCAGCTGACCGAAGTCAGCCTATTGTTTCGATCTCTATTCTTGTCAAACTTACTTAGCTTTTATGATGATGAACGATGATGATGATGATGACACTTAAACTTAATTTATTCACTTTTACACTTATTGGTATAACATACTGACCTAGCAACCTTTTACTTAGGTTGACAACCTTTTGGACCGACTTACTACTTGCATACTTTCATTATCGACTTTACCGCTCTTATCACTGTGAGTTATAGCATCCCTTTTTTACTTTAATTATTTTGGGACTGAGAATACATGCGCTTTTTACGTTTTACATACTAGGCACGAGTACTTAAACTTTATATATGTGTGGGTTATACAACGGCATAAACTTTCCCCTTAGCTCGGTAACGTTTAGTCATTGGTTTTTGAACCGGTGAACGCGAATCTTAGATATGGATCCATAGAGTTTGACATCCCCACTAGGGCTAGTCGCGCTAGCATTTAACGGGTGTTTAATACTTCGTAAACATACGCACTCGCCAAGTGTACTTTTAGGGGGTTATAAACGTTAAGTTAGTTACCAAGTGCCCACGGTTAAACATATACTTTTCATACTGTTTTGGAACACTGAAATCCCGTGGCCTACCTTACATTACTGTTACAACTTAAACTATAGCTCACCAACATTATTGTTGACGTTTTTAAGCATGTTTTCTCAGGTGCTTAGAGGTTTGTTGCTTCCACTGTTTAGACTTGCTGTCTTGATGTTTAGACTTGCTGTTAAGGACCTGCTGTGCTAGAATTCAGCTGCATTTCTTAGACATGTCTCAATCATGGAACTTTTCTTTTGCATTCGTAGTTTATGTTATTTTCAAATAATGACTTTGTAACGACCTTCGTGTCACGTTATCTTTTGTAAACACTATCTTTTATGAATGCAAAACTGGTTTTCAAATAGCATGTAGTATTCGACCGTGTAAAGATCCTGTTGTTGACGAATCGTACACGATGGTTTTATACGGGGCGTCACAGGTACCAATTGCATTACAAGTGCAACTCTTAGATCTTTATGGGACCTTGAGATATGTGTAGTCCAACAAACCAGTATTATCTATTGGCATGTTTGTCACATCCTTGCCTCGAACTCAGGTCTCACCGTGAATACGATTAAGTCGTCCAATTTGGAAACAGTGGAAATTCACGCTAGTCTCACTAGAATGAAAAATCCACCTCGTGGCTATAATTCAGCCTAGTCTCACTAGATCAGAAAAATAACGAGGAGTGTTTGCAAGCACATTGGATGTCATGACTTAAATTTGACGGGTATTGTTTTTTTTTAAATTTGTGTTAACAAATAATGCATGCACACAATATTCGTTACACCTTTTGTTAAAAATCAATTTAACCAATTATATATGTCGATCGTGTATTATGCGTGCAGTTTGTTATTTAATTTCTAGTATAAAAATAACAAATACACAACGTGTATCGTTTTAAAACAGTTTTAAAAGATGTCACCCATATATATTATTTGAGTTTCAAAAATAATTAACTTTAAACTCGTTAGAGTTTAACTTTTTAAAATCATCAATTTTAATCTTGAAACTAGTTACCGATTTTATTTGATGTTTTCATCAAAAACATTTAGCATATATTATAATCAACAATTATATATAAATGCAAAAATAAAACACAATCATGCATCACACATACATAGCCTAGCCCAAAAATCGTATGCTTGATCCCATGAGCCGACATGGGATCAAGTGGTCAAACTAAGGGTAATATCGTAGCTCTCACTTGATTCAATAACCAAGTGAAAAACTTGACAAACGCCATCATTGTTAACTTGACCTGTTCGCCATCTTTTAAGTCAAACTTCACGTTGCATCTATATCTTCAATCTTCATCTTATTACATTTATTTAAAATTAAAAAATACAACTAATCTAATACTTTTACAATTTAGAATAAACATAAATAAATACTATGAAATTGAAAAATAAATAAAATACAACTTTAGCTTCAAAATGACCTTTCTAATAAAATAAACAATTAACATGACATAATATTGCCCTAATCAACAATCACAACAATCATACATAGGTCGGGGCATTATGGGCTATGTGTGAAATCATAACTTTAATAACTACATTATTAAAACCTACATATGGCTTGTCCATGGTTACAATGCATGTGTACAACCATGGAATACAACAATCAACAATTATAATAAATATTCAAGCCATAATAATTAAATCTACAAATTAAATTAGTGATAATATTTCAATCATATTTGTGCGTCATTAGGTTAAGTCTAAATCAACCGTGTTGACTTTAAAAACCAAAAAGGTTTCGACTTTCACCAATACACCACAAAGCTATATTTAAAGAATAGTCACACAACAATTAAAACGGTGTAAAAGCGGCTCGGATACCACTGATGGAAAACCGTGTTTACTTTTAAATTTTATAAACGCGGCGGAACTTGAAAATAAACATAATTTCATTCATTAATAAACGTCTTTTATTAATATTAAAATAAACATCATTTATTTTATTATAAACTTTCAATTAAAACATTCACACGATTAACGATCCCAACAAGATCCAATTACACCACTAATAATTGTCAACTAATAAATTTACAAAGAGGAGTTTAGATATACCTTTAGTGAGCGATGCAAGAGCGGTAGAAAGAACTCTTCATGTCTAGGTTGAAACATATATTCAAAGTGTATGAACATCTCTAGGGTTGATCCACACAGCACGTCAAACAACACCGATCGGATGCTAGTCCATATAACCCAAAAGTAATCTAACATTACTTGATAAGGATGAACCAAAACATATTTTGATTCTCCTTTCTTCGTTCGTGATAAAAGAATGGAAACAATTTGATCCACTTTCTTTTCTCATGATTGATCACACTTTTCAAAAATCTCTTTATCTCTTGACAAACTTTTCTTTTTGATAATAATGAGGCAAACGAAAATGAGTGACAATATATCATTGCATATAGCATATTAGCATATTCTTATTATATTCTCTTTTTAATTATTGAACTTTTGAGTTTGTGACTCTCACAAAAACGAATAGCATAGCATATAGCATATTCTTTTGGAATCGAATATAGCATATTCTTATTATATTGCCGTAAAAAAACAAAACATGAAAAAACTATTTAATATATTTGTGTTTTTCGTGTGCCTCTGCAGACAAAGTGTAAAACCCCTTTTAATTTATTTTGAGATTAGTTGCCTACCAAGACAAAAAAAAAATTCAGCCGATGAATTTTATTTTTATTATTTTCGAACTATAGGTTATAATTATATATCAACAATATATAATAATGGTGTCTAAATGCTAAAGTGTGTGACCCCATAAGCCTATATATAATCGGTAGTATAGATTTGTGTTATGGCATGCACACTAAACCAACACTAATATATTCCATTTATATCCTATAGTTAGTTAGGATATGGGTTTGTCTTTCGAGTCTATTAGCCTTATTAACTACAATACATTATGCGCCTTAGACCATAGCTGCATGCATCTTTTTCTTTGGGTATACCTAGATGTCCGACTTGCTTTGCGATTCGACTAATCGTAGGAAGACAACGACCGATTTGTGGGAATTCGGAGTCATCGCTTAAAAATGTCAAAAATCCATCTAATCGTCATTATTTGGATAATTCTCGGCTTTCAAAAAATTAAGTTGTACATCTGAATAAATCAATTATCTAATTATATATATATATATATATATATATATATATATATATATATATATATATATATATATATATATATATATATATATATATATATATATATATATATATATATATATATATATATATAGTGAAAGGATCCTGGAAGAACTCTGCATAGCAGAGAACCCAGCGAACCTCACCTGCCGATTTTACAAATTTTATCATACATCAAAATCAACAAAATTGAAAGTTAAATCGATGAAACAAGATCCTAAGGCTGCGATTATCAACTTCCTTGAAGGATTATACTCCAAATCATCATCGAATTCCTCAATTTCATGATGAACAGTGAACTGATGAATGAAGATGAACTGTAACTTTGATTTTTATGATTCAGTTGTTTTCAGACCTTGAATCCTATACAAAATCTTCTAGTCGCTGCTATTAGAACAATGTAACATCAATTTCAAACATTAATTCGACTGATTTAAGAATCTGCACAGTCGGTTGACTATGTGAATTTTGTAGATGAACTCACGAAGTCGAGCTCAAATATAGGTGTTAGAATCTGAAACTTTGCACATAGATTCACGAGATGAAACCTAATAAATCTGCGTTTTTAATTTTCGCTATAGGTTTGATTTTGATATATTCAATTTCTTACGAAGAACAGAGTGTGCCTGCACCCAAAAACAAGCTCAGTCTGCACGCAGATGGACTCGAGCTGCACGCAGTTTGAAAGTCGAGCTGTTGGTTCTCTCGGTTCTCTACCACCTCTGGTTCTCTCTGGATCCTCACCCTATATATATATATATATATATATATATATATATATATATATATATATATATATATATATATATATATATATATATATATATATATATATATATATATATACTCCCTCCGTCCCAAATATATTGTCCATTATTCCATTTTGGGATGTCTCAAATTAATTGTCCAGATTCTTTTTCAACCAATCAAAAGAGGTTAATCTGGAGATAAAATATATATTATTGGTGAAAAATGAAGTTAGTGGGATTTTCTAAAACTGCATGTTTTTTGTCTGGGGACAATAGATTTGGGGACAATAGATATATAAAGATTCGTTTGTTCTTTTTTCTCTAATAGATGGCCATAATTACTTCTGGTTTTGAGTACTACATTGAGAGGTTGACTAGAAATCATAATTGATAAAAGAAACAACAAGAACTTTCTCAGACGATTGAAAAACTAAAAAATGTTTAAAAATTTTAAGATAATTACGCATTTACAAAATACCATCATAGTTCATCTTATTTCATCATATATAGGATGTCATAGTTCATCTGATTTCATCATATATAGGATGTGATGTGGTTCTAAATGGTAGAACTGAAAGTATACTGGTAAATATATGAGATTTTTTGCTCAAACTGCTTAGATATGACAAGTACTCAATGTGCACGCAATTTAATCATGTTTTTCCGTCACCATTTTCAACTATTTTTATTGTTAGCCCAAATGTGATGGAAAGTGTCATGGACTATAGACTTGAATGTAAAAAATATATATTTCTTTACCTTAAATAATACTCCTTCCGTCTCATATCAATAGTCCATTATTCTATTTTGGGATGCCCCATATTAATAGATCACTTCCACAAATAGAAAAGAATAAGAAACTTAAGTTTTATTATATCCTTAATGTATGTGAATATGATTAAAGAAGAAAAAAAAAGTAAGAGTAAAACTGAAAAGCAAACAAAAAGTACAGTTTTATGACATTTTCTTAAACTGTGTGTTTTTTGTCTGTGAACTATTAATATGGATGGAGGGAGTACTATAGTTACTATAATTATTATAATTATAATTATAATTATAATTAATAATAACAAAATAAAATATAAATATATTAAAATTTAAAGTAAAGAGATAGACTAGATGAAATGAAGATAAACTAATAAAGGGGTCGGCCGGAGCAGGTGGTCCCTATATGCATTGTAATGATTTGCTTTAGTGATAGGTGATTCATGGCAGGCAAATTCAAAATAAAAATCTAATGGAGTTCTAGAAAAAAATTCCAAAGCAAATTAATTATATTAAAATTGTACTTTAGAATCGTTGTTGTTTATCATAAAATCACAAATTTTTACTTTAGAATCGTCGTTGTTTATCATAAAGAAATCACAAATTTTAAAAATATATTAGGTACGTTAAATTTAGTGGTTTTCTAAACAATCTAAATAGTAACATTGTTTTAAAAAAATTTAAAGTAGTGAGGTCATAGGACCCACGCCCCTGCTTCATGGACACGTTACTTTATCACACGTCGATATATGCGCTGCCTTCCATTCTCCTCCATGCATGCAAATTATGGATTTTATGTCATCCACGTGTATATTCTTCTAATAACATATGTTTCTTCTGCTAAATATATACTAGTAACACATATATAACTATTTATCTAAGTTTTGACATTTGATTTTCAACTTGTTCGTTTACATTAATATGTTGTTTTCACCAAAGGACTTGTACGGTGTAATGGCAACTGAGGAACTTATTAAAATACAACGTTGGCAGTTCAACAAGCTCGATCAGTGACAATTTTTATGATATATATGTGTGGATTGATCGACGTGGGTGTGAAATATATGGTTTAGATTTATTTTTTTAATAAAAGAAAATGACAATATATATATATATATATATATATATATATATATATATATATATATATATATATATATATATATATATATATATATATAGTGGTAGGATCAAGAGGGAAGTAACCATTCGGGGGGAAGCGGGGGAAGCAAAAATTTTTTTTTTTCATTTTTTGAAAAAACTTTGTTCACGAACATTATAGATTAGATGAAAATATGAACATTTAGTAGAGACACTTTGTGATAAATGTTATCTTGAATGTTATTTTTGTCGATCGTTTTCCCGCCTAAATAATAACATTCATCACGAAGTGTCTCTTCTAAATGTTCATATTTTTGTGTGATCTTGATGCCGGAAAAAAAAATTCAAAAAAAAAACGAAAATTTTTTTTTTTGCTTCCCCCGCTTGGTTACTTCCTCATTGATCCTGCCCCTATATATATATATATATATATATATATATATATATATATATACTAGTTTTATGAGCCCGTGCGCTGTACGGAAGTTATAATTTGTGTTTTCATGAATTATGTTTTAAACTCGTGCGTTACATGACTGTTAATGAGCGGAAAAGTGTACATGTAATATTATCCAATGATTAGAATACTTAACAAACGTTAAAGATAATGATTATCATTCATTACAAATCAAAGTTAACATACACAATTATATTATCAAACCAAAATTTTAGGCCCGTTAATATTTTAATCAATCTAATAATACTCACAATTTGTTTAAAATAGAAATTTCTAAAAAATAATTATTCCCATTAATATATTTTTTATGCTGCAATATCTTATCTATGTATATTTGTGTTGAACAATTATTATTTTATTAACTAAAACTTAAGATTAACTGATACGTAGTACTTAGTTTGTAGGTTTTGAAAATATTTGATATTACCATTATCTTTATTTATTTTAATTATTTATTAAACAAAATTTCATTATCCGTCCTTGAACTTTACATCAAATTTGATTCCATGTCCTTTTTTTTTTTTGTGCATTCCTCATCCCTAATGTATCAGAAATCTACATCCATCGTCCTCCCGTCTAGTTTCTGTCTATTTCGATCGTTTGTTCAGTCATGTACAAAGCAGATACTTTAGTTTTTTTTTTTTTTATTATTATTTAACTTATCTTTTCATCCTCGTATCACATGTTAATCATCCCCAAATTAAAAACCCTAATTTTATACTTCTATAATGAAAGAAACTGTCCAAACAATCGCAACCTTAATTGAAACTGTAATCCAAACAATTGAATTACGGCAATACTCGAAAACCCTAACCTCCTCCGATTCCACCGCAGTTCTACTCAAGCTCAATAATTCAAACTCGTCACACTCCGTTTCACTTACTAACTCTATCAATTCGTTCTTAATTTCAGAAAACATTGATGATATACCTTTTAAGCTTTTTATCGCCATTACAGCTGCAGTTTCAGCCTTTTTAGCTTTCGTGAGTGTAACGTCACCGGACCTCCGGTGACACTTCCGGCCTTCAATAAATAAAAAAAATATAAACTTTAGTAATTGGTTTACCTGAAAAGACCAACGAGTGATTGAAGGTTCATCCGTCATTGATAATATGCTTTCCTTTTGCGATGAATTGATAAAATTGAACACAAAAAGACTTGAAATCTAGAGATCTGAAAGTGTGAATTTGATACCCTTGAATTAATGATAAAAGAAATTGGGATCGAAAGAGTCGTTAAGTGCAAGTAGAAGATACTTGAAAAGTTGTCTCTATGGTGAATAAATGAATAAAGTTGCAAGAGTTAATATAATACTGTAAGTTGCAAGAGTTAATGAAAGAAATTGTAACTCATTTCGGTGCTCAAGGTTTGGTTTTGATTTTTGATTAGAGTGCTATGAATGGTGACAACATGTCTTCGAGGACTAATCAATCATTCAGCGCCACATCAGCAGCTTCATCTCACTTTCTTCTCATAACTAAACCCATGACTAAACACTCCCAACAAAGACACTCCTTCCTCACAATATTGGAACCCACATTTAATATTTTAACTAAATTAAAATACTTTTGTTATTATTAATATTATAAATTATAAATTATAAATATAATTTTAATTATTAAATTACATCAATTTTAAAACTTAAAAATTAAATTGATTAAATATCGGAGGTTCCATCAAATTGATTAAAAAGATGCTCTAAAATAAAATATGAAAAGCACCTGTAATCCATTTTGACCACAAACATGTGGGACTCACAATTAATTAAAAATTAAAAATAGCACATAGCCACACATCTTCATCTTCTTCACTCTAAAGGCACATGTAACTCAATTTTCATCACTTCTACACACAAAAATAAAAAAAATAAAATTAAAAAAAAAAAAAAAGGAAAAAGAAAGTGACGAGTGGAGAAAGGACCAAAATCCCGTCCACAAATATGCTTGAGAATGGACGAGTGGAGAGACGGAGGGGTGTGGGCGGGCCCTGGGCGGAGGTGGTGCCATCGGCGCCCAGCCTGGGCGGAGCTAGGCGGCTCGCCTGGACGCACCGTTGGGAGCACTCTTACAATTAGGTGATTTTTTGATTATGATGACGAGCTGATTTCTTGATTTTATATGTAACATCTCAAATTTTTGATAAAGTATTTAAAATAATTGATGTTATGAACAAATACTAAAGAGTTTTAGTCAAGCTTTCAAGAATATATGTTACATGATGTATACAGATAATTATATTTATGTGCATTAATTATTATGACATATAATGATAGCAGGGCCGGGCCTATGCCGTGAGGGGTGGGCGACGGCACCGGGCATCAGAATTCATGGGGCATCAATTTAGAAGTCCAATTTCATCTATACTAGACTTATTTTGGCCCATAGTTGTAGCTCACATACACCCACTAAATAAAAAATAGGAAAAGGTCCATAATACATGCCTGGATTTGGAAAAAGTGAGAAAAAAAAAGCCCATTAAAACAAACGGTTACTCGATTAAGGCGATCATGGGGCATCCCAAACGTCAATCAGTTCCCCAAATATCGATCTTATTCTTGTTGGGGTTATTTTCTTAATTGCCGTCACCTCTCACCTGCCCACTCATCATTGATTCATCTTTTTTCTCAATTGTTCATGTTTAAATCTTCAAGAATCAATTTTGATTAAGAACTTAAGAAAAAAAAATAGAAAAAATCATCACTTTGTTCGTGTTTGGTGTACGTACGGTGCAGCGTCGCTCAATTATTTCCTGCCAATTCTAAAGTTAAAATCAAGGTGGCTTCTTTCCTTTTATCTTTTGTTTAGTTCTTTATATGAGTAATATATGATTTTGGTGCATAATAGATAATAATATTATAAATATATTACGTACCTTGTACCTACAGTGCTTAATTTTGATTACAATTTTGGTGCCTAATTTTGATTACAATTTTGATTTCTAGTATTCTGTTCAATTTATGTTTCTTATAATTGTTACTTAGCAATTAGCAATTTTTTAGATTGTTTATTTGTTTTGTTTATATAAATTTTTTAAAAAAATTAGACAAGTATGCCTCCTCGAATACAACCATCCGGTGCCCAAAATAGAAAAAGTAAAAAACGAGAACAAAAACTTACTCAATCTTTACAAGGATCTTTGAATAGGTATTTTATTAGACATGAAAGTAATAATAATGAAAATATAGTTAAAGAAAACGATGTTGAAGAACCTAATGTTCAAGAAAATAATGTTAGTGAAAATGGTGTTGAAGAGAATATTGATGTCGAAAATAATGTTCATGAAAATGAAAATGAAAACAATAATAAGTTTGAAGATAATGCAAATCAAAATTTTGTTGAAGAAAATAATGAAAGTCTTGAAAAGTATTGTGATATTAGAGTTAATAGCAACATTTTTGATGTTAGAGTTTGGGATGGTTTAAGTTCAAAAATAAAAGACTTACTTGTAACTAAATGGCCGGTTAGAGAAACTAATTTTGATTACCCAACAGATAAAAGAGGTAGACACTTCTCTAGTTTACATTATGTACGTAAGTTACAAAATAATGACATTGTTGATAGAAAGTGATTAGTTTATTCGAAAGAGCTCGATAAAATATTTTGTTTTTGTTGTAAGTTATTTAAAATTGCTATATCTAAAAGTAAATTAGGAAGTGAAGGGTTAAATGATTGGGGACTGAAAGGACCCGTTCATATACATTATAAACAATTCACAATAGTTGATTACATTGCGAGGTATTTGACCTCTATATGATACATTTTACAAACATTGCATTCGTTTTTAAAAGACAATCTTTCTTTACATCAAAAAATTGACAGGCATGCATACCATTTCATAATATCCACTATCCAACTATAAATTGATTTAATAATAATCTTTGATGAACTCAATGACTCGAATGCAACATTCTTCGAAATATGCTATGAAAGACTCCAAGTAATATCTTTAAAATGAGCAAATGCACAGAGGAAGATTTCTTTAACACCTGAGAATAAACATGCTTTAAAGTGTCAACCAAAAGGTTGGTGAGTTCATTAGTTTATCATAATCATTTATTTCCATCATTTTAATAGACCACAAGAATTTCATTTCCAGTTCTCATAAATATACGTCCCATGCATAGAGACAAAAAATAATCATTCATATGGTGAACACCTGGTAACCGACATTAACTAGATACATATAAGAATATCCCCTATCATTCCGGGATCCTCCTTCGGACATGATATAATTTCGAAGTACTAAAGCATCCGGTACTTTGGATGGGGTTTGTTAGGCCCAATAGATCTATCTTTAGGATTCGCGTCAATTAGGGTGTCTGTTCCCTAATTCTTAGATTACCAGACTTTAATAAAAAGGGGCATATTCGATTTCAATATTTCAACCATATAATGTAGTTTCAATTACTTGTGTATATTTCGTCAAACATTTATAAAAGTGCACGTATTCTCAGTCCCAAAAATATAAAGGGTAAAAAAGGCAAATGAAACTCACCATACTGTATTTTGTAGTAAAAATACATATAACGACATTGAACAAAAGTACGGTTGGCCTCGGATTCACGAACCTATAGTAATTATATATATATTCGTATATTTGTCAATATTTGTCTAATAAATTAAGTTAAGCCATAGTGTACCACAATCCTAATGCTCGAGTCTAATATGCAATGATCGACAAAAATTAGTTTGACTCAAAATGATTTCCAAATTCAAAATTGATTATTATATAATTTTTAAATATCGTCGTTTTATATTTTTAAAATATTTTTAAAAGATTTAATAGAGTAAATAATATAATTCATTTATAAATGCCATTTTATGTTAAAGTATACTTTTATATATTTTTAATTAATAAAATTTATAAAGTGCAATTAATATTATAAAAATATTGTGATAGATTCTATTGAGGTATTTATATAATTTGTATTCCATTTTTATTTGATAAACTAGCATTGATAATAATAATAAGTAACAGTCATTTTATTTTATAATAATAATTATTATTATTTTATTAATAAAAAAATCAATATTTATTTTTACTAAAAAAATATTATAAAATGGTAATTCTAATTTTAATTTCCACAATACCTTTTTAATATTAACATAATAATAATAATAATAATAATAATAATAATAATAATAATAATAATAATAATAATAATAATGATAATGATAATGATAATAATAATAATAATTATAATAATAATAATATTAACAATTAGATAAAAATTAGAACAACGATATTAACGACGATAATAATAATCATTTTTACGAAATTTCAATTGGCTATAACTTCTAATCCGTCCATCGGATCCCTTTGGCATCTAAAGGTAAAGTTATTAATTTTTCACTAGCTTTCCAATGACATGCATATCTTATACCTTAATTCATCCCTAGTATAACAACCTTTAAGATTCAACATAACCTATCTAAGGGCAATATCAAATGTACAAGCATGCATAATCCTATTTTCTCGAGCACTAGTCAGGGATACACTATTAGTATGTAAAAATTAAATTAGGAGTACTCACGTATCAATATTGAGATTCAATATTGCAGGAAAGGGACGTAGACACAACGGAGATGACAACCACTAAATTTGACCTCACGAGCATACCAATGAATCATACCCATCACCTCCATAGTCATAACCCATAATTCCCTTAGCCCTATCCTACTCATAAAACTTGTCTTGAAATGACCCGCTCATGACCTCGTCATCGTATTTTATGTATAATATTACTAATAATGACACTCCTTATCATAAGATTAATAATAATATTCTTCTTAATAATAATAATAATAAAATAAAAATATATAATACAGAGCAATACTTAGAGGAATGAGAGATTGTGAGCAAATGAATTGAATCGTGTCAATTTATAAAATTAGTTCACCTACTCCCCAGCTCATGAGCACTAACAAAATAATAAAAAATAAAAATAAAAAAAATAACACCGACACTCGCTATATCATTCTCATGATACGTAATATATGGTTTTATTTAAATATTATTTAATATATAATATATTTAATCTTTAGAATTAATTAAATATTATATTATATTTACGGTCATGGTAAAAATATAATTTTTACAAAAATGACACGGTCGTGGTCTCACGACTCATGTACCACTTTCGGTTTTTCGGGCGCACTTTCGTATGTTTAGAAAACTAGCCTTTTGCGTTACGTGACGTGTACCTTTTACAAAAATTAGACTTACTCAACAATAAATTACCTTTATAAAAATATAACTTATAAAATTGAGTGTTGTGGTCATTTCCTTCTATAAATTAAAGTCTCGTTGTTTGTCAAAATATTTTATTTTAAATTAAACATTTTGTGACACGTATCTTTATTAATAACTAGACTTAAATTAATTAAAAACTAACCCACTCAAAGTGTAACTTAATCTTTTGAGTGTTTTGGTCATTTACTTTTATAATTCATAATCTTGTTATTTATCAAAGCATATTTATTAATATTAGTTTAATATCAAAACGTTTTATGACTAATTTAAATTAAAAGTTATAATCTTATACATATTTTTAAAATATTTATCTAATAACATACTAGTTATCCTTTCAAAACTAATTATATAATTTAAGATCCTTTACAAAATCGAAAAAAATCCTATAACGTTTATGCTTTAAAACTTAATTTGATTTCAATCTTTTATGCGTAAATGTTTAGTTTAATTTCTTTAACTTTCTAAATAATATATCTTAATATAACATATCAAATGGGTTTATCTAGTCAACGAATCTTATCCCAATTATTCCTTCTATATGATAAATCGAGTATTATGAAATTCGATTCTCCACTAACTTTTGTCTAACTCCCAATAAGTGATACTTTGTTCTTACTTATAAATCACTTTACCATTTATTCCGAATACCGTTAAAAAGTAAGGGTTTCCTAATTCAAAGTGGACCTCATAACAGAGACTCATAATTATAGTTCAATGTATCCGATAATTCAATCATTTGATATTATCTTTTAATCTCGTCGATAAACTTACACCGAACAAATATGTTTATGTAATATATTATTCATTCAATACCTTGATAGCATTTCCAAGTTCAAAAAATAGATCTCATAGCTTATATTCATATTAACTAATCCGTTCAAAGTTTTATATAATATATCACAATTTAATAATCACACATATGTATATGTATATATAATTGTTCGTGAATCGCTAGGCATGGTCAAAGGGTAATTGATTATATGGATATAGTTTTCAAAACTTTCGAGACTCAACATTACATATTTTTGCTCATCGTGTCGGGAACATATAAAGATTAAAGTTTAAATTTGTTCGGAAATTTCCGGGTCATCACAGGGACATCTTAGTGAAATTTTAAGTAGCCATGAAAATAGTTCCGAACATATGATTAATTTAAGAATTTGGTCCGAGTTGCGGTTGCGGTTAAATATGAATGAAACAATTGACAAAGAGTTGCAAGAACTTATTAAAAAAGATACCGGACATCGGAAAGAAGTTTTAGTTAGAATAATTGCTTCCGTTAAATATCTAGCTAATTATAATTTGCCGTTTCGTGGTACAAATGAAAAGTTGTATGAAAATAATAATGGAATTTTTTTAGAAATACTTCAAATGATTGCCGAGTTTGATCCTGTAATGAAACAACATTTTCATAGAATTGAGAACAAAGAAACACGTTTTTCATCCAGTCACTGTTTGCACACAAGATTTTGCTAACTATACTAGTCACTGTTGCATCTGCGGAACGAAGTTTTTCAAAATTGAAGTTATTGAAGAATTATTTACGAAGTACAATGACTCAAGAATGGTTAAACGGGTTAACAATTTTGAGTATTGAAAGCTGATTTTTATCTAGTGTTGATTATGAATAATTGAAGATTTTGCATCAAAATATGCACGTAAACATCATTTTAGGTGATTCGTATGTTGTAATTTGAATTTATTGTTTGTTTGTAAAATTGTATTGTGTTTATTGAATAAAAATCGGCGTAGGGATGAGCCGCCTAGCTTGACTAGGTTTCAAACTCTCAAAAAATTTCGGTGTGCTATTTAAACTTTTGATAGGGGGCATACTTTCAACCATCTCGCACAGGGCATCTAAATTCTCAGGCCCAGCCCTGAATGATAGTAGAGGTTTTAAACAAGAATTTCTTAGTACAACTCACATTATGTGAACCATTCGGGCATAGCCTGGATGGCCACCCCTTGGTGCAGAGTGCGTTGTCCACATCAGTGGCGCGGGTTCGAATCCTGGGGGGGGGGGGGGAGTTTTCCCTTGATTGTTTCCAAGACCGCTACGTTCCCACGGGCACCGTTAGCAATTTAAAGCTCCCGGGTACTACTGCTCTGCGTGCGCGTAATCAGGACGATGGGAGTGAGGTTCGATCCTGGGTTTCTCCCTGGGAGGGGGTGGGTGTTAACCAACTAACCAACCCGTCCAAAAAAAAAAAAAAAAAAAAACTCACATTATGTGAATTACATGAAGTATGTAGAATTGTATCTACATATTAATAATATGTTACACAATACACATATTAAGAATATGTCATTTATTACTACTTAAATATAAGTATTGTATTTGTTCACATAGAATAAGTTTCGAAACATATATGATATAATTAGAAAGCTTTGAGTTAGTGATTAAATGGAACATGACATGACAAGTTAAGCCAACTATGTGAGCCTATATTACTAGTAGGCTTGATGACTAATCTTTTCATTTCTTTAAGAGCATGCCAACAAATATATCTAGAGATTAGAGGTGGCAATGCTATAACTAGAGTACATGACTAATTTCACTTTTAGCTAGTATAAAAAGCGAACAAATCTCACTCTTGAATCTTTGAATACTCACATACGTATATAATGAAACAATCAAACAAGTTGCACATTTTAGTATGGTTATTATGTAGTAGTTAAAAGAGTGCAAGTATTTGAATGTTATCAAATAAGTTGGATAGATCATTATCGATCTTACAAGAATGTTTTAGTACAAGTGTGAGAAACAACAAATACTAGTGAATAAAGGGGTGTACAAGTTCATGAAGCATGATTTAACTTCCATTTCAAATGCCTATATTCATAAAAGCAACGTGAGTACCGTGTTATTTTCGAAAACTGAGATATATGCTAGTATGTATGTTATATGCTAAATGTTGCATTAGATATGCTAGAAATGTTTGTATGCATTTATATTACATTTTTATGCATGTGATATATGTATATTTATTATGAATGGTTGATGTGTACCGACCGGTACGATACGAAAGTATACGCTTTAACACATATTAGCGTCAAGCTACACGTTGTTCAGAATCCATATCTTTAAGATTGGATCAAAATACAGAAAAATAGTTACGGTTCGGTTACACGTTAACACGCAGATCTTAGTATGCATTTTTATATAAAAGAGTATTGTCATGACATTATGTATGTGATATTTTTATAGCAAAACTCACGTGCTCACTAAGCTTTAGGCTTACAATTATTGCATATATCTCAGGTTTAAATGTTTGAGGACTTAAGTCGAAGAGATGCCTTAAGGACATGAAAGAAGAGTTTAGAAATTATATATTTGTAGAGATGATTGTATAAAAAATGTAATTTTTAGTGCTTCCGCTTTAAACAATGTAAATTTACGCTTAGAAATATATGTCGAAAGGACGGGCGTTACAAATGGTATCAGAGCAATAGTTTAGGTGAATTAGGCTAGACTATAACCTAGTCCTAAACTTATATTTGAGAATTAGATTTGAACATAAAAAAAATAATAAATAAATAAATAAATAAAATAAAATGGGGAGTCGCTTTAAGAAATTTATCAAGTTTATATATGGATGTAAAATTTATGTAAAGAGCTTAGTGAGTTGTTATGCTCTAAATAATTTAGTTTTGAAGTTCCTTAACTAGTGGACACATATATGTGAATATACGAGTGTCTAAATAGAAAATTAGACTCTCATTGATATTTAGAGGAATGTACATTTGAATTAAGTGTCGCTTGTGTTCGTAAATGAGGGACCTGATTTTTAAGAGTTTTTAAGAGTCAAGAGTTTACCTTAAAAAGATTATGTTTGTATATAGACAACTATTGCTTTATGATAAATAGATGTTTAAGAAAAGACGAAATAAAGAGATAGTATGAAAGGTTAGAGTTAGAGTATGAATTTAATACAGTATTGTTAAAGTTAATAAATCGATTTAATAAAATAAAAATGAAGATTAAATGCAAACTAGTTGTGGAGCCCTCGTTTCGCGCTGGGGGCTCCGTTTTGAATGCGAGTTAAAAAAAAAGTCTTGATCTATTTTGTAAAAAAGAATTTTTTTCGGCATAACATTGAAGGGTTGTTCCTTTTGTGAAAGTTGCTGCTTTTAGCGTTCGGGTTTTATTTAAAAAAAAAGTTAGTAAAGTGGGGGTTCGATTTGTATTTTAATAAAAGTTAGTGGGTTAAGTTTGTGAAATTTGAAAAAACTTTACGTATAAAGTGGGGGTTCGATTTGTATTTTAATAAAAGTTAGGGGGTTAAGTTTGTGAAAATTGAATATTAGTAAAAAAAAAGTTAGTAAAGTGGGGGTTCGATTTGTATTTTAATAAAAGTTAGGGGTTAAGCTTGTGAAGTTTTGGGAAAAATATACGTATAAAGTGGGGGGTTCGATTTGTATGTTAATGAAAGTTAAGGGGTTAAGTTTGGGTCAAGTGGAAAAATGAATAGTACTATTCATTTCCACTTGACCTTTTAGATATAGGTATATAATGAAATGTGGCGAAGCTAGAGAAATTATTTTGAGAAATTATTAAATACATCCATACATGAGAAAGTACGAAAGAAGCAAGATTTAAAGTACATGGTTCAAGAGCACAAACAGAAAACAGACTCATGAAGCATGAGTTAATCTTAAAAAGTACAAGTGAAGAGAAGTTAGAGTTTGGTGTCATGATTATGTACATGAAGAAATGTATTACTTAGATTAAAGAGCATATGTGATTCAAGTTATGTATGTAAAAGAAAAAGGAAAAATATAAAAAATATAAAAAAAGTTAAATCTTAGCATTTGTTAGTTTAACAATCATTGAAAAGCTTAAGAAATTTTATCGACGATTTGATTATTAGAAGCAATAAAAAAAAAGTATAAAGTTAATACAGTCAAATGATTATGTACAATTGAGAATTGATATAGATAGAATAGTCATCTCTTATATTAGAGAAAGTACACATTAAGACAATGAAAAAAAAAAAAAAAAATCCATGGATATCACATTTGAAGAAAGTAACGAAATTAAATAATATGATTATTAAGATGAGTTATACTAATAGTATTAGTAATTCTTTTGTCAATATTAGATAAAAGATCTGTATTATATTTGAAAGTCTTTTATTAGAACCATTAAAGTTTGAAATGAGAAGAAAATAGAAAGTGACGATAAAAGTTTACATTTTATAAAAAGAGAGTTATGCTTTAACGTTTATATTAATTTTAAAGAGGGATATTGTGATATTTGAGTAATAAAGTGAAACAGAGAAATAGAATATGCTATGCGACTAATTGATATAATTTTGTAGTTTAAGAACAGTTGCTAGAATAGGTTAGACTATAATCTAGTCTTAAACCTCATTATAAAAGGGTAGTTATCTCAAAATATATATACAACTTATTTAAATAGCTTGACAATGCATGTAAGTTTTATTACTTCATTGTCATGAGAGTAGAATTTATAGACGTTTAAAGCAATCACGGTTTAGCTAGAGCTCTACTCATTGCACTAATATTTAATGACTTTTGATAATTGATAGTACCAAACTAGAAAGAGTAAAAGACTATAATGAGTTTCATGGTGTTTTGTAATAGAGAAAAGGAAATGCGAATGCAACAAATAGACTCACGATAATAATAGACTCACTATTGAAGTTTTCTAAAAAAAAAGATGAACCAAGGAAATATTAAGCTTACATTCCGTATAAGTTATGAGTCTAAGATACAAAGAATTTCTTAGTACAACTCACATTATGTGAATTACATGAAGTATGTAGAATTGTATCTACATATCTACATATTAATAATATGTTACACAATACACATATTAAGAATATGTCATTTATTACTACTTAAATATAAGTATTGTATTTGTTCACATAGAATAAGTTTCGAAACATATATGATATAATTAGAAAGCTTTGAGTTAGTGATTAAATGGAACATGACATGACAAGTTAAGCCAACTATGTGAGCCTATATTACTAGTAGGCTTGATGACTAATCTTTTCATTTCTTTAAGAGCATGCCAACAAATACATCTAGAAATTAGAGGTGGCAATGCTATAACTAGAGTACATGACTAATTTCACTTTTAGCTAGTATAAAAAGAGAACAAATCTCACTCTTGAATCTTTGAATACTCACATACGTATATAATGAAACAATCAAACAAACATGGGTTGCACATTTTAGTATGATGATTATGTAGTAGTTAAAAGAGTGCAAGTATTAGAATGTTATCAAATAAGTTGGATAGATCATTATCGATCTTACAAGAATGTTTTAGTACAAGTGTGAGAAACAACAAGTACTAGTGAATAAAGATGGGTGTACAAGTTCATGAAGCATGATTTAACTTCCATTTCAAATGCCTATATTCATAAAAGCAACGTGAGTACCATGTTATTTACGAAAACTGAGATATATGCTAGTATGTATGTTATATGCTAAATGTTGCATTAGAGATGCTAGAAATGTTTGTATGCATTTATATTACATTTTTATGCATGTGATATATGTATATGTATATGTATTGTCATACCCCGTCCTAATCCATAAGGACGAATACAATAACATATGATTACATTGCGAGGTATTTGACCTCTAAATGATACATTTTACAAACATTGCATTCGTTTTTAAAGACAAACTTTCATTACATCGAAAGTTAACAGGCATGCATATCATTTCATAATATCCAACTATAAATGACCTAATCTGTCATTTGCTTAATCATAATCTTTAATGAACTTAACGACTTGAATGCAACGTCTTTTGAAATATGTCATGAATGACTCCAAGTAATATCTCTAAAATGAGCAAATGCACAGCGGAAGAATTCCTTAATACCTGAGAATAAACATGCTTTAAAGTGTCAACCAAAAGGTTGGTGAGTTCATTAGTTTATCGTAATCAATCATTTCCATAATTTTAATAGACTACAAGATTTTCATTTTATAAATATAATTTCCATAGCAGAATCCTCTCGTCTGCATAAAGGTAAAATCATTCATATGGTGAACACCTGGTAACCGACATTAACAAGATGCATATAGAATATCCCCAAAACAGAATCCTCTCGTCTGTATAATAATAAGTCGAAGTAATAAAGCATCCGTACCTCGGATGGGGTTTGTTAGGCCCATAGATCCATCTTTAGGATTCGCGTCAATTAGGGGTACTGTTCTCTAATTCTTAGGTTACCAAGCTAAAGGGGTGATATTCTATTTCGATAATCCAACCATAGAATGTAGTTTTGAGTACTTCTGTCTATTTCGTCAAACATTTATAAAAACAGCGCATGTATTCTCAGTCCCAAAAATATATATTGTAAAAGCATTTAAAAAGGGAGCAAATGAAACTCACTATACGATATTTTGTAGTAAAAATATGTATACGACGGAACTGAACAATGCAGGGTTGGCCTCGAATTCACGAACCTATATCAAGTATATATATTAATATACATCACATTTAATCCACTAAATTTATTTATATTTTTATAATGTATTAAGATTAATATCATTATATATAATTATACTAATACTTATAATAGGTTATATTCTATATATGATATTTAATTAATGTTAATATAATAATATATTAGTTAATATATTAAAATACAGAAATTTATAATTTTAATTATGATAAAAATCATGATAATTCTAATAATAATAATAATAATGACAGTTTTAACGATAAAAAAATGATAATTTTAACAATCATGATAATAATACTTTTATTCCTAATAATGATAATGTTAATAATAAATATACTCGTATTCCTAATAATGATCATATTATTGATAATAATAATAATATTATTATTAATAATAATAATAATAATAATAATAATAATAATAATAATAATAATAATAAGATTTATACCCTCGTAGTCATAATCGGATATCGTCATCGTTATCATCAGCGAACGTCTCATTAACATAATCGATTTTCATAATCATCATCAATATTTATGATCATCATCTTTTTCCATTCCATTATCATTATCAATATCTAAATAATTATTTTTGTCACATAACCACATCTTTGCTTTATAACTTTATCACCATGAATCATAATCATAATCAATTTATCACCTCGTCTCACTCGTCCATTATCGTTTTTTCTCATCATCGTTTATCATTCAACTAACTTGGGTTTCGGCCCAAATGGCAAAACCGAACATAAGGCCCAACACTTTAATCAAGTTCACAGTCCAACATATACATGGCCCAACACTAGAAGCCCAAGGAACAAAATTCTTTTTGCTAACCCACTTAATAAAACTGCCCAACAGAAAAATCTATTCGTTGGCCCAACAAAACATCATCTAATCCTATTACTCCATAAAAGAAAGAAAACAAAACAAAATGTCCCCCTTTTGTTTTTGTCTCCCACTTTGGGTCGGCCAACAGAGACAAAAAAAATAATATGTCTTTATCCACTTCTTCGTTAGTAAAATAGGAACAGGAGGTAATCCTTGTCGCTGCAGTTTGCACGAAACTGAAACATATCACAGCAGCGGTTTTAATGGTGGTTTGGTGATCGATTGAAACGAATATATATATATATATATAGCAACATGACAACGAAAGTTGTGGTTGATGAGAGTTGTAAGGTGTTGGTGGTTCAATAAATTTGAAGTAAGTGGTGGTGTTCTCAACGGTTTGAAATAGAAAAAAAAAATGGTGACTAGGTGATGTGGTTAACGAGTTGCAACAAAACAAAAGGTGTGGCAGCAGCAGTTGATAGTGGTTCGTGGTGGTTGTTTCTCGGTGTAGTTCAAAGGAGGTGAAGGTGTAAGGTGGCCATGGTTGTGATACGGTTTCACGATGGACTGTGGTGAGGTTCATGGTGGTGGTGATCATAGTGTAACAACCCAACCCGTTATCCAACCGACAAAGCTTAATTTTTTTTTATCAAATCAGAACAGTTCAGCATTCGGCGCGGCGCGCTCCACTGTGGAGCCGCGCTCCAAAGTGGTCTGTCCACTCTTTCCTTTTTTGACAAAAAGATCGTCCACTACCGGGCACTTTTAGACGAAACGGTTTTCACAACACGATAAAGTAAGTAAAACTAACACGTTTTCATAATAAAACAAGTTTTACAACACCGGGTCCGCATCGACCCAATTTACAACAAGTGACCATTTCGACCATTTTAGTTTAATACAAAATTTAGACCGAGCATGGCGATTGGGGATACGCTACCCAATCCTAATCAATCCAAAGCACGTCCTCTAAAGCAACCTACACAATCCAATAGTTCTCATGCTTACCCGAGCCATCACTTTCACGCGAATCTATAAAAATGTAAACAACGAGAGGGTAAGCTATGAAAGCTTAGTGAATGCAATAATTATACATATACATATATAATATACCTACATGCAAACACTTACACAAATACCTCATACACACTAGCAATTTACATGGCATACCATCGCAAAGTATAACGCTAAATCTCCAAGACCACAAGCTAGCACAAACAATAGCATATATAACTCGAACAATATAATATGCTATACTACAACACATAATCATGGTTAACCAAGTACAAGGGAATGGTACTTCGAATTTTCCATCGGTGTTCCCAACAACCGTTAGTGTACAACGAAATATATCACTAACCTCTGGGTGGTATCGATCGCCCGAACTTAAAACCCACCCGTCACGTGTAATGTGGTATCGAACGTCCGAACTTTAATCCACACTACACGCCCACACACACACCTATATGACATGGTATCGAATGCCCGAACTTTAAACCCATATCATATATTGACCCGATGTGGGGTTGAAAAGATGCGTACACACCTTGTTACTTCAGACAACGTCCAGTTTCCTTCGATGTTCGAGCAAGCAACACGTACGTGCTTCGTACACTTCATACACGCATCGTACACCATAAATACATTATGTACAATAAATATTTGGGTCTTACAACTCTCCCCCACTTAAACTCGATCACGTCCTCGTGATCTTCGTTACTCAACCCATCCGGACCTACACCCTATGGTCCTTCGACGTACCTTCGAACTCGAAGTCTACGAAATTTCCCACACTTAAGCGACCCTTCCGATGAATCACCCCCTTTCAACTTAAATCTCCATCCACGATTTACCAAATCCACGAATCCGAGCACTAGAAACTTGCTCAATCCCTCACACCGGGAAGAACTCAACCAATCTCGTACCGAGATATCACCCCTTTGGTGTACCCTTCACAAGTACAATGCCAAGAGTAACCACATCCCACAATAAGGTCAACATCCAAAACGACGAAGACCGAGTAAAAGTAAATCCTTACGGATAACACTTACCACTTAACATCCCTTCAAATTCTCTCGGATATAACTCGCAACAAGCTACATCCTTAACTAAATCACCCAACGCGATCTACTAGGTCCACTACGCCGTGAGCCATGTCTTGCATTAATCCAAATCGAGAAGGATTTATGTCGCGTCAAACCTCCGGACTTCAACGACTCGTAAACCAGCCAATCAAGAATGTTCTATGAATCAAGAACTAACTTCCTCTGTCTCCACCATCGGGTCATTCCTTCGACAAAGAAATTTTGGTAACGCCAAATAATCACCCTAAGAACACAAACTTTCCCATCAATCGATCCGCACACGACTACCAGTCTCTGGATTAATCCAGGATGACGATAATACACCACAAGTTAGACAAAATATCAACACTCGACACAGGGTTTCTCCCCTAAACCCAACAACACATCCATACAATACTTTAACGCCATTTGAATGAAAGAAATTTATTTTTTTTTTTTTTTAAAATAGGTGTCTGCCCAGGTCAAGGCATTTGCCGCGGCGCGGCTCCTACTGTCGCGGCGCGACATATAAAAGGATTTTATCTCATGTTTACCAGCCTTTCTGTTACCAAAACACGCTTTATGCCGCGGCGCGACACGAATTGTCACGGCGCGACATAACACTCGAACTGGTACAAACCTGCAACTTAAAACTAAAACCACATTTTACCAATTCATTGACCCAAAATACATCAAATCGTCATAAGCGTATGTAATCTTGATGAAACCAGTTTCTAACATCATTTGACACTACGAACATCCTTTAAGTCAAGAAAACGCGTTTACACATTTCAACTACATCGTTTGGTCCCAAAACTTGACGAAAGCATAAATATCAAATACATAAAACTTGGCGTTGATAAGCGGTACCAATAGAGCTTGATTCAAAAAGAGACTTGCATTACCACTTACTCTAATGCCAATGCTCCGCTACCCTCAAATGGGTTCTTTACCTTCTCGATGACCTTTCGTTCCTAAAAACATAAAACAACACGGGGGTAAGCTTTTACACTTAGTGAGTTATAGGCGAATAATGAAGCATAAAACATGGGCATAACAATCACATTACTTGTCTTTCAACCTAACAGTTGCTTACTTACTTTCGGATCCGACTCTTACTCACCATAGACATAGCTTACTAGGCCGACCCTAGTAATCATGTCTAAGCTAACCATAGGCATACTCTTATGCCTAAGCTACCTTAATCACATGTCGATAGTACATATGCACATAGACACCCAAAGTTTCTAAGCTAAACCATCCATAGACAAGATTACTAGCAATGTAATAATCTTGCCTAAGCTAAACATCAACCATAGATACAATTATTAGGTGAACCTAATAATTCTATCTAAGCTACTCAACTAGTGCACTTAGTCGTTACTCTCTTGCACGGATGCAATCCGAGGACACTAAGCCACTCTTGACCCGCCCATGTTACCCCCTATAAACTCACCTTGATTAAATGCAATTCCTTGGTTACTTGAAGCTCCTTGGCCTTGATTAGCACCTATACATGAGCTAATCTCATCAATATCATAATTCAATCAAAATTACAACATTCATAAACTTTCACACCTTCATACACATTTACATTGACTTAACCCCCTATTTGCTACCATATACATATAAACACTTACTTACATAGCATTTTAACTTACCTTTTTCCAATATAACAACATTATCAAGCCAACATCATTTCCTTAAACATACAAATCCCTAGTTCATCTCTTATAATCATAACATGAAATTCTTTCAAATATTCCATTAAACATTAAAATGTGCATAAACCCATTTCTATTACTAGCAACCCTAAATAATCAATAGTTCAAATTCCATTACTTACAACAATAACAACAATTCATGTATAGACTTCCTTCTTCATAAATTTCAACTAAAACACATAAACATTTCATTGAGACGTTTCATCAAACACCTAGTGTGCATAATTTGATTCTAGGCTAGAACATCATCAAATTCACCATATTCATACCACACATTCACAATGCAAGTTCATATATGAACTTACTTCCAAAATCACTAACAAATTCGTCTTCAATCATACAAGTGTGCACAATTTCAACAAACAACAACCTTTAAGCTAGAGATTCATCACAAACACCCAATATTAGTGATACATAGGCATAGAAGTTCATACCTTGTTTCTAAGGATTCAAGAACCCTAATTGTGCACAAAAGAGAAGAAATTGAAGATTTAAAGCTTGTTAGGATGATTAGAGTACTCTAGATTTCACTAATCTTCAATTGCATGTACTCAATTTCTCCAATTGGTGAATTCTCCTTCTTCTTCTTCTTCTTCTTGGTTCGACACACACAGCACACACTAGCACTCTGCTTTTATTTTTTTTGCAACATGTATTCATTTATCAGTATTTTTATTCTTTTATTAGATTATCTTTGCTAAACTTGCACTTTCTACCCTCCCCACCAAAACTATAATGAGGGAGGTATAATTCTAACCTTGCACCTTTGGTCCCTTCTAACTTAACTAACAAACATTAACTATCATCCATTTATTTATATTAAATCATAACTTTCATGTACATAATAATAAAATTATATAAAATAATACCTTAATTAAATTGAGGTGTTACAACTCTCCCCCTCTTGGATTGTTCGCGTCCTCGCGAACCATTCTTGATGCAACGATGGATAATACTTTATAAGCCATTCTTCGGGTTCCCATGTACATTCGGAACCCTTTCTAAATTGCCATAACACTTTCAATAATAAAACCGACTTATTCCTCAATTGCTTAACCTTTTGATCCAAAATCTTTATTGGCTTTTCCGCATATCTTAACATATCATCAACCTCAATCTCATCCAATGGAACATAAGTTGATTTATCCGCCACACACTCTTTCAATTGTGACACGTGAAACGTGTTATGTATATTACTCAATTCATCGGGCAAGGCCAAACGATAGGCTACCTTCCCGACTTTCGCCACTATCTCAAATGGTCCCACAAACCTTGGACCCAATTTTCCCCTTTTTCTAAAACGAATAATACCCTTCCATGGGGAAACTTTAAGCATTACCTTGTCACCCACTTGAAATTCTATCGGCTTCCTCCTTTTATCTACATAGGACTTTTGTCAATTTTGTGCCGCTTTCATTCGTTCACGAATTTGATCTATCATTTCGGTGGTTTGTTGTACTATTTCCGTGCTTCCTAATTCCCTTTGACCCAGTTCACCCCAACATATTGGGGTTCTACATCTTCTTTCATACAACATCTCATAAGGCGCCATTCCAATAGTAGAATGATAACTATTATTTTATGAAAATTCAACTAAAGGTAGGTGAGTATCCCAACTACCACCAAAATCAATGACGCATGCCCTTAACATATCCTCAAGAGTTTGTATAGTTCGCTCACTTTGACCTTCCTTTTGTGGGTGAAACGCGGTACTCACATGCAACTTAGTACCCATCTCTTCTTGAAACTTTCTCCAATATCGTGAGGTGAATCGAGTGTCACGGTTCGAAACAATGGAAACCGGCACTCCATGCCTTGCAACAACCTCATTCATATACAATTTAGACATTGCTTTCGACGATGAAGCTTCTCTTATTGCCAAAAATAACGCACTCTTAGTTAATCTATCAACAATAACCCAAATGGCGTCGTGTTGTCGAGGGGTCTTAGGCAACTTAGTCACTAAATCCATTGTAACGTGTTCCCATTTCCAAACCGGTACTTCTAATGGTTGCATCTTACCGTAAGGCATTTGATGATCGGCTTTCACTTGAAGACAAGTAAGACATTTATGCACATACTTAACTATATCCCTTTTCATTCCCGGCCACCAATAGTCTTTCCTTAGATCTCTATACATTTTCGTAGCACCGGGGTGAATTGAATACTTAGATTTGTGAGCTAAGTCAAGGAGATCACTTCTAACACCACTTTGTAAAGGTACCCAAATTCTCCCATATCTAAGCCTTAGACCACGAGAATCTATTATAAAATCATTAACTTGCCCCTTGATTCGTTCTTTTCTCACGTTGTCGGGGGATAATGCTTCACTTTGTGCAACTCGGATACTATCATATATTTGAGGTGATATTACCATAACCAAACTCGTTATCTTAATCGGTTGGTGACTCGACTTCCTACTAAGAGCATCCGCCACCACATTAGCTTTTCCGGGGTGATACAAAATTTCACAATCATAATCTTTCACCAAGTCGAGTCCTCTCCTTTGCCTATCATTTAAATCCATTTGATCGAATAAATACTTTAAGTTCTTATGATCGGTATAAATAGAGAACTTAACACCATAAAGATAATGACGCCAAATTTTCAAAGCAAAAACCACGGCCGTTAATTCTAAATCATGAGTGGGATAACGTTTTTCATGTTCTTTCAATTGTCGGGAAGCATAAGCTATGAATTTTCCATTTTGCATTAACACACACCCTAAAACTTTCTTAGAAGCATCGCAATAAACCGTCATATTCTCATTCCCTTCTGGTAAAACTAGTATAGGTGCTTGAACAAGTTTCTCCTTAAGGAGTTGAAACGCTTGTTCTTGTTTTTCTTCCCATCTCCATGGCACACTTTTACGAGTCAACTTTGTGAGTGGGGTGACTATTCTAGAAAAATCTTGTATAAACCGTCGATAATACCCCGCTAAGCCTAGAAAACTCCTAACTTCGGTGGGATTCATAGGTGGTTCCCATCTCATTATCGCCTCAATCTTTGTCGGATCTACACAAATACCCTTCTTATTAATGACATGTCCCAAAAATTGAACTTCACGAAGCCAAAACTCGCATTTAGAGAACTTAGTAAACAACCTTTCTCTTCTTAAAGCCTCTAATACTCGTCGTAAGTGCACCGCATGCTTCTCTTCCCCTTTAGAATACACCAAAATATCATCAATGAATACAATCACAAACCTATCGAGCATCGGTCGACAAACCCTATTCATCAAATCCATAAACGCGGCTGGAGCATTAGTTAACCCAACAAGCATAACCACGAATTCATAATGACCATACCTCGTACGAAAAGCCGTTTTGGGGATATCTTATTCCCTCACCTTTAATTGATGATAACCCGACCTTAGATCTATCTTTGAAAAGAAACATGCACCTTGTAGTTGATCAAACAAATCATCTATCCTCGGCAATGGATATTTATTCTTAATAGTGACCTTATTCAATTCACGATAATCTATACACATTCTCATTGTCCCATCCTTCTTTTTCACAAACAAGACCGGAGCTCCCCAAGGTGAACTACTAGGACGTATGAAACCCTTATCTATCAAATCTTGTAGTTGAGTCATCATTTCCCTCATTTCCGACGGAGCTAGTCGATAAGGTGCTTTGGCAATTGGCGTGGCTCCGGGAATCAAATCTATTCTAAACTCTACCTCTCGTTCGGGAGGTACACCGGGCAACTCATTCGGAAACACATCCGGGAACTCATTAGCTATCGGTACATCACTTATTTCATCAACCTTCTTCGAATTATCAACCACATGTGCCAAAAACGCACAACACCCATGGGACAAAAATCTTTTAGCTCTAGCATACGTGCATATAAGAATAGCACGCCTAGCCCGTTCCCCGTAAATCCATATAACCTTCCCACTTGGTGATTGAACTAATACAATTTTCTTACGACACAAAATTATCCCTTCATTGTCATCTAGCCAATCCATACCCACAATTACTTGAAATTCTCCCATATGCATGGGTATTAAATCTATAACAAACTTCTCATCATCTAAAGTAATTTCACATCCCTTAATGATACTATACACCATAACTGTTTTATTATCCGCTATCTCAACCTCTAAAGGATGTTCCAACATACTTGGGGTCATGTCAAAATGTTTACAAAAAGAATAAGAAACAAACGACCGCGTAGCACCGGAATCAAACAAGACATGCGCAGGTAAAGAGTTTACAATAAAGGTACCTGACACCACATTTTGGGACTCCTTCGCTTCAAGTGCGGTAATCTGATGAGCTCGGGCTCTTGGTCGGCTATCACTAGGCTTTGGTTCCGTTTTAACTTCTTTCTTAACACTACCACTTGCCAAGTCCTTCTTATACTCCGGACACTCGGCTTGAAAATGACCCTTTTCAAAACAATAGTAACATTGTTTTCCCTTCTTAGGACACTCGGCGGCTCTATGACCCGGCTTCCCACATGAATAACAATCGGTAGTACCCGCTTTACACTCACCCGCATGATTCTTACCACACCTATTACATGACTTCACTTCTTTACCACCACCCTTTCCCGACATGAAACCCCCTTTTGATTTGTGAGGAGATTCGGAATTAAACTTACCCTTCTTCGGGCTCATACTTTGCGTTGACCTTGAATCTTGATCTAACTTCCGCTTAAACGCGACTTTCTTCCTAAGTTCATGTTCTCTCACAAGAGCCCTATTCATCATTTCGGCTAAGGTCTTATACGTGCCCTTATCGATAAACTCACTTATTTCGGGGTTTAGTTTCTCGTGATAGTGATCCATCATCAACTTTGGGCTTGACACAAAGTCCGGGCTTGACACTTGGGCGGGAGTAAAAACTCCCCCACTTAGGATTTATCTCTCCATTCTCACCGCCAAGATGATAACATCCCGCGGAATTGTAATTCCACGTCACACCTGACCATTCTCACTGTTGGTCATAAACATCAAATCACCGCAAATTCACTTTAGGCTCTTAGAGCTGACATGTACAATCACTTGAGACGTCGTACACGCGACGACATCGCACCGTCATACCACAAATCATAATTTACAGCTCTTCATCGTTCGCAAAGCGAACTCCACCAAAGTCCCACACACGCCTCTATGACTAGGCATATGCCACTCCGCTTAATCAGTCGTGCATCACAATCGAGATCACCCGACCTTCTACGCAACGAGCCATTATCAACAATTGCTCACTCTCATGGGGAAGAGTGACCAATCCGACACAATAATTGCATCGACCGCAATATCAACGCTTCATCATAACCTTCGACCTAATCGACCATTAAGTCCATCACCGGCTCACCGGTCATCCTTACTCGTCCATCACATAAGAGCAACAAGATTCGCTCATCTGCCACTTTATAAGAAGTATTTACTGCAATGCTCCTAAACTTCGACTTTCACAACCGTCGAATTACTATCACCCGTCGATCACTATTTAAAATCTTCGATGCTTCCAAAGGGTATCTCACAGGCACCCTAAGCACAAAGTGATCACACCATCACCGGAGTTGAACATTACACTAGCAGGTATAAGAGGGCACCTGACGCCGTGCCATGCTGACTCCCACCACAATCAATCGAATTTTTAGAAACTCGATCTTTAGGTTCCATACACCCGATGTCACCTATCTCTCTATAATAATGACCCGAAGTCATACCTACCCGACAAACCTTACGGTTTATCGTCTTATCGAAAGTTCCTAGCGATCACACGCTACCCGCAATTTCCATAAGGCCAAACGATATAGCCTCACGAAACCCTTCATCTAACACTAAAGAGATGCTTGGCAACACCAAGTCTTACATCCTTCCACACCTCAATAAACCCCTACTACAAGGGATATTCCATTAGGAATGTTACCCTATAACCCACAACACACTAACACAAACAACATTATACGGGTCTCACTCCCATGAGTTTAACGACCCGAAGACTCCTCGATCTCGCCAATTCCAAGGCGACTCACAACAAGAATCCTAACACGATTCTCTAACCACACACTCTACCGAGTGTAACTCAAAACTACAATCATTAGACTTATTGCATTCCATTACGGAATTCAAGTATTCGCCGCACACACTCACACGTAAATCAGTCATCCTAGTTATGATGGGTAACTAAAACCAATAACAATCTCAACAGTGCACCCACTACTTAGGGTGACTAAGCACGCACCAAACTCGTGAGTTGGCTCGCTCACTTAACTAATCGAATCCATCGTAACACTTTCCGACTCTTAAAGAACTCGATGTGACAACAAGCACGTCACTCGAGACCACTATACCCTAGGAACCAATAAAAGATTCCTAATACGTCCCGTTCTACCCCAACCATGCCACGTTTCCTCCGTTCGGTACTTGTCATGTCATGCTTGGTGTCAAGATACACTTTCGTAATAATGGTGATCAATCACTATTACAAATGCGTACCTTACCATTTCCACATGGTCATGCAAAGTACTTTACCCGGACTGACGCAACATTCACACAAAAGAACACGCGATAACTCCTAGTACCCGAATGACCCAAGTCCTTACCGTGAACTTCATCACTCAAACCGCCAAACATGCGAATCTCTCCAATAGATTCGTCCCTAGGACACCGCACCAAAAGATACCTGTATATATATACACACCAATATACAATAATAATAAGCGTACACAAGTACACCAAACAAAAAGTCAACCTACAACCTAGGTGACTATCACTAAAACAACGTCCAAGTTCGCCTACTTACATTAGGCACTAGCGATCTAAGACACTAATTTACACACGAAATAGGGACCCACAAAATTCCACATTGGACAAGCACAAGTCCTAGTTAGTCACCTACTCTAAGGCACTAACAAATATCAATCCGACCCGTAATCCTACAAGTCCCGCAATTAACGCACCACTGTCAATAAGTCTAAGACTAGGCACCTATTCCAAGGTCACCTAATTCCCTTAGACCATGCTCTGATACCACTTGTAACAACCCAACCCGTTATCCAACCGACAACGCTTAAATTTTTTTTTTATCAAATCAGGCCAGTTCAGCATTCGGCGCGGCGGGCCCCACTGTGGAGCGGCACTCCAAAGTGGTCTGTCCACTCTTTCCTTTTTTGACAAAAATATCGTCCACTACCGGGCACTTTTAGACGAAACGGTTTTCACAACACGATGGGGATACAAAACTTAGTTCTCACGCTTTAGTTTAATACAAAACTTAGACCGAGCATGGCGATTGGGGATACGCTACCCAATCCTAATCAATCCAAAGCATGTCCTCTAAAGCAACCTACACAATCCAATAGTTCTCACGCTTACCCGAGCCATCACCTCCACGCGAATCTATAAAAATGTAAACAACGAGAAGGTAAGCTATGAAAGCTTAGAGAATGCAATAATTATACATATACATATATAATATACCTACATCCAAACACTTACACAAATAGCTCATACACGCTAGCAATTTACATGGCATAACATCGCAAAGTATAACGCTAAATCTCCAAGACCACAAGCTAGCACAAACAATAGCATATATAACTAGAACAATATAATATGCTACACTACAACACATAACCATGGTTAACCAAGTACAAGGGAATGGTACTTCGAATTTCCCATCGGTGTTCCCAACAACCGTTAGTGTACAACGAAATATATCACTAACCCCTGGGTGGTATCGATCGCCCGAACTTAAAACCCACCCGTCACGTGTAATGTGGTATCGAACGCTCGAACTTTAACCCACACTACACGCCCACACACACACCTATATGACATGGTATCGAACGCCCGAACTTTAAACCCATATCATATATTGACCCGATGTGGTATCGATCACCCGAACTTAAACCCACATCGAACCTCGTACAAGTAAATACATTATATACACACATGTATAATCATTCTACTCACCTCGTGAACTCGAGCATTACAAACCATGCGCGAAATCCCCACCACACGTGACCGAGCAAGATTTTACCTATAATACGCATATAGGTATACACATAATCAACATACAACCTCATTTGGACTCTCGACCCGCCCGAATAAACAACAAGTGCAAAATATACCCTTTTGCACTTTTAACGCTACCCGAAGGTCCAAAACTAACGAGACTAGTTCCCGCGTTCTCGAAATACCCAATTATGTCAACTTTAACCTTTAAACGCATACTAGCTCGTATTTTACACCAAACCCATTCCATGGTTGACCAAGTTTGACTTTATTGCTAAAACACCAAATTTTAACCTAAAATCACTTCTCGCGAGTAATTACATCAAAAGCATCATTTAACACTTAACAAAAGCGTTTAACATCCAATTAATCCAAATTAGTGTCATCCTCAATTTTGACCCAATTCAAATTGCTCATTTTGACCAAAGTCATAAAACGCCCCAAAATCACCAACGACTAGTGATTATATTTTCAAGACAACCACTAACACTTAAATCAAGTATTTACCTACTTGATTTACCAAAACTTGGCTTAAAACTTAATTTGAAACCGAATCAAGCTTACTTGTCCCGAAATACCCATTTGACCCGTTTTGACCTAAATTAGGGTTTACACCCAAAAACTAAGTCAACACAAGTGTTCTAACGTTTAACCAATACACGCAAGACCCAAACTCATAATTTCATCACTCGAAATCCTAAGTCACCCATTTAGGCTTACATACTTGAATCTTACCCAAAACTCCCAAATTTCACAATAAAATGGGTTTATAATTCTAACTAACACAAACCCTAACTCAAACAAGAAATCAAACACTACAAATCGGATTAGGGTTTACCTCAAGCACCAAAACGAGCTCTAGTAGCTAGAAACACCAAGGAGAACCAAAACCTGCTTCCAATTTGGGCAAAAATCACCATCTTCATCATCCATCCAAGCTTCCTCTCTCTAAAACTCACTCTCTCCCTCTAAGATAAGATGAGAGTGTTGTGTGGATGTCAAAATGATCCAAAAGTGGATCTAAAACTGGTATTAAAGCCACAAATCCGTCCATAAGTGAAAGGACCAAAGTACCCCTCATTTATCCTTTAAAAAAGGCTGAAAATTGCATCAGAAGGGATCGGAGCGCCGCGCCAAAGAGTGGAGCGCCGCTCCAACCTTCAGGTCAGTTTTCAGCAACTTGTTTTGGCCATAACTTTTTGACCGTAGCTCCGTTTTCGATGAATCAAATATCGTTGGAAACGTAATAAGATTTTCTTTCCAATGGTAAGGCTTTGAAACATCAACACAAACTTTATTTGGGGTTGAAAAGATGCGTACACACCTTGTCACTTCAGACAACGTCCAGTTTCCTTCGACGTTCGAGCAAGCAACACGTACGTGCTTCGTACACTTCATACACGCATCGTACACCATAAATACATTATGTACAATAAATATTTGGGTCTTACACATAGGCCGAAGGAGGAAGTGATAAGGTGGTGATGGGATCCTATCAAAAAAATGAGACATAAAAAGATGCAAGTGGGTTTGGTGGTTTAAGTGTTAGTCGAAGGTGGTGTAGGGGTTGTATGATAATGTTTAAGTAGTTTAAATGATAGTTGTCGATGGTGGTTGTAGAAACAGGAAACAGTGGTTCAGATTAGTGATGACGATGGGTTTGATGAAGTGGGTTCGATGGTGGTTAATTATGCTGTAAGAACCTGCTGTAGCAGCAGTGTATCGAACCACAAAGGTGATGGTTTGTGATTTACAAACGTGAAACGGAAAATAAATTAAGTATAGCATCTGGCGGTGATGAAAGGTGGTTATTGATGGTGGTGAGTAGTTGTAACCGCAACCGGTTTTGGTCGAGCAAGTAACAGAAGTAGAAACTGGTTCATAGAAGTAGTAATATGAAATCGATGTCGATGTCGATGTAGATGTGTTTGTGTGGTGATGACTTGTGTGGTTTGGTTTGCAGCCGTAGTAATACAATAAGTGGGTGTGGTTTTTGGGTTACAACCAAACAAGATAAACATGGGTTGTACTTAAATATCCAGTTGTAGAAACAAATGGGTCTCGGGTTGGGGTTATTAATCGAACTAGGAGTAGGAGTGAACTACATTTGCAGCTCAAGTTTGGTGATTGTATATGTGGGAGTGTATATAACTTCATATCAATATGTAGGCATATATAACTCTATACATATAGATTTAGATAGATCGGAAAAGAAAGAAAGAAAACAATAATAATATTCCTAATTCATAATTCATATTAGAGATAAAAGGAAACAGTACACATATCCGTGATTCTTAATTTCAATCTAAATTATAATATAATATTAATTATAATATAATTAAAAATTTAAAACGTGTGATTAAGTTAGCTGTCGTCTACGATTTCATTCACGAGCTGAAATTCGTACTCCGTTGTTACTCAGTGGCGGATAAAAAGTACTCAGATAAATTCTTAATTTTTTAAATTAAATGTCTTTATTTATTTTGGTCATTATGGTATAGAATTCAGTCACTAACTATTAAATAAAAATTACATTAATTATTCACTCCCAACCCTAAGTAAAATATAAAAATTTTTAAAATTCAACAAATAGGTTCTAAATATATTTTAAATAAGCCTATAATTTATATAACTCATTTTCGGATCACCGTTTATTTTAAAATTATATAAGTTTGAATTTAACTTGCTTAATATCGCTTGACTGACAAATGAGTGCTATTATCGTTTACTAAATAAATTCGAAACCATATAAATATATATTCAATATACCTTACATAAATATATATAGATTTATTTTAATAATTATATCATATATTATTTTATTTACATAATTAATTAACTCATATAATATTTTAATTTATAATAATTAATATATATATATATATATATATATATATATATATATATATATATATATATATACACACAAATATATATGTCTCTATTTACAAATAGTGGTTCGTGAATCGTCGGGAATAGTCGAAAGTCAACTGACTATATGAAACAGTTCAAAAATTTTGAGACTCAACCTAACAGACTTTTCTTAACATGTCAAAAATATAATATCGTATCGAGAGTTTGATTTAAAATTAGTCGAAATTTTCCGGGTCGTCACAGTACCTACCCGTTAAATAAATTTCGTCCCGAAATTTGATCGAGGTCGTCATGGCTAACAATATGGATGTTTTCATGATGAATATGAGTTGATAAATAGAGTTTTATTATCATTGAGTAATATGAATAAGACAACTCGATTACTCGAAGAGTACGAATGAAGCTATCACTAAATAGTGAAATGAGAAAGATGAGTTTGATCATAATTTTTGACTAGTCATGGTTGAATTCCGAAATTCAAGGGATTTAGAGATACTCTTTGAAATCTATATAAGATTTGATTCTTCGGTAATCAAGAAAATTATGATCCTCTTTAATTAAATGCGATCATCTGCCTCTATTGCTCTGTCGGATATTTTCATTATAAATTTACCTCTTCCGTTTTATTATTCTCACCATTCCTATACTTTCTTCCTTAATTCATACTTTTAAAGATTGTAAAAATGCTTAATCTCGTTTGTAAAAATGCTTAATCTCGTACTGATCCTTGTCCTTCTTCTGACAACCGCTTCTATCTTCCTCCTTTTTCATCTACCACCGGAGGAATCTGTTAACTTCTACTATTACCTTGGGGTTATAGTGTTTTTCATTCTCCCGTGTATTTATGTTGTTATTCGCATTGATATACACGGTTTGTAATTTATGTGTTTGTGATCGGCTTTATATTTTCCTTTATATTTCGGAGCTCCATGCTCTTATTTTCTCTTCCCGATTCTAAATCAAGCGAATAATGGTCCAGAATTCGTAGATATAGAGTTTCGAATGATCATAATGTTCTAAGCAGGAAGGATCGTAATAGCACGATTTGATTTGGTAAATTACCAGAATCAGCGAGGATAGAACTATCAAGAATATGTTTTCTTGATATGTTTGGAGGTTAAGTAAAATGAAAGAGTTATGTAACATGGTACATGATGAGGGTATGATCTGTGAACCATCATCACGTTCCATTAGAAATTCAGCATGACTTACTGTAATATAATCACGTTGGCCGGACGTCATTATATTATACTAAATCTTGCTTCAATCCCCAACACTTCTCTAGAAGTCATTCATAATTTAAACTCGAAGGTTATCGAATTTAGAAACTAAAACATTTTTTTTATGATGTAATATAGATAGCACGAAGAGATAACTAATTTAAGATAAGAAGAGTTATGAAAATATCCTCAGAAATATCGAGGATATTTATGATGATATTTTCAGAATTTCTAAGATTGAAGGTTGATGAAGAAAGATTTTTCACAAGATTTAACATGAATACGGAGCAAGATATTCTCTAAAGATTTCATCGGATACAGAATTATCTGGATTCTTTGAATATATGGTTTGATCCTTGTATTTGTCCTTGGTCTCCTTTAGGGTTATCTCAATACATTTTTCAGTACCAAATTTTCTATCGAGCGTTCCCAACCCTCCATTCTTTATTATCAAACTTTTGGCCGTTTAGACCATCTATAATTTTTCTGTTTTCTCTGCATTTAATGCTACCATATCTGAATCATCGGTTATCAATCCGAGGTGGTTTCAAGAGAATTGTGTTTTTAGATGATTAAACGCTGATGGTAGTCGTCAAGATACAAAGGATGTTTAAGATGAGATCAAGTGGCAAACTTGAAGAAATGCTTAGTTTCATATGTTATGATCCATATTTTAATTCATTTTAATTGTCCAATGTTAGTAGTCCACAGTTAGTATTTCAATAATTCATATATAGTTTAATATATAATATTCGAATTAATTAATACGTGTCGTGACCCATTGTATACAAGTCTTAGACTCTATCACAACTCAAAGTATATATATTATTTGAGAATCAACCTCAACCCTGTATAGCTAACTTGAGCATTACCGCATATAGAGTGTCTATGGTCATTCCAAATAATATATATAGATGACGTCGATATGATATGTCAAAACATTGTATACGTGTCCCGATTTATCCGACGATATTTAAAGTGCGTAAAATAAATAACAGAAATTAAATGACGATAAATAAAATTGCGAGAATTAAAATTGCGATAAATAAATGGCGATAATTAAATTGTAATAAGGAATTAACAGTTAGCTAGGATTTTGTTAGCGTGGTTTCTTAACAAAATTTCTCATAGTTAATTTGTTTGTTTCTAACAAATTTTATTTTTGTCCAATGTTTTCTTTATTATGCCACTTGTTGGATTCTGATAGGTCAAAATCCAAATATGAAATTGAATAAAAATAGTTATTCCGTGGTGAACGAATACGTATATTGATAATGCTAAAAACGAACATATATTTAATAGCATTATCCCTCAAGAAAGACAAGCTTGTAGTTGCAATTGTTCTACGTACAAGTAATATTCGTTTAAATAATAAAAGGTGAAGACAAAAGACAGATTCGACGAATTGAAGATGCAAACGACCAAAAAGCTCAAAAGTACAAAATACAATCAAAGTGGTTCCAATTATTGATAAGAAACGTCTCAAAATTACAAGAGTACAAGATGCGAAACGCAAAATACAAGATATTAAATTGTACGCAAGGACGTTCGAAAATCCGGAACCGGGACCAGAGACAACTCTCAACGCTCGACGCAACGAACTAAAAATTACAAGTCAACTATGCACATAAATATAATATAATATTTAAATAATTCTTAAAATTATTTATATATTATATATATTTATATAAATCGTCGGCAGAATGCAAACAAAGACATGTGACCTGGAAAAGCTGGCCATGCGATCGCATGGCCTGGAAGAACAAATTCCATGCGATCGCATGGCAGTAGGTGGCAGGCCACACCCCTATAAATTCGCAGTTTTGGTTGATCATATATCCATCATCCATCTCTATATATATATATATATATATATATATATATATATATATATATATATATATATATATATATATTTATTTATTTATTTATTTATATTATAATTTTAATTTTAATTATAAATTCTAATAATAAGGGTATGTTAGCGAATGTTGTAAGGGTGTAAGTCGAAATACTGTCCGTGTAATGCTACGCTATTTTTAATCACTGTAAGTTATGGTTAATGTTATTTTTAATTTAATGTCTCGTAGCTAAGTTATTATTATGCTTATTTAATACCGAAGTAATCGTGATGTTGGGCTAAATATTAAAATTGGGTAATTGGGCTTTGTACCATAATTGGGGTTTGGATAAAAGAAAGACACTTGTGAAAATTAGACTATGGACTATTAATGGGTTTTATATTAACTAAATGATACCTCGTTGATTTAATATATAGACTTATAATTTGACGTATTTATATATAACCACATACGCTTGACTGGGTACGGTGGGCGGGATATCTATAAATACCAATAATTGTTCATTTTACCGGACACGGAACTGGATTAATAGTTAATAGACTTGTTGAAACAGGGGTGGATTACATTCAAGTGTAATTGGTGTAATTGTTAACAAAGTAGTAAAACCTTGGACTACACACAGTCGATAACCTGGTGTATTCATTAAACAAAGTATTAAGACCTTGTTACAATTTCGAATCCCCAATTAGTTGGAATATTTAACTTCGGGAATAAGAATAATTTGACGAAGACTTTCGCACTTTATGATTATGACTGATTGACTATTATGGACAAATCCGTATGGACATATCGAATGATCCAGGACAAAGGACAATTAACCCATGGGAATAAACTAAAAATCAACACGTCAAACATCATGATTATGGAAGTTTAAATAAGCATAATTCTTTTATTTCATATTTAATTGCACTTTTAATTATCGCACTTTTATTTATTGTCATTTTATTTAATTGCATTTTTAATTATCGTACTCTTTAATTATCGCAATTTTATTTTATCGCACTTTTATTTATCGCAATTTCATTATCGTTATTTACTTTACGCTTTAAATTAAGTTATATTTATATTTTACATTAGGTTTTAACTGCGACTAAAGTTTTAAAATCGACAAACCAGTCATTAAACAGTAAAAATCCCCTTTATAATAATAATACTACTTATATATATTTTTGTATTTTTACAATTATAAGTTAAAACTAATATAGCGTTAAGCTTGTTTAAAAGATCTCTGTGGAACGAACCGGACTTACTAAAAACTACACTACTGTACGATTAGGTACACTGCCTATAAGTGTTGTAGCAAGGTTTAGGTATATCCATTCTATAAATAAATAAATATCTTGTGTAAAATTGTATCGTATTTAATAGTATTTCGTTGTAAAAATAATACTATTTCATATACCCCTCGCATAACATTAAGTATTTTTGGCGCCGCTGCCGGGGAACGCTAAAACGCCGAAAGCGCAACGCTATAAAAAAAAGATTTTTTATAAAGTTCCTTTTTTTGTAAAAATATACGTTTTAATTATTAAAAACCGAAAATATAAAAAGAAAAGAAAAACAAAATATTTATATATTTTTAATAGTTTGTTATATATATATATATATAAAATTATAAATTTTCTTTATTTTTATTTTAGTTTTTAAAATACAAGTTTTTATTTATTTATATAATTATTTATTAAAACAGAAAACAGAATATATATATATATATATATATATATATATATATATATATATATATATATCTATCTATCTCTCGGCCTGGTACTGTAGCAGCCCAACACCTGGCCCGAAAACCTAGCCCATGCGATCGCATGAGCCCGAAGGCAAAATTTCATGCGATCGCATGAGGGTACCTGACACGCCAGGTTTGACCATCCAACAGCAATCATTACGGAGTATTATTATTAATTATAATTAATTAAAACCCTAATTAGGTTTTTATTTATTTATTATTTAAGTTTTAGTTTTATTATTTATTATTTAATTTGTATTATTTAGTTTATTTAGTTTTATAAATTATATAAAAATTAATAGTTTTATAAAATAAATAATATAAAAATAATATTTTTATAAACATTGTACTTTTTACAACTTTAAGTATTATTTTTATTTTTTGTATCTTTTATTTGTTTTAGCGTAATATTTGTAGTTTTCGTTCGTAATTAGTTTAAGCTATAGTTTTTGCCGTAGTTATTTTTATTTCTAGATTTTTAGGCCTTGCCGTAAAATCCCTTAAGTGCTTTTTCTTTAGACTAAGATTTAGGTGCTTTAGAATTTTGCGACGCCGTTTTAAATTTTAGTGCCTATTAAGTTATTGCCGTTTTGGATATAGAATTCCCTTTAAGCTTTAATACCTTTAGACGTAAGTTTTAATTTTTATTTTTTAGAATTCTAAGTTTCGACGCTTATTTTCTTATTTTTATGTTTCAACATTTATTTTTCGACGTTTTTCGACGCGCTCTTTTTCTTTCTTATTTCTCGACGCTCTAGTTTATAGGAGATAGAATTTTTTTCTATTTCTTCTCTAAAATTTCAAAACGAAAAATTGTTTTAAGTGGTTAAATTGATAGACATCCATTTTCTGGTTCGTAGTAAAAGTTGGATTTGTACGTGGACCGGGTTATTGGAGCCAAACAGTACTCAATTATATTGAGACTAAACGAATCCTGCCCCTCTGCTGCATCTTTTGGCTATTCGAAACGTGGGCAAAATCAGAAAAGTCTATTAATTTGATAACTTATATAATTTTTCTTATTTTTATAACTAATAGGATATTCAGTGAATGCACCGAGCAAAACGTTCACCACCTTTTGTACGTTCACCACCTGTATCTCGATCAAGACATCTAGCAAATATTGTCACCGTTGATTTTTCTTCAGAATCGTCATCCAGTCGACCAAGTACTCCAATTCAAATTTCCGATAATCCATTTTTTGAACCCGACCTCACAATTGAGAATCCGGAGAATATTCAGGGACAATTCAGAGATCCTGAACCATTAATCTTTCCTCCGGAACCACCAATCATTCAAACGGAGATTGTAGAGGAACCAAACATTAAATCAGAATCCTCTAGTGATTCAGATTCAACAAATTCAATCATGGAAAATCTGGAACCTCTAAGTATGGAAGACCGAATGAGAGCTAAACGCACTGGCCAAGGTCACGCAATTACTCAACCAGACATTAATGCACCAAATTATGAAATCAAAGGACAAATCCTACACATAGTAACAAATCAATGCCAATTTAGTGGTGCGCCGAAGGAAGATCTAAACGAACATCTTCGTACATTTAATAGGATATGTACTTTATTTAAAATAAAAGAAGTGGAGGATGAACAGATATATCTCATGTTATTTACCTGGACTTTAAAGGGAGAAGCCAAAGATTGGTTGGAATCGTTACCTGAAGGGGCGATTGATACATGGGACGTTTTAGTTGAGAAATTTCTTAAACAATTCTTTCCGGCATCTAAAGCCGTGAGACTTCAAGGGGAAATTGTTACGTTCACGCAGAAGCCAAATGAAACTCTATATGAGGCATGGACAAGATTTGGAAAGTTGTTGAGAGGATGGACGCAACATGGTTTAGACACTTGTTAAATAGTACAAATATTCTACCAAGGATGTGACATCACTACACGAAAAGACATAGATATAGCAGCTGGTGGTTCCATTATGAAGAAAACGGCAACTGATGCTTACAAAATTATTGATAACACTGCTTCCCACTCACATGAGTGGCACCAAGAAAAAGATATCGTTAGATCATCTAAAGCAGCTAGAGCCGATTCTAGCCATGACTTAGATTCTATTTCCGCAAAGATAGATGCTGTCGAGAGACGAATGGAAAATATGACTAAGGATATTCACTCAATACGAATTAGTTGTGAGTAGTGTGGAGGACCACATTTGACAAAAGATTGTCTCAGTATTGAACTAACAATGGAACAAAGAGAGAATGTTTCATACATAAACCAAAGGCCTGGGAATAATTATTAGAATAATTATCAACCGCCAAGACCAATCTACAATCAAAACCAGAATTATAACCGAAATGTTCCATACAACAATCAACAAGGTCCTAGTAATTAACAAGTATCCAATAATACTTACAATCAGCAAAGACCTAATTTTCAAAATAAACCACCACAAACCGATGGTAAAAAGCCAAATTTAGAAGATATGATGTCAAAGCTAGTTGAATCTCAAACTCAGTTTTTCACATCTCAGAAACAAACGAATGAACAAAATGCTCAAGCATTTAGAAATCAATAAGCTTCTATTCAAAATCTGGAACAAGAAGTGAGCAATCTAGCAAGGTTGATAGGTGAAAGTAAACCGGGAAGTTTACCTAGTGATACAAATGCTAACCCCCGGAATGAAACAGCTAAAGCCATTACCACAAAAAGTGGTATTACACTTAAACCACCTGAAATACCTGTAATTTCTAATGAAGCTATTCCTACTCCACAAGAACCACAACCTGAACAAGATAAGGAAAAAGAACCGGTAGTTGAAAAGGTTAATGAAGATAACACAGTTAAGGCAAAACCTTATGTTAAACCATACCAACCACCACTTCCTTACCCGAGTAAAATGAGAAAAGAGAAACTTGAAGCCGAGCAATCCAAATTCTTGGATATGTTTAAACAAATAAATGTAAATCTTCCTTTCATTGATGTAATTTCAGGAATGCCTAGATATGCTAAATTCTTGAAAGATCTAATCACAAATAGAAAGAAAATGGAAGAACTCTTGGCTGTTACTATGAATGCTAATTGTTCTGCAGTGCTGTTGAATAAGATACCAGAAAAATTATCAGATCCAGGAAGTTTCACAATTCCATGTTTTCTGGGAAGTCTTAGTTCAATAGAAGCATTGGCAGACTTAGGTGCTAGTATAAATCTAATGCCGTATTCACTATACGCTAAACTAGACCTTGGAGAATTGAAACCAACACGAATAAGTATACAACTAGCCGATAGATCAGTAAAATATCCTAGAGGGATAATGGAGAACATGCTAGTTAAAGTTGGTACTTTAGTATTTCCAGTAGATTTTGTTATTCTGGACATGGAAGAAGATTCTCGAGTTCCTCTCATATTAGGAAGACCATTATTAAACAAGGGCAAAGCAATAATAGACGTGTTTGGTAAGAAACTGACCCTAAGTATAGAGGACGAGAGTATTACCTTTTCTGTTGATAGAGCAATGCAACAACCGCAATCTGCAGATGATACATGTTATTATATTCAAACTATAGATTCACATGCAGAATTGTTAGAAGAATTTCCAGAATTACAAGGAACAAGAGAATGTTCTTTAGGAGAAGGAACTGAACCAATTGATGAAACTGAAATGTTAGCTACACTTATGGCTAATGGATATGAACCAACAACAGAAGAAATTCAAATGCTAAAAGAAGAAGACAGATATCGATATAAATCATCGATAGAAGAAATACTGACATTAGAGTTAAAGCCACTTCCAAACCATTTGGAATATGCTTATTTACATGGTGAATCTGAATTACTTGTAATAATATCGTCTTCTCTTACTGAAAATGAAAAATCTCAACTCATTTCTGTGCTAAAAGCTCATAAACCAGCTATTGTATGGAAGATTCATGATATTAAAGGAATAAGTCCTTCGTATTGCACACATAAAATCCTTATGGAAGAAGGTCATAAAATGTATGTGCAACGCCAAAGAAGACTAAATCCTAATATGCAAGATGTTGTTAAGAAAGAAATTATTAAACTGCTTGATGCAGGTTTAATTTATCCAATCTCTGATAGTCCATGGGTAAGCCCAGTTCAATGCGTACCTAAGAAGGGTGGCATGACTGTCATCACAAATGAAAAAAATGAGCTTATTCGTACTAGGACTGTAACAGGATGGCGTGTTTGTATTGATTATAGAAAATTAAATGACGCCACCAGAAAAGATCACTTTCCCTTACCTTTTATTGATCAAATGTTGGAAAGATTAGCCAGAAACAGTTACTATTGTTTTCTTGGCGGTTTTTCCGGATATTTTCAAATTCCAATAGCACCCGAGCACCAAGAGAAAACCACATTCACGTGCCCTTATGGTACTTTTGCTTACAAACGCATGCCATTTAGACTTTGCAACGCCCCTGCAACCTTTCAAAGGTGCATGATGGCGATTTTTCACGACATGATAGAAGAATGCATGGAAGTTTTCATGGATGACTTTTCAGTCTTCGGTGATACTTTTGAATCATGTCTAGTTAATCTTGAACGAATGCTTATTAGATGCGAACAATCAAATCTAGTACTTAATTGGGAGAAATGTCATTTCATGGTTAAAGAAGGCATCGTTCTTGGTCATAAAATTTCAAAGGAAGGAATTGAAGTGGATAAAGCTAAAGTGGATGTAATTGCTAAACTTCCATATCCCACCAATGTTAGAGGAGTTAGGAGTTTTCTAGGGCATGCCGGTTTTTACTGACGTTTCATAAAAGACTTTTCTAAAATTGCCACTCCTATGAATAAACTTCTAGAAAAAGATGCTCCATTTATCTTTTCAGATGAATGCATCAAATCTTTTAATATTCTTAAAGAAAAACTCACTAATGCACCGATCATGATAACTCCAAATTGGAATCTACCGTTTGAACTTATGTGCGATGCAAGTGATTTTGCAATGGGAGCCGTTTTAGGACAAAGGATTGAAAAACGATTTCAACCTATGTATTATGCTAGTAAGGCGTTACAAGGAGCACAAACGAATTATACAACTACTGAAAAAGAACTCCTTGCTATTGTCTTTGCTTTTGACAAATTTCGTTCATATCTCGTTCTAGCTAAAACGGTGGTCTATACCGACCATTCTGCTCTTAGATACCTATTTTCGAAACAAGATGCCAAACCAAGATTAATCCGTTGGATCTTACTCTTACAAGAGTTCGATATGGAAATCCGAGATACAAAGGGAGCAGAAAATCTCGCCGCTGATCATCTTTCTCGTCTTGAAAATCTTGAATTAGAAGTTCTAAATGAATCGGCAATACAAGACAACTTTCCTGATGAATATCTATTGAAGATAGATTATAATGAAATTTCATGGTTTGCAGACTATGCAAACTACTTAGTATGTGGATTCCTTGAAAAAGGATTATCGTACCAAAAACGAAAGAAATTCTTTAGCGATATAAAACACTATTTCTGGGAAGATCCACATTTGTTTAAAAGTTGTCCCGATGGAATAATACGCCGATGTGTATTCGGAGATGAAGCTAGTCAAATATTAAACCAATGTCACACAGGACCAACAGGAGGGCATTATGGGCCTCAGCTCATAGCAAGAAAAGTTTACGATGCTGGATTCTATTGGCCTACAATTTTTAAAGACGCACACCTTCTTTGCAAAATAAGTCAACGTGATGAAATGCCACAAAATGTCATTCAAGTATGTGAAGTATTTGACATTTGGGGTATTGACTTTATGGGTCCATTTCCAAAATCTCATAATAATCTCTACATTCTCGTTGCCATTGATTATGTATCTAAGTGGGCGGAAGCACAAGCTCTCCCGACTAATGATGCACGAGTTGTAGTCAACTTTTTAAAACGTCTTTTTGCAAGGTTTGGAACACCGAAAGCTTTAATAAGTGATCGGGGTACTCATTTTTGTAATAATCAACTTGAGAAAGTTCTCAAAAGATATGGAGTAACTCATAAAATCTGAACCGCTTATCATCCACAAACAAGTGGACAAGTTGAAAATACCAACCGAGCTTTAAAACGTATTCTAGAGAAAACTGTAGGATCAAATCCGAAGGAATGGTCCATGAAATTGGAGGATGCACTCTGGGCTTTTAGAACAGCCTACAAAACTCCAATTGGAACCACAACTTTTAAACTCGTTTACGGAAAAGCATGTCATCTTTCAGTAGAAATTGAACACAAAGCATTTTGGGCTTTGAAGACATGTAATCTTGATTTACATGAAGCTGGACGTCTACGGTTAAGTCAACTAAACGAATTAGAAGAATTAAGACATGAAGCATACGAAAATTCGTTAATCTATAAAGAAAGAACGAAGAAATGACATGATAAAAGAATCAAAAGTTCAAAAAAATTTAAAGAAGGAGACAGAGTTCTTCTTTTCAATTCAAGATTCAAGCTATTTCCTAGAAAATTGAAATCAAGATGGTCTGAACCATTCATAGTCAAAAGAGTTTTCCCATACGGAACAATAGAGTTAATAAATTCAAATGAGATTGAATTTAAAGTTAATGGTCACAGAGTTAAATATTACATACATGGTCCGATGGAAGTTGACAATGAAGTCAATCATAATTTCACCACCCAAGAAAACCTTCAAAATGAAAACATAAATATGTTATCAACAACATAAGAAAAATCAAAATTGGAAAATAGGGAGGATTCAAATTGGAATGATGAAGAAGAATTCTTATACAAACCTCCCATTCCAAGAAACGAAGAAAAATGTGAACAAGAAGTTCAAATAGAAGTAAAAGAACTGAGAAAGGAACACCCGAAAAAGGTTTACAAACCAACTCGACTTACTAAAGCAGGAGACCCGGGTGAATTTATCATTTCTTGTTTGCTTAATGATGGTGCTGTATATAATGGACTCGCAGATTTAGGAGCAAGTGCAAATATTATGCCTCTTTCCTTATACAAAAGATTAGGTATGGGTAAATTAAAACCAACCAAAATAGGGGTTCAATCATTTGACCTAACTATTAAACACCCGGTTGGAATAGCAAATAATTTACTTGTTAACGTGGGAAGTTTGACCTTTATTGCAAACTTCATAGTGATTAATATGGAGGAAAACCTTGATATTCCTCTAATCTTAGGTCGCCCATTTTTAGCAACCACCGAGGCATTCATTGATGTAAGAGAAGGTAGAATGACACTTAGGGATGGTGATACATCGATCACCTTTGTGAATCGAAAGTTTAGATCTCCACCAACTAAAACTGTTAAACCAATAAAAATGCATAAGTGTGGGGAAGATGAAGAAACACTTAATGATGATCCGATCACAAAGAACTCCGTTGATGATAAGAAATTAGATGAACCCGTTTTTAACAGTTCAACGAAGAAACTTTATAAACGGATTCACGATGCTAAGATTAAGGGAAACTTTAAGTTATGTAACCGATTACTATCCATTTTATGGCCAAAAGAAAAGGCAATGTTAGTTGAATTTGTGAAAGTTACAGATGAAATCAACAATTGGCTTGAAGCAAAAGTCAAAGATATACAAGTTGTTGATAGTCCAATTAAAAACGAAGTTAATCACAATTTCAACACCACATCTAACTAAGTGTGGGGAGAATCAAGTCTTTAAAGGATAATATGTATTTCTGTTAGAGTTAGATATTCTGTTTTCGTGTAGTTCTCGAGAATGGAACCCGAATAGTCTTTCCCTAGCAGACCCTAAAGAACTAGTCTTCTCCCCCCATTCTGAATTTTTATTTTTTTAGGTTTTACGAGATGAAGACTTCCTGTGAACTAAACCATGGTCTAATGCTACACGCTTTGATCACTAAACGTAATAATGACACCCTTCCAAGTGAATTAGTATCATTAATCAGAGGCAAATTGGACGGAGTAAGAAAAGAATCCAGGAACGAAAATAATAAGTTCCATTTTGGTAAAGAAAAATCAAAATCCGCAGCGAAAAGAGGAGCACGACACCTTGAAAGATGTCACAAATGCGGAAAATGGTCACACGAAGGAAAATGCTCGACGAATCAGACATATTCCAATACCGAATTCGTTACTTTATGCAGAGATGGACCGTTCATATGTTTCGAAGAAAAAACGTTGAATGTTCGAGGTTACGCCTATGTAGATATGGAAAACCAATTAGTCCGACTATCTTATGAGTGGGCTAAAGCAGGTCACTAAGAATTCTATTTCACAGGTAAGTATGTATAGTTTTTATGTTTATTTTTATTGCTTTTAACCTTTTGATAATAAACGCTACATCGTTCGCTATAAAGTATTAAATTGGTATTCAATAAAATTAGGTTTTGCGACCGAAATTATTGATATCATGCAAAAATTTATTACATCACTGCGAAATTTACCGTTTATTCTTAAGGTATAAATATCTTTAATCATTCAACCCAAAATATTTCAAAAATTCGTCATGAGTTAAACTAGGTTATGGAACCGAAATTACTTTACCGAAAAGAGGGGCGTATATTTTTGATAATATTTGATTGATTAAAGTGGGATAAAAGACCAAAAAGATTTTTAATTTTATTTTTACTTTGTTTTTAAAATTAATATTGTAAACCTTTTAAAATCAATATATTTAAATTTATAAATATTTGAAAAAATTAATATTTTTAATATAAGTTTGTATGTATAAAAATAAAAATATAATATAAATTTGGTGTGAATTTTTAATTTTAATAATATGTATTTTTAATTATATGCATTTTAAATTTAAGTTTGGTGTGAATTTAAAAACAAAAATTTACTTTATTTCGCTAAGTTAAAAATTGATTTCTAAAAATTCGTCGTGAGTTAAAGACTAGGTCGTTGAACCGAAATTGCTCTACCCAAGGGAGGGACGAAAACTTTTATTATCATTATTTTTAATCTTATTGAATTAAAGTATGCCAAAAACATTTAAAAACTCAAAAATCTTTACTTCTAAAACCACGCTTTGAATTGACAAATTTTAAAATTTTGTCGAGGGACGGACTAGGACAACGATCCGAAACGCCCTCATCCTAAAAAGAAACAAAATTTTAATTTTTATTTCATTATATGTTTTAATAAGTATAAGGTTTTTTATAAAAAAAAGAAAATAAAAAATAAAAAAGTACTGTACCCGGACCCCATGTGATCTCATGGGGTTTGCACTGCAACTCCATGCGATCGCATGGAGCTGGAATCCAGGCCAGAAACATAAAACCCAGCGAGCTGTGTTCTGTCTCCACACTTACACACACATATACACACGAACACACACTCAAATCCTCACCAAAAATTACCAAATTTCACCGTAATTCGTCAAATTTCTTGCTCTAATCATGCCTAGATTTGGATTCTTCAACAAAAAGGTAAAAATTACACCCCTAAACTCTTAAAATTTCTAGTTTTTGTGATAATTATCAATATTATACCTAATTTAATTTTGTTAATTTCTAGTGTATTTAGAGTTAAATTGTTAGTATTTTAAGCATGTATAACTTAGATTGATGCTATTTAACATGATTTGAAGCCAAAAACTTCAAAATTTTTAGAAATCTAGGGTTTATGTTCTTGAGCAATTTGGGGCTTTTTAATATAAACAGGTTATGGCCGTTTTTTATCATGAATTATTGCTAAATTAAGTAATGTAACATGTTTAGGTAGCTAAATGATCCAAACATTGATCCTAAACATGATTTTTGGAGATTAAAGTAGACTTTTTAGGTACAAAATTCATGAATTTGATTAATTTGATATAATTGTCATTTGAGACTTGTTTAATTGTTAGTAATGACTATTTTAACATGTTATTTGAGTTAAATGCTTATGAAGTTTGGATACATTTTCATATATGCTTATTTGAAAAAGTGTAGAATTGATAAAATTGTGAAAATGTGTATAATTTTAATTTTGATTTAACATGTTATTGTAATTGTTTCAAGTTGTTATTTTGCTAACACTAATGCATATTTGGATGCATAAATTTTGTGTTTAATATGTTTTACAGAAAACCGATACTGCTGATGCTTCATCATCATCTAGACAACCACAACAAGAACCAGAACCAGAATATGAGCCGCAATACGAGCCAGAACCCGAACAAGAACCACAACAGGAACAACAACATCAGCCTGATCAACATGTACCTTATTATGATCCGCTACAATTTGTTGATGCCTTCACAGTATTTCCGATACATCCGCCAGTAGAATACCCAACGATTCCTGAACATACATTGTATCCTAATCTGAGATTCGATAGAAGCTGGAGAGATTACCCGGCAAATCAAAGTAATAAATTCAAATTAGTAACGAAAGATGTAGAGGTGCCTAGGGTAATTGATTGGAATCCTTTGGAAACGGTACATCAAGCTGACCGTGTTAGACTGCTACTAATTCAAAGGTATGGCAGTTCTTCTTTTACCGATTGGGAACGTCTATTCACCATTTGTAGACCTGTATATAAGGAATGGTGTGTTGAGCTGATGAGTATTATAGCGTTAAATGTAGATGCAGATAGATTAGATGATAGAAGTTTTCTTAGATTTATACTTGGCCGTAGGATGTACAGGATGTCCATGCTGGACATGGCCAGGGCTTTGCAGATATATACGCCCGCTGAATTACTACTACCCGATTGTATTAATTTGATTTATCGTGGTGAAAGGGTATATAGGAATTTTGATGCGAACGCCGTCTGGAGGCGTATGTCAGATTATAATGTTTTTGGGCGGGCAGGAACACATACCTACTTACATATTAACAGAGTCGAGCTTCGTATAATTCATAGATTTTTGGCTAACTCGATTACACAGAGAGGTCACAACAAGTAAAAATTGACCTTACATGATTTATTTTACCTAAAGTGTATTCGAGACCCAAGAGGCTTTGTTAATATCCCTTACTGTGTTGGTTTTTATTTATCTAAAATGGTGGAAGGAATACAGGAAGGGGGGATAATTAGAGGAGGTATTTTTGTTACTCTCATTGGAGAGTATTTAGGTGTAGATAGGGACCAAGGGGGTCCACTTTTGGTATGTAGAGAACAGGTTGAGCCTTTAGGATTGAGGTTTTATGCGGGTGCTAAGGTATTAAAGAGTATACGCAATCAGGCAGTACCCTATGAAGGTAGTCATCCTCAGGTAGAGAGAGGTTCGGACGAGGAAATTGAGGAAGCGGATGACATTAGGGATGTCATTCGGGAGGCTATGACTGATGTCTACCAGCGTGTAGATGAGGTAGACATGACAAACGCGGAGAGATTTCGTCAGATGGAGCAGTGGCAAGCCCGGAATGATTACGAGCATTCCAGGCAATGACAGCATGATAGATGGGACTATCAACATCATCAGATTATGAGTCGGCTGTCACCTCAGGAGCACTACGTCCCGACCCGACCAGCTTACTATCCTCCACACCAGCCCGAGATGAGACCGTCATTTACTCTCTACGACCCTAACCAGGCATACCAGTACACCTATCACCAACCATGGTACCCGGACGACGACATGAACTGGAACCCCTATCCAGATTGATTTAGTTCCGGTTGGTAATTTATATGATTTTTAATTTTTATTATTTCTGTTTATTTATGTTTAAACACATTATATTATGATACTTTTATTGTAATGTTTAATATTTTTGTTTGTTGTACTAATGTTTCATATTTGATTTGAAAGTGGGATTTTAAGTCCCATTTCAAATTACCATGCATGTTTATATTTGTATTGTATGTATTTTATTTCATGTACAGAACAGGGTAAAACAGCGCATTTTCAAAGACTTGCATTAAGTTCAGCAAAAGCTAGTACTTTTGACGACAAAACGAAAAACAAATGTGATGTAACAACAAGATGGAATGAACAAATGATGTGCACCATTTATCATTCAATAAACAAACGCCAATATGTTTGGAAACTTTGGTAAAATTTAATCATTTTTCTAAGCTAATCACCCTCAATAATTTAAATTGTTACTGATTTCTTGCAAATGAGGGCATTGCAAGATCTTAAGTGTGGAAAGGGGTTAAATTCTTTCGGATTTTTAAAATTTTTACCTTATACACTTGGTTACCGTTAAAAATACTAGTAATGCAGTAGTTGTATTAGAATCTAATGCTCTCTGATAATAAAGAACAGCCCTAGTCTTATATACTGACTACCCAATTCTAGTAAAATTTTCAAAATTTTCAATTAAATGAATTCAAAATCATGTTTATACATATTTATGAACGATAAAACTAGGTGTTAACACCGAAATTATTGTTGCCTCGGAAAGGACATAAATTGAGAAACAGCCTAAAATATTAGAATTCATTTAAAATGGAATAGAGGACAATAAAAAGGCAAATAAAAGAAAATAAAAGCCAAGTGTGGGAAAATTTACCAAGTTATTTAAAACATATATCACATATTTTTGTACAAATAACTGAAGATACTTTTGCTTTGGACTAATCTAAACAGTTTTACCCAATTTACTGTAATATATTTGAAAGAAAGATGGATCTACACGATGAATCAATTCCATCATTAAAAGGAAGTAAAGTCTTCCGAAAAAGAAACGCGCTTCTTGATTTAGGTCAGGAAGTTGTCGTCCAGACCAGTTGTAGAGTCTACGAAAAACCTTGAAAAGTTTTCTCGAAAATCAGCTGGAAATCCACGGACCTCAGCATCAAACAGGGTCACCAAGTGGTCAGACTTATCCTAACCATGAGAGGATCTGTCTCGTAAAATGGGGAGGACGCCGTGCAAATTAGTTTGATAAGACTAATGAATCAGATCTCCAGAAAGGATAATCTCCTTAAAGATCAAAAATCAGCTTTTAAGACTGATATTACTCAATCCTAGAGATTGACCTTAAAGATTGAGAATTATAAACTCATGGAATTCGATGATATCTAAACTCGAGCTTGAACGAGAAAATATTTTGATCAAAATTACAAACCGATTTGTTTTCTGAAAACCCATTTTCAATGCGTTCATTACCATTGAACGTAAAATCCTAGGAATTCACCTGAAATTCATTAGGTCACCTGAACCAAATCGGGTGTCAACCGTAAGAACGGTGGTTGTATAGCATGGTCAAAGACATGACCTTGTGCCAGACCGAAAAACCATAAGAGTGAGCTTTACTATTGCTCCTACAAAGGATAGTAATTGCATCCGACACGTTATAGACCATAATTAAAAGCATATCAGGGGACATTGCCTTAACAGTTGCTTGTTCAACGCTTTCCTTTACAACCGGACGGTAGTTTATCGAAAGGTAATATACGGAGCAAGTATACTGGACGTGTTGCTTTCCCAATACAAGGTTAGCAAGTGGGTGACACAAAACCGTAAGTTTTGAGCTAAAATTTTCAAATCTGAAACCCACCAAACCCACAAAAACAATTTTGCAATGCCGGTGACAACTCTCAACGCTCGACGCAACGGACTAAAAATTACAAGTCAACTATGCACATAAATATAATATAATATTTAAATAATTCTTAAAATTATTTATATATTATATATATTTATATAAATCGTCGGCAGAATGCAAACAAAGACATGTGACCTGGAAAAGCTGGCCATGCGATCGCATGGCCTGGAAGAACAAATTCCATGCGATCGCATGGCAGTAGGTGGCAGGCCACACCCCTATAAATTCTCAGTTTTGGTTGATCATATATCCATCATCCATCTCTCTATCTATCACGTATATATATATATATATATATATATATATATATATATATGTATATATATATATATATATATATATATTATAATTTTAATTTTAATGTTAATTTTAAATTCTAATAATAAGGGTATGTTAGCGAATGTTGTAAGGGTGTAAGTCGAAATACTGTCTGTGTAATGCTACGCTATTTTTAATCACTGTAAGTTATGGTTAATGTTATTTTTAATTTAATGTCTCGTAACTAAGTTATTATTATGTTTATTTAATACCGAAGTAATCGTGATGTTGGGCTAAATATTAAAATTGGGTAATTGGGCTTTGTACCATAATTGGGGTTTTGATAAAAGAACGACAAAATTAGACTATGGACTATTAATGGGTTTTATATTAACTAAATGATACCTCGTTGATTTAATATATAGACTTATAATTTGACGTATTTATATATAACCACATACGCTTGACTAGGTACGGTGGGCGGGATATCTATAAATACCAATAATTGTTCATTTTACCGGACACGGAACTAGATTAATAGTTAATAGACTTGTTGAAACAGGGGTGGATTACATTCAAGGGTAATTGGTGTAATTGTTAACAAAGTAGTAAAACCTTGGACTACACGCAGTCGATAACCTGATGTATTCATTAAACAAAGTATTAAGACCTTGTTACAATTCGAATCCCCAATTAGTTGGAATATTTAACTTCGGGAATAAGAATAATTTGATGAAGACTTTCGCACTTTATGATTATGACTGATGGACTATTATGGACAAATCCGTATGGACATATCGAATAATCCAGGACAAAGGACAATTAACCCATGGGAATATACTAAAAATCAACACGTCAAACATCATGATTATGGAAGTTTAAATAAGCATAATTCTTTTATTTCATATTTAATTGCACTTTTAATTATCGCACTTTTATTTATTGTCATTTTATTTAATTGCATTTTTAATTATCGTACTCTTTAATTATCGCAATTTTATTTTATCACACTTTTATTTATCGCAATTTCATTATCGTTATTTACTTTACGCTTTAAATTAAGTTATATTTATATTTTACATTAGGTTTTAACTGCGACTAAAGTTTTAAAATCGACAAACCGGTCATTAAACGGTAAAAACCCCCTTTATAATAATAATACTAATATATTTTTTTTTGTATTTTTACAATTATAAGTTAAAACTAATATAGCGTTAAGCTTGTTTAAAAGATCCCTGTGGAACAAACCGGACTTACTAAAAACTACACTACTGTACGATTAGGTACACTGCCTATAAGTGTTGTAGCAAGGTTTAGGTATATCCATTCTATAAATAAATAAATATCTTGTGTAAAATTATATCGAATTTAATAGTATTTCGTTGTAAAAATAATACTATTTCATATACCCCTCGCATAACATCAAGTATTTTTGGCGGCGCTGCCGGGGAATGCTAAAACGCCGAAAGTGCAACTCTATAAAAAAAAGATTTTTTATAAAGTTCCTTTTTTTGTAAAAATATACGTTTTAATTATTAAAAATCGAAAATATAAAAAGAAAAGAAAAACAAAATATTTATATATTTTTAATAGTTTGTTATATATATAAAATTATAAAGTTTCTTTATTTTTATTTTAGTTTTTAAAATACAAGTTTTTATTTATTTATATAATTATTTATTAAAACAGAAAAAAAAAATATATAACTCTCGGCCTGGTACTGTAGCAGCCCAACACCTGGCCCGAAAACCTAGCCCATGCGATCGCATGAGCCCGAAGGCAAAATTTCATGCGATCGCATGAGGGTACCTGACACGCCAGGTTTGACCATCCAACAGCAATCATTACGGAGTATTATTATTAATTATAATTAATTAAAAACCTAATTAGGTTTTTATTTATTTATTATTTAAGTTTTAGTTTTATTATTTAATTTGTATTATTTAGTTTATTTAGTTTTATAAATTATATAAAAATTAATAGTTTTATAAAATAAATAATATAAAAATAATATTTTTATAAACATTGTACTTTTTACAACTTTAAGTATTATTTTTATTTTTTGTATCTTTTATTTGTTTTAGCGTAATATTTGTAGTTTTCGTTCGTAATTAGTTTAAGCCATAGTTTTTGCCGTAGTTATTTTTATTTCTAGATTTTTAGACCTTGCCGAAAAATCCCTTAAGTGCTTTTTCTTTAGACTAAGATTTAGGTGCTTTAGAATTTTGCGACGCCGTTTTAAATTTTAGTGCCTATTAAGTTATTGCCGTTTTGGATATAGAATTCCCTTTAAGCTTTAATACCTTTATACGTAAGTTTTAATTTTTAGTTTTTAGAATTCTAAGTTTCGACGCTTATTTTCTTATTTTCATTTTTCGACATTTATTTTTCGACGTTTTTCGACGCGCTCTTTTTCTTTCTTATTTCTCGACGCTCTAGTTTATAGGACATAGAATTTTTTTCTATTTCTTCTCTAAAATTTCAAAACGAAAAATTATTTTAAGTGGTTAAATTGATAGACATCCATTTTCTGGTTCGTAGTAATAGTTGGATTTGTACGTGGACCGGGTTATTGGAGCCAAACAGTACTCAATTATATTGAGACCAAACGAATCCTGCCCCTCTGCTGCATCTTTTGGCTATTCGAAACGTGGGCAAAATCAAAAAAGTCTATTAATTTGATAACTTATATAATTTTTCTTATTTTTATAACTAATAGGATATTCAGTGAATGCACCGAGCAAAACGTTCACCACATTTTGTACGTTCACTACCTGTATCTCGATCAAGACATCTAGCAAATATTGTCGCCGTTAATTTTTCTTTAGAATCGTCATCCAGTCGACCAAGTACTCCAATTCAAATTTTCGATAATCCATTTTTTGAACCCGACCTCACAATTGAGAATCCGGAGAATATTCAGGAACAATTCAGAGATCCTGAACCATTAATCTTTCCTCCGGAACCACCAATCATTCAAACGAAGATTGTAGAGGAACCAACCATTAAATCAGAATCCTCTAGTGATTCAGATTTAACAAATTCAATCATGGAAAATCTGGAACCTCTAAGTATGGAAGACCGAATGAGAGCTAAACGCACTGGCCAAGGTCACGCAATTACTCAACCAGACATTAATGCGCCAGATTATGAAATCAAAGGACAAATCCTACACATGGTAACAAATCAATGCCAATTTAGTGGTGCGCCGAAGGAAGATCCAAACGAACATCTTCGTACATTTAATAGGATTTGTACTTTATTTAAAATAAAAGAAGTGGAGGATGAACAGATATATCTCATGTTATTTCCCTGGACTTTAAAGGGAGAAGCCAAAGATTGGTTGGAATCGTTACCTGAAGGGGCGATTGATACATGGGACGTTTTAGTTGAAAATTTTCTTAAACAATTCTTTCCGGCATCTAAAGCCGTGAGACTTCAAGGGAAAATTGTTACGTTCACGCAGAAGCCAAATGAAACTCTATATGAGGCATGGACAAGATTTGAAAAGTTGTTGAGAGGATGTCCGCAACATGGTTTAGACACTTGTCAAATAGTACAAATATTCTACCAAAGATGCGACATCACTACACGAAAAGACATAGATATAGCAGCTGGTGGTTCCATTATGAAGAAAACAGCAACTGATGCTTACAAAATTATTGATAACACTGCTTCCCACTCACATGAGTGGCACCAAGTAAAAGATATCGTTCGATCATCTAAATCAGCTAGAGCCGATTCTAGCCATGACTTAGATTCCATTTCCACAAAGATAGATGCTGTCGAGAGACGAATGGAAAAGGTGACTAAGGATATTCACTCAATACGAATTAGTTGTGAGCAGTGTGGAGGACCACATTTGACAAAAGATTGTCTCAATATTGAACTAACAATGGAACAAAGAGAGAATGTTTCATACATAAACCAAAGGCCTAGAAATAATTATCAGAATAATTATCAACCGCCAAGACCAATCTACAATCAAAACCAGAATTATAACCGAAATGTTTCATACAACAATCAACAAGGTCCTAGTAATCAACAAGTATCCAATAATACTTACAATCAACAAAGACCTAATTTTCAAAATAAACCACCACAAACCGATGATAAAAAGCCAAATTTAGAAGATATGATGTCAAAGCTAGTTGAATCTCAAACACAGTTTTTCACATCTCAGAAACAAACGAATGAACAAAATGCTCAAGCATTTAGAAATCAACAAGCTTCTATTCAAAATCTGGAACAAGAAGTGAGCAACCTAGCAAGGTTGATAGGTGAAAGAAAACCGGGAAGTTTACCTAGTGATATAAATGCTAACCCCCGGAATGAAACAGCTAAAGCCATTACCACAAGAAGTGGTATTACACTTAAACCACCTGAAATACCTGTAATTTCTAATGAAGCTATTCCTACTCCACAAGAACCACAACCTGAACAAGATAAGGAAAAAGAACCGGTAGTTGAAAAGGTTAATGAAGATAACACAGTTAAGGCTAAACCTTATGTTAAACCATACCAACCACCACTTCCTTACCCGAGTAAAATGAGAAAAGAGAAACTTGAAGCCGAGCAATCCAAATTCTTGGATATGTTTAAACAAATAAATGTAAATCTTCCTTTCATTGATGTAATTTCAGGAATGCCTAGATATGCTAAATTCTTGAAAGATCTAATCACAAATAGAAAGAAAATGGAAGAACTCTCGGCTGTTACTATGAATGCTAATTGTTCTGCAGTGCTGTTGAATAAGATGCCAGAAAAATTATCAGATCCAGGAAGTTTCACAATTCCATGTTTTCTGGGAAGTCTTAGTTCAATAGAAGCATTAGCAGACTTAGGTGCTAGTATAAATCTAATGCCGTATTCACTATACGCTAAACTAGACCTTGGAGAATTGAAACCAACACGAATAAGTATACAACTAGCCGATAGATCAGTAAAATATCCTAGAGGGATAATGGAGAACATGCTAGTTAAAGTTGGTACTTTAGTATTTCCAGTAGATTTTGTTATTCTGGACATGGAAGAAGATTCTCGAGTTCCTCTCATATTAAGAATACCATTATTAAACACGACCAAAGCAATAATAGACGTGTTTGGTAAGAAACTGACCCTAAGTATAGAGGACGAGAGTGTTACCTTTTCTGTTGATAGAGCAATGCAACAACCGCAATCTGCAGATGATACATGTTATTATATTCAAACTATAGATTTACATGCAGAATTGTTAGAAGAATTTCCAGAATTACAAGGAACAGGAGAATGTTCTTTAGGAGAAGGAACTGAACCAATTGATGAAACTGAAATGTTAGCTACACTTATGGCTAATGGATATGAAACAACAACAGAAGAAATTCAAATGCTAAAAGAAGAAGACAGATATCGATATAAATCATCGATAGAAGAACCACCGACATTAGAGTTAAAGCCACTTCCAAACCATTTGGAATATGCTTATTTACATGGTGAATCTGAATTACCTGTAATAATATCGTCTTCTCTTACTGAAAATGAAAAATCTCAACTCATTTCTGTGCTAAAAGCTCATAAACCAGCTATTGCATGGAAGATTCATGATATTAAAGGAATAAGTCCTTCGTATTGCACACATAAAATCCTTATGGAAGAAGGTCATAAAACGTATGTGCAACGCCAAAGAAGACTAAATCCTAATATGCAAGATGTTGTTAAGAAAGAAATTATTAAACTGCTTGATGCAGGTTTAATTTATCCAATCTCTGATAGTCCATGGGTAAGCCCAGTTCAATGCGTACCTAAGAAGGGTGGCATGACTGTCATCACAAATGAAAAAAATGAGCTTATTCCTACTATGACTGTAACAGGATGGCGTGTTTGTATTGATTATAGAAAATTAAATGACGCCACCAGAAAAGATCACTTTCCCTTACCTTTTATTGATCAAATGTTGGAAAGATTAGCCGGAAACAGTTACTATTGTTTTTTTGACAGTTTTTCCGGATATTTTCAAATTCCAATAGCACCCGAGGACCAAGAGAAAACCACATTCACGTGCCCTTATGGTACTTTTGCTTACAAACGCATGCCATTTGGACTTTGCAACGCCCCTGCACCTTTCAAAGGTGCATGATGGCGATTTTTCACGACATGATAGAAGAATGCATGGAAGTTTTCATGGATGACTTTTCAGTCTTCGGTGATACTTTTGAATCATGTCTAGTTAATCTTGAACGAATGCTTATTAGATGCGAACAATCAAATCTAGTACTTAATTGAGAGAAATGCCATTTCATGGTTAAAGAAGGCATCGTTCTTGGTCATAAAATTTCAAAGGAAGGAATTGAAGTGGATAGAGCTAAAGTAGATGTAATTGCTAAACTTTCATATCCCACCAATGTTAGAGGAGTTAGGAGTTTTCTAGGGCATGCCGGTTTTTACCGACGTTTCATAAAAGATTTTTCTAAAATTGCCACTCCTATGAATAAACTCCTAGAAAAAGATGCTCCATTTATCTTTTCAGATGAATGCATCAAATCTTTTAATATTCTTAAAGAAAAACTCACTAATGCGCCGATCATGATAACTCCAAATTGGAATCTACCGTTTGAACTTATGTGCGATGCAAGTGATTTTGCAATGGGAGCCGTTTTAGGACAAAGGATTGAAAAACGATTTCAACCTATTTATTATGCTAGTAAGACATTACAAGGAGCACAAACGAATTATACAACTACTGAAAAAGAACTCCTTGCTATTGTCTTTGCTTTTGACAAATTTCATTCATATCTCGTTCTAGCTAAAACGGTGGTCTATACCGACCATTCTGCTCTTAGATACCTATTTTCGAAACAAGATGCCAAACCAAGATTAATCCGTTGGATCTTACTCTTACAAGAGTTCGATATTGAAATCCGAGATAAAAAGCGAGCAGAAAATCTCACCGCTGATCATCTTTCTCGTCTTGAAAATCTCGAATTAGATGTTCTAAATGAATCGGCAATACAAGACAACTTTCCTGATGAATATCTATTGAAGATAGATTATAATGAAATTCCATGGTTTGCAGACTATGCAAACTACTTAGTATGTGGATTCCTTGAAAAAGGATTATCGTACCAAAAATGAAAGAAATTCTTTAGCGATATAAAACACTATTTCTGGGAAGATCCACATTTGTTTAAAAGTTGTCCCGATGGAATAATACGCCGATGTGTATTCGGAGATGAAGCTAGTTAAATATTAAACCAATGTCACACAGGACCAACATGAGGGCATTATAGGCCTCAGCTCACAGCAAGAAAAGTTTACGATGCTGGATTCTATTGGCCTACAATTTTCAAAGACGCACACCTTCTTTGCAAATCCTGTGATGCTTGTCAAAGGGCCGGAAAAATAAGTCAACGTGATGAAATGCCACAAAATGTCATTCAAGTATGTGAAGTATTTGACATTTGGGGTATTGACTTTATGGGTCCATTTCCAAAATCTCATAATAATCTCTACATTCTCGTTGCCATTGATTATGTATCTAAATGGGCGAAAACACAAGCTCTCCCGACTAATGATGCACGAGTTGTAGTCAACTTTTTAAAACGTCTTTTTGCAAGGTTTGAAACACCGAAAGCTTTAATAAGTGATCGGGGTACTCATTTTTGTAATAATCAACTTGAGAAAGTTCTCAAAAGATATGGAGTAACTCATAAAATCTCAACCGCTTATCATCCACAAACAAGTGGACAAGTTGAAAATACCAACCGAGCTTTAAAACGTATTCTAGAGAAAACTGTAGGATCAAATCCGAAGGAATGGTCCATGAAATTGGAGGATGCACTCTGGGCTTTTAGAACAGCCTACAAAACTCCAATTGGAACCATACCTTTTAAACTCGTTTACGGAAAAGCATGTCATCTTTCAGTAGAAATTGAAAACAAAGCATTTTGGGCTTTGAAGACATGTAATCTTGATTTACATGAAGCTGGACGTCTACGGTTAAGTCAACTAAACGAATTAGAAGAATTAAGACATGAACCATACGAAAATTCGTTAATCTATAAAGAAAGAACGAAGAAATGGCATGATAAAAGAATTAGAAGTTCAAAAGAATTTAAAGAAGGAGACAGAGTTCTTCTTTTCAATTCAAGATTCAAGCTATTTCCTGAAAAATTGAAATCAAGATGGTCTGGACCATTCATAGTCAAAAGAGTTTTCCCATACGGAACAATAGAGTTAATAAATTCAAATGGAATTAAATTTAAAGTTAATGGTCACAGAGTTAAACATTACATACATGGTCCGATGGAAGTTGACAATGAAGTCAATCATAATTTCACCACCCAAGAAAACCTTCAAAATGAAAACATAAATATGTTATCAACAACATATGAAAAATAAAAATTGGAGAATAGGGAGGATTCAAATTGGAGTGATGAAGAAGAATTCTTATACAAACCTCCCATTCCAAGAAACGAAGAAAAATGTGAACAAGAAGTTCAAATAGAAGTAAAAGAACTAAGAAAAGAACACCCGAAAAAGGTTTACAAACCAACTCGACTTACTAAAGCAGGAGACCCGGGATAATTTATCATTTCTTGTTTGCTTAATGATGGTGCTATATATAATGGACTCGCAGATTTGGGAGCAAGTGCAAATATTATGACTCTTTCCTTATAAGAAAGATTAGGTATGGGTAAATTAAAACCAACCAAAATAGGGGTTCAATCATTTGACCTAAATATTAAACACCCGGTTGGAATAGCAAATAATTTACTTGTTAACGTGGGAAGTTTGACCTTTATTGCAAACTTCATAGTGATTAATATGGAGGAAAACCTTGATATTCCTCTAATCTTAGGTCGCCCATTTTTAGCAACCACCGAGGCATTCATTGATGTAAGAGAAGGTAGAATGACACTTAGGGATGGTGATACATCGACCACCTTTGTGAATCGAAAGTTTAGATCTCCACCAACCAAAACTGTTAAACCAATAAAAATGCATAAGTGTGGGGAAGATGAAGAAACACTTAATGATGATCCGATCATAAAGAACCCCGTTGATGATAAGAAATTAGATGAACCTGTTTTTAACAGTTCAATGAAGAAACTTTATAAACGGATTCACGATGCTAAGATTAAGGAAAACTTTAAGTTATGTAACTGATTACTATCCAATTTATCGCCAAAAGAAAAGGCAATGTTAGTTAAATTTGTGAAAGTTACGGAGGAAATCAACAATTGGCTTGAAGCAAAAGTCAAAGATATACAAGTTGTTGATAGTCCAATTAAAAACGAAGTTAATCAAAATTTCAACACCACATCTAACTAAGTGTGGGGAGAATCAAGTCTTTAAAGGATAATATGTATTTCTGTTAGAGTTAGATATTCTGTTTTCGTGTAGTTCTCGAGAATGGAACCCGAATGGTCTTTCCCTAGCAGACCCTAAAGAACTAGTCTTCTCCCCCATTCTGAATTTTTATATTTTTACGTTTTACGAGATGAAGACTTCCTGTGAACTAAACCATGGTCTAATGCTACACGCTTTGATCACTAAACGTAATAATGACACCCTTCCAAGTGAATTGGTATCATTAATCAGAGGCAAATTGGACGGAGTAAGAAAAGAATCCTGGAACGAAAATAATAAGTTACATTTTGGTAAAGAAAAATCAAAATCCGCAGCGAAAAGAAGAGCACGACACCTTGAAAGATGTCACAAATACGGAAAATGGTCACACGAAGGAAAATGCTCGACGAATCAGACATATTCCAATACCGAATTCGTTACTTTATGCAGAGATGGACCGTTCATATGTTTCGAAGAAAAAACGTTGAATACTCGAGGTTACGCCTATGTAGCTATGGAAAACCAATTAGTCCGACTATCTTGTGAGTGGGCTAAAGCAGGTCACTAAGAATTCTATTTCACGGGTAAGTATGTACAGTTTTTATGTTTATTTTTATTGCTTTTAACCTTTTGATAATAAACGCTAAATCGTTCGCTATAAAGTATTAAATTGGTATTCAATAAAATTAGGTTTTGCGACCGAAATTATTGATATCATGCAAAAATTTATTACATCACTGCGAAATTTATCGTTTATTCTTAAGGTATAAATATCTTTAATCATTCAACCCAAAATATTTCAAAAATTCGTCATGAGTTAAACTAGGTTATGGAACCGAAATTACTTTACCGAAAAGAGGGGCGTATATTTTGGATAGTATTTGATTGATTAAAGTGGGATAAAAGACCAAAAAGATTTTTAATTTTATTTTTACTTTGTTTTTAAAATTAATATTAAATTAATATTGTAAACCTTTTAAAATCAATATATTTAAATTTATAAATATTTGAAAAAATAAATATTTTTAATATAAGTTTGTATGTATAAAAACAAAAATATAATATAAATTTGGTGTGAATTTTTAATTTTAATAATATGAATTTTTAATTTTATGCATTTTAAATTTAAGTTTGGTGTGAATTTAAAAACAAAAATTTACTTTATTTTGCTAAGTTAAAAATTGATTTCTAAAAATTCGTCGTGAGTTAAAGATTAGGTCGTTGAACCGAAATTGCTCTACCCAAGGGAGGGACGAGAACTTTTATTATCATTATTTTTAATCTTATTGAATTAAAGTATGCCAAAAACATTTAAAAAACCCAAAAATCTTTACTTTTAAAACCACGCTTTGAATTGACAAATTTTAAAATTTTGTCGAGCGACGGACTAGGACAACGATCCGAAACGCCCTCATCCTAAAAAGAAACAAAATTTTAATTTTTATTTAATTATATGTTTTAATAAGTATAAGGTTTTTATAAAAAAATAATAAAAAAAAGGAAAAAGTACTGTACCCGGACCCCATGCGATCGCATGGGGTTTGCACTGCAACTCCATGCGATCACATGGAGCTGGAATCCAGGCCAGAAACATAAAATCCAGCGAGCTGTGTTCTGTCTCCACACTTACACACACATATACACACGAACACACACTCAAATCCTCACCAAAAATCACCAAATTTTACCGTAATTCGTCAAATTTCTTGCTCTAATCATGCCTAGGTTTGGATTCTTCAACAAAAAGGTAAAAATTACACCCCTAAACTCTTAAAATTTCTAGTTTTTGTGATAATTACCAATATTATACTTAATTTAGTTTTGTTAATTTCTAATGTAATTAGAGTTAAATTGTTAGTATTTTATGCATGTATAACCTAGATTGATGCTATTTAACATGATTTGAAGCCAAAAACTTCAAAATTTTTAGAAATCTAGGGTTTGTGTTCTTGAGCAATTTGGGGCTTTTTGATATAAACAGGTTATGGCCGATTTTTATCATGAATTATTGCTAAATTAAGTAATGTAACATATTTAGGTAGCTAAATGATCCAAACATTGATCCTAAACATGATTTTTGGAGATTAAAGTAGACTTTTTAGGTATAAAATTCATGAATTTGATTAATTTGATATAATTGCCATTTGAGACTTGTTTAATTGTTAGTAATGACTATTTTAACATGTTATTTGAGTTAAATGCTTATGAACTTTGTATACATTTTCATATATGCTTATTTGAAAAAGTGTAGAATTGATAAAATTGTGAAAATGTGTATAAGTTTAATTTTGATTTAACATGTTATTGTAATTGTTTCAAGTTGTTATTTTGCTAACACTAATGCATATTTGGATGCACAAATTTTGTGTTTAATGTGTTTTGCAGAAAACCGATACTGCTGGTGCTTCATCATCATCTAGACAACCACAACAAGAACCTGAACCAGAATATGAGCCGCAATACGAGCCAGAACCCGAACAAGAACCACAACAAGAACAATAACATCAGCCTGATCAACATGTACCTTATTATGATCCGCTATAATTTTTTGATGCCTTCACAGTATTTTCGATACATCCGCCAGTAGAATACCCAACGATTCCTGAACATACATTGCATCCTAATCTGAGATTCGATAGAAGCTGGAGAGATTACCCAGCATATCAAAGTAATAAATTCAAATTAGTAACGAAAGATGTAGAGGTGCCTAGGGTAATTGATTGGAATCCTTTGGAAACGGTACATCTAGCTGACCGTGTTAGACTGTTACTGATTCAAAGGTATGGCAGTTTTTCTTTTACCGATTGGGAACGTCTATTCACCATTCATAGACCTGTATATAAGGAATGGTGTGTTGAGCTGATGAGTACTATAGCGTTAAATGTAGATGTAGGTAGATTAGATGATAGAAGTTTTCTTAGATTTATACTTGGCCGTAGGATGTACAGGATGTCCATGCTGGACATGGCCAGGGCTTTGCAGATATATACGCCCGCTGAATTACTACTACCCAATTGTATTAATTTCATTTATCGTGGTGAAAGGGTAGATAGGAATTTTGATGCGAACGCCGTCTGGAGGCGTATGTCAGATTATAATGTTTTTGAGCGGGCAGAAACACATACCTACTTACATATTAACAGAGCCGAGCTTTGTATAATTCATAGATTTTTGGCTAACTCGATTACACAGAGAGGTCACAACAAGGAAAAATTGACCTTACATGATTTATTTTACCTAAAGTGTATTCGAGACCCAAGAGGCTTTGTTAATATCCCTTACTGTGTTGGTTTTTATTTATCTAAAATGGTGGAAGGAATACAGGAAGGGGGGATAATTGGAGGAGGTATTTTTGTTACTCTCATTGGAGAGTATTTAGGTGTAGATACGGACCAAGGGGGTCCACTTTTGGTATGTAGAGAACAGGTTGAGCCTTTAGGATTGAGGGTTTATGCGGGTGTTAAGGTATTAAAGAGTATACGCAATCAAGCAGTACCCTATGAAGGTAGTCATCCTCAGGTAGAGAGAGGTTCAGACGAGGAAATGGAGGAAGCGGATGACATTAGGGATGTCATTCGAGAGGCTATGACTGATGTCTACCAGCGTGTAGATGAGGTAGACATGACAAACGCGGAGAGATTTCGTCGGATGGAGCAGTAGCAAGCCCGGAATGATTACGAGCATTCCAGGAAACGACAGCATGATAGATGGGACTATCATCAGCATCAGATTATGAGTCGGCTGTCACCTCAGGAGCACAACGTCCCGACCCGACCAGCTTACTATCCTCCACACCAGCCTGAGATGAGACCGCCATTTACTCTCTACGACCCTAACCAGGCATACCAGTACACCTATCACCAACCATGGTATCCGGACGACGACATGAACTGGAACCCCTATCCAGATTGATTTAGTTCCAGTTGGTAATTTATATGATTTTTAATTTTTATTATTTCTGTTTATTTATGTTTAAACACATTATATTATGATACTTTTATTGTAATGTTTAATATTTTTATTTGTTGTACTAATGTTTCATATTTGATTTGAAAGTGGGATTTTAAGTCCCATTTCAAATTACCATACATGTTTATATTTGTATTGTATGTATTTTATTTCATGTACACAACAGGGTAAAACAGCGCATTTTCAAAGACTGGCATTAAGTTCAGCAAAAGTTAGTACTTTTGACGACAAAACGAAAAACAAATGTGATGTAACAACAAGATGGAATGAACAAATGATGTGCACCATTTATCATTCAACAAACAAACGCCAATATGTTTGGAAACTTTGGTAAAATTTAATCATTTTTCTACGCTAATCACCCTCAATAATTTAAATTGTTACTGATTTCTTGCAAATGAGGGCATTGCAAGATCTTAAGTGTGGGAAGGGGTTAAATTCTTTCGGATTTTTAAAATTTTTACCTTATACACTTGGTTACCATTAAAAATACTAGTAATGCAGTAGTTGTATTAGAATCTAGTGCTCTCTGATAATAAAGAACAGCCCTAGTCTTATATACTGACTACCCAATTCTAGTAAAATTTTCAAAATTTTCAATTAAATGAATTCAAAATCATGTTTATACATATTTATGAACGATAAAACTAGGTGTTAACACCAAAATTATTGTTACCTCGGAAAGGACATAAATTGAGAAACAGCCTAAAATGTTAGAATTCATTTAAAATGGAATAGAGGACAATAAAAAGGCAAATAAAAGAAAATAAAAGCCAAGTGTGGGAAAATTTACCAAGTTAATTAAAATATATATCACATATTTTTGTACAAATAACTGAAGATACTTTTGCTTTGGACTAATCTAAACAGTTCTACCCAATTTACTGTAATATATTTAAAAGAAAGATGGATCTATACGATGAATCAATTCCATCATTAAAAGGAAGTAAAGTCTTCCGAAAAAGAAACACGCTTCTTGATTTAGGTCAGGAAGTTGTCGTCCAGACCAGTTGTAGAGTCTACGAAAAACCTTGAAAAGTTTTCTCGAAAATCAGCTGGAAATCCACGGACCTCAGCATCAAACAGGGTCGCCAAGTGGTCAGACTTATCCTAACCATGAGAGGATCAGTCTCGTAAAATGGGGAGGACGCCGTGAAAATTAGCTTGATAAGACTAATGAATCAGATCTCCAGAAAGGATAATCTCCTTAAAGATCAAAAATTAGCTTTTAAGACTGATATTACTCAATCCTAGAGATTGACCTTAAAGATTGAGAATTACAAACTCATGGAATTCGATGATATCTAAACTCGAGCTTGAACGAGAAAATATTTTGATCAAAATTACAAACCGATTTGTTTTCTGAAAACCCATTTTCAATGCGTTCATTACCATTGAACGTAAAATCCTAGGAATTCACCTGAAATTCATTAGGTCACCTGAACCAAATCGGGTGTCAACCGTAAGAACGGTAGTTGCATAGCATGGTCAAAGACATGACCTTGTGCCAGACCGAAAAACCATGAGGGTGAGCTTTACTATCTCCTACAAAGGGTAGTAATTGCATCCGACACATTATAGACCATAATTAAAAGCATGTCAGGGGACATTGCCTTAACAGTTGCTTGTTCAACGCTTTTCTTTACAACCGGACGGTAGTTTATCGAAAGGTAATATACGGAGCAAGTATACTGAATGTGTTGCTTTCCCAATACAAGGTTAGCAAGTGGGTGACAAAAACCGTAAGTTTTTAGCTAAAAATTTTCAAATCTGAAACCCACCAAACCCACAAAAACAATTTTGCAATGCCGGTGAAGGGTTATTCCGGAAAACTTATCTAGGGTAAAAGCTAGATTTAATTTTCAAAAGATCAAATGTTTTCATAAAGATCCAATTTCCTTAAAGGATCTAAATTTTTATAGTCATGTGGGACTGTAAACCACATCGTTACTACCATTGTTCATACCGCCGTATAAAAATCACTGATGTACAAAGTGTGAAGAATAAAGAAGTGATTCTAGTATTTTTATTTCAAGACTATATTGCTTGAGGACAAGCAACGCTCAATTGTGGGAATATTTGATAATGCTAAAAACGAACATATATTTAATAGCATTATCCCTCAAGAAAGACAAGCTTGTAGTTGCAATTGTTCTACGTACAAGTAATATTCGTTTAAATAATAAAAGGTGAAGACAAAAGACAGATTCGACGAATTGAAGATGCAAACGACCAAAAAGCTCAAAAGTACAAAATACAATCAAAGTGGTTCCAATTATTGATAAGAAACGTCTCAAAATTACAAGAGTACAAGATGCGAAACGCAAAATACAAGATATTAAATTGTACGCAAGGACGTTCGAAAATCCGGAACCGGGACCAGAGACAACTCTCAACGCTCGACGCAACGAACTAAAAATTACAAGTCAACTATGCACATAAATATAATATAATATTTAAATAATTCTTAAAATTATTTATATATTATGTATATTTATATAAATCGTCGGCAGAATGCAAACAAAGACATGTGACCTGGAAAAGCTGGCCATGCGATCGCATGGCCTGGAAGAACAAATTCCATGCGATCGCATGACAGTAGGTGGCAGGCCACACCCCTATAAATTCGCAGTTTTGGTTGATCATATATCCATCATCCATCTCTCTATCTATCACGTATATATATATATATATATATATATATATATTTATATTATAATTTTAATTTTAATTTTAATTTCTAATAATAAGGGTATGTTAGCGAATGTTGTAAGGGTGTAAGTCGAAATACTGTCCGTGTAACGCTACGCTATTTTTAATCACTGTAAGTTATGGTTAATGTTATTTTTAATTTAATGTCTCGTAGCTAAGTTATTATTATGCTTATTTAATACCGAAGTAATCGTGATGTTGGGCTAAATATTAAAATTGGGTAATTGGGCTTTGTACCATAATTGGGGTTTGGATAAAAGAACGACACTTGTGGAAATTAGACTATGGGCTATTAATGGGTTTTATATTAACTAAATGATACCTCGTTGATTGAATATATAGACTTATAATTTGACGTATTTATATATAACCACATACGCTTGACTGGGTACGGTGGGCGGGATATCTATAAATACCAATAATTGTTCATTTTACCGGACACGGAACTGGATTAATATTTAATAGACTTGTTGGAACAGGGGTGGATTACATTCAAGGGTAATTGGTGTAATTGTTAACAAAGTATTAAAACCTTGGACTACACGCAGTCGATAACCTGATGTATTCATTAAACAAAGTATTAAGACCTTGTTACAATTCGAATCCCCAATTAGTTGGAATATTTAACTTCGAGAATAAGAATAATTTGATGAAGATTTTCGCACTTTATGATTATGACTGATGGACTATTATGGACAAATCCGTATGGACATATCGAATAATCCAGGACAAAGGACAATTAACCCATGGGAATATACTAAAAATCAACACGTCAAACATCATGATTATGAAAGTTTAAATAAGCATAATTCTTTTATTTCATATTTAATTGCACTTTTAATTATCGCACTTTTATTTATTTTCATTTTATTTAATTGCATTTTTAATTATCGTACTCTTTAATTATCGCAATTTAATTTTATCACACTTTTATTTATCGCAATTTTATTATCGTTATTTACTTTACGCTTTAAATTAAGTTATATTTATATTTTACATTAGGTTTTAACTGCGACTAAAGTTTTAAAATCGACAAACCGGTCATTAAACGGTAAAAACCCCCTTTATAATAATAATACTACTTATATATATTTTTGTATTTTTACAATTATAAGTTAAAACTAATATAGCGTTAAGCTTGCTTAAAAGATCCTTGTGGAACGAACCGGACTTACTAAAAACTACACTACTGTACGATTAGGTACACTACCTATAAGTGTTGTAGCAAGGTTTAGGTATATCCATTCTATAAATAAATAAATATCTTGTGTAAAATTGTATCGTATTTAATAGTATTTCGTTGTAAAAATAATACTATTTCATATACCCCTCGCATAACATCATACATCTGTGGATGTAAGTAGGATAGTAAATGACTGTTGAATCAGATTGGAAGAATGTACAGTGTAACTTATTAATGTGAAAACTAAATATTCCTCGGGTATTACCTACCCGTTAAAATATTTTCACCATTAACAGTTTGTACAAAAGAACTTTTGATTACAATCTTTATGAAAATATATATACATATATATTTTCTTCAGAGGTAATCATGGATTTATTGAGTCAATATAGTATTAAACTCATTTGATTTACCTTTTGAACTAGAATACATAATCTCTAAAACATTAGAGATTACATAATCGTTAGGGATGACGAAGATAATGATGTAGAACAAGATGTAGAACGAAGATAATCGATGTAGAACGATATATAGAATGAAGATCATACTCGAAGTACAGATGGTGATATTGAGGCGTGTGATGTTGAGGCTTGTGTTATTGGTGGTATTGGTGTCGATGCTGGTGGTACTGTTGATTTTGGTGTTGACGGTGATGCCTGCAAGTTGTGCAATCGTACTCTCCAAAGTTACTATTCGAGCACGAAGTTCGTTGACTTCTTCTATTATTCCGGGATGATTGGCGGTTTGAACAAGTGGATGAATAAGGTTTAGAATTATAGATATTATGTAATCGTTACGAGCTATTCTGGAAATGAGCGTGAAAATGGTGTTTCGGACTGGTTCGCCGGTAAGTGCTTCAGGTTCTTCGCCAAGAGTGCAGGTTGGTGGGTGGAAGGGATCACCTTCTTCTTGTCTCCAATGATTAAGTAGACTACGAACTCATTCCCAGTTCATCCAGAATAGAGGATGACTAATTGGTTGATCCATTCCGGTTACATTGCTTTCAGAGCTCAAATGGTAATCCATATAGAAATAGCTTTCGAATCCAAGGAACTTGAACTAGTAGCGAGTTTCATCTTGCACGGTCAGATAAAGTATTTTCGATAGGAAATATATTATAGGATTTAGTTTTGCATGCTTCAATACATAACTTACATACGTATATACAATACCAAAATCCCATAAGTCACGGAGGAATCTTCGGAAACTGTCAGACAAAGTTTATAGTAATAGATATGCTAAGATATGAATTTATCTATATACTATCTATCCAATAAATACAGGAAGGCGTGTCTAGACTTAGGAATGATAAGCAGGTAATTTTCCACTAGGAATGATAAACAATACTTATAATATGTAGCTAAGGTCGAAGTCCAGAGTTGCTAATGCATTCTATCGACTATCAATCAGACTCACTAATGCAAGACCTGGTTCGCTAAGACTACCGCTCTGATACCACATGTCATACCCCGTTCTAATCCATAAGGACGAATACAATAACATATGATTACATTGCGAGGTATTTGACCTCTAAATGATACATTTTACAAACATTGCATTCGTTTTTAAAGACAAACTTTCATTACATCGAAAGTTAACAGGCATGCATACCATTTCATAATATCCAACTATAAATGACCTAATCTGTCATTTGCTTAATCATAATCTTAAATGAACTTAACGACTTGAATGCAACGTCTTTTGAAAAATGTCATGAATGACTCCAAGTAATATCTCTAAAATGAGCAAATGCACAGCGGAAGAATTCCTTAATACCTGAGAATAAACATGCTTTAAAGTGTCAACCAAAAGGTTGGTGAGTTCATTAGTTTATCGTAATCAATCATTTCCATAATCTTAATAGATCACAAGATTTTCATTTTATAAATATAATTCCCATAGCAGAATCCTCTCGTCTGCATAAAGGTAAAATCATTCATATGGTGAACACCTGGTAACCGACATTAACAAAACGCGTCTAGAATATCCCCAAAACAGAATCCTCTCGTCTGTATAATAATAAATCGAAGTACTAAAGCATCCGTAACCCGGATGGAGTTTGTTAGGCCCAATAGATCTATCTTTAGGATTCGCGTCAATTAGGGTGTCTGTTCCCTAATTCTTAGATTACCAGACTAAAAAGGGTGATATTCGATTCGATAATCCAACCATAGAATGTAGTTTCGATTACTTGTGTCTATTTCGTAAAACATTTATAAAAGCAGCGCATGTATTCTCAGTCCCAAAAATATATATATTGCAAAAGCATTTAAAAGGGGAGCAAATGAAACTCACTATACGATATTTTGTAGTAAAAATATGCATACGACGGAACTGAACAATGCAGGGTTGACCTCGGATTCACGAACCTATATCAAGTATATATATTAATATACATCACATTTAATCGACTAAATTTATTTATATTTTTATAATGTATTAAGATTAATATCATTATATATAATTATACTAATACTTATAATAGGTTATATTCTATATATGATATTTAATTAATGTTAATATAATAATATATTAAAATACAGAAATTTGTAATTTTAATTATGATAAAAATTATGATAATTCTAATAATAATAATAATAATAATGATAGTTTTAACGATAAAAAATGACAATTTTAACAATCATGATAATAATACTTTTATTCCTAATAATGATAATGTTAATAATAATTATACTCATATTCCTAATAATGATCATATTATTGATAATAATAATAATAATATTAGTAATAGTAATAATAATAATAATAATAATAATAATAATAATAATAATAATAATAATAATAATATTATTATAGATGATAAGATTTATACCCTCGTAGTCATAATCGGATATCGTCATCGTTATCATCATCGAACGTCTCATTAACATAATCGATTTTCATAATCATCATCAATATTTATGATCATAATCACTTATGATCATCATCTTTTTCCATTCCATTATCATTATCAATATCTAAATAATTATTTTCGTCACATAACCACATTTTTGCTTTATAACTTTATCACCATGAATCATAATCATAATCAATTTATCACCTCGTTTCACTCGTCCATTATCGTTTTTGCTCATCATCGTTTATCATTCAACTAACTTGGGTTTCGGCCCAAATGGCAAAACCGAACATAAGGCCCAACACTTAAATCAAGTTCACAGTCCAACATATACATGGCCCAGCACTAGAAGCCCTAGGAACAAAATTCTTTTTGCTAACCCACTTAATAAAACTGCCCAACAGAAAAATCTATTCGTTGGCCCAACAAAACATCATCTAATCCTATTACTCCATAAAAGAAAGAAAACAAAACAAAATGTCCCCCTTTTGTTTTTGTCTCCCACTTTGGGTCGGCCAACAGATACAAAAAAAATAATATGTCTTTATCCATTTCTTCGTTAGTAAAATAGGAACAGGAGGTAATCCTTGTCGCTGCAGTTTGCACGAAACTGAAACATATCACAGCAGCGGTTTTAATGGTGGTTTGGTGATCGATTGAAAAGGAAATATATATATATATATATATATATAGCAACAAGACAACGAAAGTTGTGGTTGATGAGAGTTGTAAGGTGTTGGTGGTTCAATAAATTTGAAGTAAGTGGTGGTGTTATCAACGGTTTGAAACAAAAAAAAAATGGTGACTAGGTGATGTGGTTAACGAGTTGCAACAAAACAAAAGGTGTAGCAACAACAGTTGATAGTGGTTCGTGGTGGTTGTTTCTCAGTGTAGTTCAAAGGAGGTGAAGGTGTAAGATGGCCATGGTTGTGATACGGTTTCACGATGGACTGTGGTGAGGTTCATGGTGGTGGTGATCATAGGCTGAAGGAGGAAGTGATAAGGTGGTGATGGAATCCTATAAAAAAAATGAGACATAAAAATATGCAAGTGGTTTTGGTGGTTTAAGTGTTAGTCGAAGGTGGTGTAGGGGTTGTATGATAATGTTTAAGTGGTTTAAATGATAGTTGTCGATGGTGGTTGTAGAAACAGGAAACGGTGGTTCAGTTTAGTGATGACGATGGGTTTGATGAAGTGGGTTCGATGGTGGTTAATTATGATGTAAGAACCTGCTGTAGCAGCAGTGAATCGAACCACAAAGGTGATGGTTTGTGATTTACAATCGTGAAACGAAAAAGAAATTAAGTATAGCATCTAGCGGTGATGAAAGGTGGTTATTGATGGTGGTGAGTAGTTGTAACCGCAACCGTTTTTGGTTGAGCAAGTAACAGAAGTAGAAACCAGTTCATAGAAGTAGTAATATGAAGTGGATGTCGATGTAGATGTGTTTGTGTGGTAATGACTTGTGTGGTTTGGTTTGCAGCCGTAGTAATACAATAAGTGGGTGTGGTTTTTGGGTTACAACCAAATAAGATAAAAATGGGTTGTACTTCAATATCCAGTTGCAGAAATAAATGGGTCTCGGGTTGGGGTTATTAATCGAACTAGAAGTAGCAGTGAACAACATTTGCAGCTCAAGTTTGGTGATTGTATATGTGGGAGTGTATATAACTTCATATCAATATGTAGGTATATATAAGTCTATACATATAGATTTAGATAGATAGGAAAAGAAAGAAAGAAAACAGTAATAATATTCCTAATTCATAATTCATATTAGAGATAAAAGGAAACAGTACACATATCCGTGATTCTTAATTTCAGTCTAAATAATAATATAATATTAATTATAATATAATTAAAATTTTAAAATGTGCGATTAAGTTAGCCGTCGTCTATTATTTCATTCACGGGCTGATTTTCGTACTCTGTTGTTACTCAGTGGCGGATAAAAAGTACTCAGATAAATTCCTAATTTTTAAATTAAATGTCTTTATTTATTTTAGTCATTATGGTATAGAATTCAGTCACTAACTATTAAATAAATATTACATTAATTATTCACTCCCAACCCTAAGTAAAATATAAAAAGTTTTAAAATTCAACAAATAGTTTCTAATTATATTTTAAATAAGCCTATAATTTATATAACTCATTTTCGGATCACCGTTTATTTTAAAATTATATAAGTTTGAATTTAACTTGCTTAATATCGCTTGACTGACAAAGGAGTGCTATTATCGTTTACTAAATAAATTCGAAACCATATAAATATATATTCAATATACCTTACATAAATATATATAGATTTATTTTAATAATAATATCATATATTATTTTATTTACCTAATTAATTAACTCATATAATTTTTTAATTTATAATAATTGATATATATATATATATATATATATATATATATATATATATATATATATATATATATATATATATATATATATACAAATATATATGTCTCTATTTACAAATAGTGGTTCGTGAATCGTCGGGAATATTCGAAAGTCAACTGACTATATGAAACAGTTCAAAAATTTTGAGACTCAACCTAACAGACTTTTCTTAACGTGTCAAAAATATAATATCGTATCGAGAGTTTGATTTAAAATTAGTCGAAATTTTCCGGGTCGTCACATGTATTATGAATGGTTGATGTTTACCGACCGGTACGATACGAAAGTATACGCTTTAACACATATTAGCGTCAAGCTACACGTTGTTCAGAATCCATATCTTTAATATTGGATCAAAATACAGAAAAACAGTTACGGTTCGGTTACACGTTAACACACAGATCTTAGTATGCATTTTTATATAAAAGAGTATTGTCATGACATTATGTATGTGATATTTTTATAGCAAAACTCACGTGCTCACTAAACTTTAGCCTTACAGATATTGCATATATCTCAAGTTTAAATGTTTGAGGACTTAAGTCGAAGAGATGCCTTAAGGACATGAAAGAAGAGTTTAGAAATTATATATTTGTAGAGATGATTGTATAAAAAAATGTAATTTTTAGTGCTTCCGCTTTAAACGATGTAAATTTACGCTTAGAAATAGATGCCGAAAGGACGGGCGTTACATTATAGAAGTATAAAAACTAGGGTTTTTAATTTGGGGATGATTAACATGTGATGATGATGATGAGGATGAAAAGATAAGTTAAATAATAAAGAAAAGAAATATAATAAAAAGACTAAAGTACCCTCACATGCTTTGCACATGACTGAACAAACGGATGAAATAGACAGAAACTAGACGGGAGGACGAGGGATGTAGATTTTTAATACATTAGGGACGAGGAATGCACACAAAAAAAAAGGACATGGAGTCAAATTTGATGTAAAGTTCAAGGACGAGGAATGAAATTTTGTCTATTTATTATAGAGGAGCTAATTAGAATTCAAGTTGGAAACATGTATCTTTTAATATTATTATAGATATAGATTATAAATACCTTTTAATAATTATTTAATTAAGTTTAAATAAAAAAAATGACACGTAGGATTATTCAATTCAGAATAATTGAGAAATTGACACGTATGATTATTGGCACGCGCTTTATAATAATGTGTGTGTGTGTGTATATATATATATATATATATATATATATATATATATATATATATATATATATATATATATATATATATATATATATATATATATATATATATATATATATATGGTAAGCGGTAGTCATGGTCACTAGCTACTATATTTGGAAAAATAGGAATGATCACGTGTTTGGTAATTCAAGAATGTGTAACACAAAGATTGTATCCGAAATCCAAACCAAATTCTTTGAATGGATTTCCTCGAGGCTGAAAAACGGTAGCCTAGATTGGCTTAACTAGCTATCGAATCCGATAAAATTCGATGTCAACCCTCCAAATAAAGAAGGCATCGGCTAATGTAACAGGGTTTTTTCATCCTTATCCTCAATTGAACTCTTGGATAGAGCCTAAATGAGTGGCTTAACAATTGCTTTGTCGCTAACTTTTTTAGCACTACAACTGTAATCCCCTCAGCTTGATTCAAGTGAGGCAATACCGAGAGTAAAGTTGGGTGATAAGGGTTTTTCCCTGTGACAAATTTTTTTTTTCGAGTTATTCCTTCTAAGTAGCATATGGTTGATTATACATGTAAATGCTATTCGAGTTTGTAATCGTTTATGTAGGTATATCTCGGGCCTCAGGCCTTCTCATGTACTCTTTTTTACATTTAATAATAGTTTGTTGATCTTCAAAAAAAAAATTAACTTAAATCGAGCCTAGTTGTGACTGAAGCCAAATAAACCACACTAATGAAACAAGACAAATACCAAATTACAACAAGCTAACAAAAAATGGAACCAAACGAATCACGATAACAAATCATCCGGCTTTTGAAGGTCCCTTACCATTCGTTTCATGCATCCGGACGCGAAGTTATCCCGTCCACAGTATTTGTGAACTCCTTTACCTTTGCGTGACAATTCGTTTAAATAAAGTATTACTCTCTTGTCCATCTATATCTCGATAATTCAAATTCAAATTTAAAGTCTAATATTGTAAACATCATATGTATCATGTACGTTATGTCTAATGTCTCCATATTGTTTCTCTTATTGTTTCTCTTATCTGTCTTCGAATTATCATGAAGTGACACTAATTAAATATCTTATAATATATATATATATATATATATATATATATATATATATATATATATATATATATATATATATATATATATATATATATATATATATATATATATATAGGGGCAGGATACATGGGGAAGTAACACTTTGGGGGGAAGCAGGGGGAAGCTCTCTCCACCGTAGATCAACATCTTACAGCGCTTCTCTGTTTTTGTTACAGTGTTCCTTCCCGCTTCACGTTCAACAGGATTAGGGGCAATTACGTCATTTCGTTTTTCTTATTCAAATAAGCCTTTCACGTTATCAATTACACTCCTCTTTACGATTTATGATCTCATCGCTCCCTGGATTCTAGGTTTTTGTTCGTTCGCTGCTATATCAAAGGTGAGATTTCTCAATTTTTTTGTTTTTGATTAATTCACGATTTATTCTGCGTTTTATTATTGTTGTTATAGATCTTCGTTTTATTGTTATTTCAGACTACAATTGATGTTTTCTACTGGTTCAGAATTTAATATGGAAAATAGTGTGGATCTTCCTTCATCTTCTAATCCAAGTTTTCATGATTCAACTGGTATTGATTCTTGTAAACCTTATGTTATTTGTACAGATCTCTTAATATTACAATGAATTTCTTATTAATCTCACTTTCTGTATATTTCATTACTAGCTAATACAGTTTCTTCTCACTCCAATGATGATGCGTTGGAATCAAATTTGAATCATCCTGAAGCTGGTAATTTGTTTTTGTTATTTTTTGTTCTTCCTGTATTAGAGTTTGTTATTTTTTCCTTGAATTTATTATTGTTTTCAATCAATAATAATTTATATGAATTGTTTATTTTGTTTAGTCAGTTCTAACATTTATTATGATATTTTTATTTGTTTTTATTGAACTTTTGTACATTTAATTGTACTAATTTTGTTTACGTCTTCATAATATTGTTTTAGTAGAATAGTATTGTTTTTGAAGAATCTTAATTTTTTTCGGTTATTTTTTTGTTTGTTGCTGTTAGGTTGTTCTTCTAGTTCAAAAAAGCACGTTCTTAAATGTGTTGAACAGTTAAGTACTGATGGTTCAATGAGATGGATCCCTGTTGTTCCTGAATCAATTAAACATAAATGTGGGATTACTTTTGCATCATATGAGGAATGTTTTGAATTTTACGAAAGATATGCTGAGTCCAGTGGTTTTGATGTTAAAAGATCATCTCAGAATAGAAATCGTGATAAATCAGTTAAATATAAGCTATATCGCTGTAACAGGTATGGGACTTTTGAAGCGAAACCAATAGATACTACGAAAGAGATCCCTGCACCTACAGTTTTACCGTGTGGTAGACGTCCCAGACGTCGCAGGGTATTACATAGTCGCAAATCTCAATCTATTAAGGTTGATTGTCAAGCTTGTCTTAGATGCAAGGTTTTAAAAGATGGGAAAGTCATTATTTTCAAGTTTTTTGAGGCTCACAATCATAAACTTGTGTCTGAGGCTAATAGGAACCAGCTGAAAAGAAACAGAAGGCTCAACTTTAACAATGCTTGCAATCTTTTCAATTTGAGTACCAACTTGAATATAGGTCCTGTTGATGCTCATTCTATTGAGTGTCATAGTAATGGTGGCTTAGATATGCTAGCTTCTTCTCATGTAGATTTTAAGAATTTTCAGCGGGATTTGTCTAGGACTATAGTTGAAAGCGATGCTCATATATCTCTTCAATATCTTGCTAAGAAAAAAGAAGATGATCCGAATTTTAGTTATGAATATGTGTGTGCTGCTGGTGGTGAATTACTTGGTATGTTTTGGGCCGACAATATCTGCAAGTTAAACTATCAAGAGTTTGGAGATATTCTATCATTTGATCCAACGTATAACACCAACAGGTAAGATTCTTTCCAATTATCTATTTCCAACTTTGATTTATTTATGAAGATTATTTAGATTCTTTTCAATTCATATATTACGTAGTATTTCTTATGATCATTTAATATTTTTTTTTTTGTTATAACAGTTTATTAATGTTGTTGTGAAAGAATAATATTGTTTTTAAAAAAATTTATATGATTTTGTCAGGTATAAAATGGTTTTTGTTCCTCTAACTGGAGTTGACAATCATAAGAAATTAGTTGTCTTTGGAGCAGCTCTTTTGTCTAGTGAAACTTCTATGGCTTTTTGCTGGTTTCGTGATTGCTTTTTAAAGACATTTGGTAAAGAACCTGTTCTTGTTGCTACGGATCAAGATCTAGCAATTAAAGATGCTATAAATAAAAAGTTCACTACTGCGAAACATCGTTTGTGTATGAAACATATCAGCCAGAAGCTTTCCGCGAAGGTATTTTTTGATCAGTGTACTAATATTGTTGTTAAAGAATAATATTTATTTAACTTTTTAATGTTATTTTCTTTTTAAATTTAAGTAAGTGTACTGTTTTATTTTTATTTTTTAGGTTGGTAATGATTTGTACTCGAATAAGGATTTTCTTAAACGGATGAATTACATTTTTTGGGACCAGTAGATGACTATAGATAAGTTCGAAACTTGTTGGAAATCTCTACTTGATGATTTTAATTTGCATGGTGCTAGGTGGTTTACAGATATGTATGCTTTGAAAGAAATTTGGGTACCCTGTTTTTTCAGGGACACACCCATGAGTGCGTTGATGAGAACGTCTTCCCTTTCTGAAAGTGAGAATTCATTTTTTCATAAATGCAAGAACAAAAACTCAACAATATTTGAGTTTCTTTTACGGTTTGATTCTATTTTGGGTAAGGGTTAGAGTTTGAAATGGAGCATAAAACTATTAGGTGTGTACCAGCAGAAAGATTGAATTGCATGCTAGAGATGTATACACTCCTAATTTTTTTATGTTCGTGCAAGATGAAATTCTGCATTCTACCTTAACGTGTGCTCAGTTTAGCTGTTCTCTAGAGGAGATGGGAGATATCTATGTAAAATTCAGGAAAAGTTTCCTGAACCTCGCCCATCTTGGAACTATAAGGTCAGTATTATAGTTTTCAATTTTTTTATTCTTTATAAACAATAATATAGTTTATAAACGATAATGTTGTTATTCACATGGTTTATTTGTTATTTTGTTTCAGGTTTATATTGATCTTGAAACTGTTGAAACTAGTTGCTCGTGCCTGTTGTTCACTCGTGAGGGTCGTTTATGTCGTCATATATTTTACGTTTTTAACCTATTCGACATTCATACGATTCCTGCACATTATATTTTGAAGAGGTGGACAAGGGAAGCCTCTATTATTTTCAGTTTGGTACTCGATAATGGTGTTAAAAATACTGGAACTGCCAAAGTCTGCAATGTACTTATGAATAAGTTTAGGAATCTCGTTTTTAAATTGAAGGATGATCCAGTCAAACTTGATGATTTAGGTGAGAAACTTGATGCTATTGTTCTTGATTTTTCTTATGGCAATCTAGTTGAACATTCATCGACTAGTAGCGAAGTTCAAATACAAAGATTGATTGGATTTCCAAAGCCTGATAACGTTAGTGTTCATGCGCCTCAAGGTCGTACGAACAAAGGTGAACGTAGTAATAAAAGAATTAAATCTGCCAAGGAAAAGGCTGTTGAATCTTCTGGTAAAAAGAGGAGGAAATGCATGAATTGTGGAAAATCCGTAGGTCACAACAAAAAGACTTGCCCTGAGAAGAAGACTGTTGATTTGAATGCATTGCGTATCGAAAAAATTGTTGAACAAGAAGTTAGAAGATCGGTTCGTACTCCAAAAAAATCCAGATTTCATCCCTCTAATGCAGCAGCTAATTTAGATGATGTGTACGATACATCGGTGCGTTCTTCTTCTGCTGATAATGCTCTTGTCGATCAAGATTTGTTTGATGATGATGATGACGACGACGATGATGATGTTGATGAAGATCCTGATGTTAATTCAGATGATGAAGATTTTGAAGGTGAAGATGGGGATTTGTTTTGATAATATGATGTTGATGAATTATTTTTTTAGTAATTGATTATAGTTATCTTTTTTTCATTATTGTTCATCTGGTTTTTGAAGACCTTTTATGTAGAAGGCTTTGTTTACTTTCACATTCTTGTAAAACAATAGTATTGTTTACAAAGAATAAACTAACATTGATACTTCGAAGAATAATCTACATGATTTCTTGTCAAAACATTGATTGAAGTTTTGGAAAAAACAAGAATCTACTTTTGTATTGCAGTATTATTTAAATAAATGTAATTTCTGATAAGAAATTAATGAAATATATGATGTATTATTTAAATTTCTGTATTCTTTTAAAATTGTTTTTTGAATGAGAGAAAGAAGTGAGGAATCCTCTTCCTGCGAAGTGAGGATGATTCTGCAATAAGTAAATCAAAATGGCCATCATGGACCAAGATCCAAAGGGATCAATCTTTTACACCGATAACTTTTGTAAGCTTTTATTATGATTGTTTACGAAGAATGCTATTGTTCATAAACAGTAAGAATACTATAGAAAATAATAAATAATTGTATAAGTTCGAAATAAATGCTGATTCCGTTTAATAAATATTGTATTTATTAACAATAATAATGAATAAATGTATTGTTTTATCTATCATTGATGAATTGATGAATTGTACATGTAGAGTATGAAATCAAAAAAATAATTGTGTGCGATTTGAACATGAAATAAATTAGGGGTAGGTTTTTCTTCATGATTCCTGCGATTAGTTGCCAAGCAACCCGAGACCCGCGATTAGTTGCCAAGCAACTCGGGATCGATCCTTAGATTTTCCTACTTAGCATGCGTGGGTGCAAATGAGAGTATTAGATGCCTCTCAAGCCGTTAAAAAAACATGAAATAATTAGGATTCTTTTTTAAGAATAGTATCGTTGTGTAGAAATACTAGTATTAATATTATTAATTTATTAATATTTTATTATAGTATTATAGTACCTTTTACCAAAAAAAAAAATTGGACTGTTATTAGTATTTATTAAAAAAAAATACTATTCTTCTTGAACAATATTAATAATGCAAAACATTACCTCAAATAAAAATATAATTAAATAAAATAAATAATAGTAGTAAAATATGAAAAATATCAAACGTCATAAATATACTGTCACTTTCCATTTAAAAAAAAATCATCCGAAAAAGACGCACACAAGAAAACCCCCCAAAGAAACGCACACAAAAGAAACCCAAAAAACGCAAAACAGAGCGAGCAAAAACCCTAAAAATCAAATCGCAACTTTTACTCAAACAAAATCAAAACGATAATGTCATCATCGAGTGATGAAAATCCAACTCTGCTGTTGATTAAACAACAAGGTATCAAATATCGTTTGTTATTTTCATGTAATTTTTAGAAAATGATTGATAAAATGTAAAATCGAATGAAACTTGTTTATAACGAGCGATTTTAATGTATAGGGAAGAAGAAATACAATAAGGAATCGACCAGAGACACTAGAAGTTCTAGTTCAAGTAAGCGTTTATATAATACTGTATATAGATGCTGATACGTAAAAAATTGTATGCAAAAATATACTGTTGTTGAGTATGAATGTAAATGCAATAATACTATTTGTTTCAAACACAATGATCTTCAAAAAGCGTTATTCGTGATATCAAGTTATCAACTATGATGATATGAATAGTAATTTTTCCAAACAATACTATTGTTTCCAAACAATACTATTGTTTCCAAACAATACTATTTATATATTGTTCTTTTCTTCAAGACACAGTTTTAAAGTTAGTAAATTTCCATAAAACCAATTCACTGCATTACTATATTGAAATTTTAATTATGTACATTATTATAACACAAAAACAAAACTAAATCAACTAATATGCGTATTACTTTTTAATAACAATACTATTGTTGTTAAACAATATTAATTATATATTTATTTTTCTTCGAGAAACATTGTAAAGTTGGTACATTTTTAAAAAAATAGTTGAGTGCGTTATAATTTGAAGTTTAACGAAGTATTTAAATTTAGATTATTATAATACAAAGGTAAAATTGAATGAAATGTGATATCAATATTATTCTTTTACAACAATAGTATGCTGAAATTGATAATGTCATTACACCATACAACTTTATTCTTTTTTCTTTTTTTTTTGCAGGGCATTTTCAATCAATTTTGTTACACCATATTTTTGAAATGCAAATAACAGGTTCTATCAGCTTCTTTCTTCAGTTCTTCTCTCTTCGCTTCTGAATAATTTGAATTGAAGTATCCCATTTCTGTCCAAACATCATCTTTGAGAAGATTAAAATCATTCATAACCATTTTTGTTGCATATTGTCTTCTTAACAACTCTATTTGATTGTCCTGCTCTTTTCCTTCACCTACAAATCCACACGACCAATTCGAATCACCTGTATAAGTTTCAATGTGGCGCATCATGAACACTCCATATCCAGGATGATTTTCATTTGTTCTGCAACTCATGCATGTTCGTTTTGGAATGCTTTTCTTCACCAAATCAGCTTTAATGTGTTCAACATCTTTCAGATATCTTGCAAATAAGTGTCTCTGCATAAGAAATAGTACTATGATTAATTTAGAATACATGATTAATTTATCCTTTTAATGTTTGATGTTTACTCACCAGGGCATTTGGTGCAATTCCATACTTCAAATAATTTTCAATCACAACGTTGCTGTGGTCTAATATTTCCACCTCCGCTGTTTTAAGGTTGAAACATAATATGAAGTTTATTTGATCATTCATAACTGGGAATAGTACCTGTTTATGAATTATCACAATTTTAAATATTTTAACAAATTCTATTAATTCTTTTATATGAAAGTAAATAGTAATAATATATAATTAGTCTTCCATACCAAATTAGTTTTTTTGAATGTGAAATCCACATTTTCAGCTGTTGTTTCTCGAACGACGTTTAATCTGAATAATACAAACGTCTCTTCTTTGTATGCATTTACATTCAGCATGTCTGGACTCTTCAGTTTTGAACGTAAAAATATTAATACACAACTTTTGTTTTCAAAACATTGCATACAACAAATATTGTCTGCAAATTCTTCTAAAAGAATGATGTTTATTTATATATGAGACACTACCAGGTGGCTTACCAAAATTGTAGTGGTGAACACATATCTTGTTGGTGATCCACTGGTATCTAAATTATGTTCCTTGTTCATTATCGTTGACCAACAATCAATAACCGAGCGCGAGATACGTGTTTGATGAGTCAGGCTTGCAATTTGGATCCTATTCATCATCTTTCCAGTGTCGCTTTTGAACACTTCCTTGCTTTTTGTTGTTTTTTTTACATATATTAGTAGAGAATCAACAAACAGATCAAAATTATATTTAAAAAGAAATTAGAAATTGATGAAAGAATTGAGTAAGTAATTTCCTACGTAGGATCATCAACGAAACAATGCAAGAATGTGGAGACATCCTTTTCCATTACAGTAAGCTCAACATGTGTTTTGTTGTCCTCTTCAGCTTCTTTTGGTGTTGTATCTTGTCCGTCATCGAACTCATCTCCAAGACTGAATGAGGGTACTGATGATTAACCTATCATCTTTGATTTACCTTTTGATTCTTTCGAAAGTTTTATACTGTTATCTACCAATTCTATCATTTCATCAACAGGTAATCCAGTCACCTCATCAATCAGATCTTCTCTTTTTATATGTTTTGGTGTTTCTTCATTTGTCTCTGGTGTCTCTTTTCCCAAAAGCTTGAATATCTTATTTCCCCATTCACTTATTTCCTTGTTTTTTGGATACTTTGCTTTTGCTCCCTTCAAAATTTCTTCAATCTGTTCCTTCTCATCAGCAATATATCTTTTTTTAATGTAAAAGACTATGATGGATTTTGTAAAAAAAATCAATATGTGATCCATTTAGGTTTAAACACAGAATGCAAACAATTTTTGGTTTTATAATCTTACCTGTTCATTAATTGGGTCTGGAATGTATGAATATCTTGGCTGGCTCAACTGTTCTTCATATGATTCAATCTCTTTAACCTCACCATTACCATATTCACCTGTTCTCATCTTAAATTCTAATCTTTTTCTTACATCTTCATTAGACCATTTTTCAATCACCGCCTTCTTCCTCATTTCTTGAAAATCTTCACATTTCACTCGATCCAAATACAGTAGCTGCATGGTTTCATTATATTTAGTATTCTAAATTCAGTTATATATATTGATCTATATAAGAAATACTTTAATATATTACTAAACTTACAATTAGAAATGAGAAAGGTCCAATGTAATGTTGGCCTCCTTGACCTCTATTCCATCCTTTTTTACTGTTAATGAGGCATTCGTATACATACTCACACCAATCTAGACTCGAAATTTCTACTTCAGGTGTTATACATTGCAAAAACTGTGTGTTGCATGTTCCCAATTTGATACTTTCAACCATGCAGGATACAAATAAAACAAGAAAGCTTAATTCAAATATTTTGTCTACTTCCTTTCTTGTCTTCATTAACTGAACCACATCCCCACACCTAATTCCTGATTTCTCAAAATTTGATTTCCATGAGTTTGTTACAGGATCTTCATGATTACATTTATCAACTGCCACAATTTTTGTTCCACCAATTGGAATCCCAAGAACATCATGAACAGTCTCCTTGCTTATTTTAATACATCCTTTTTTCAGCTTTAAGGTTGATGATTCTTCATCATAATTGTCTACCAGAAAAAACCCCAGTTTCATCTTATTTTCTGATATTTTCATCTCTAAGATTGATTCAAAATCCATATCTTTTATCTTTTGTTTTTGTTCCTCGGTCATTGTTTGTATTGCATTATACAAGCATTTAGGAGATGTTCTACATCTCATAACATCTTCATCAGTTGTTTCTTGTTCTGTTTAAATAATAAATTACATATAGCTTTTTAGCATGTTTTAACTACAATTTCTAATTAAAAAATGAATGTTATTATTCATCAACTAAAATGTTATAAATAAGAAAAAGAATATGAATATTATACCTTTATCCCTTCTTATTACAACATCTCTGATTGGTGGTCTTTGAAAATCATCATCTGAATCGTCTTGATCGTCGTTTTGTACTTCTTCATTACAAGACTCATGTTTTCTTTTTCTATATTTTCCTTTTCTGTTCTTCAATCCACTAGTGCCCTCTCCACTGTTGTTGGTTTCTTTGTTGCAAACTTTATATTGTTCTGGTAGAATATTAAACTTCATTAGTATTTTTATAATATTCTTTTCCGGTATTTTGGTGTCTTTAGGGAGCATTCCAGTGGTTCTTTGTTTTTTCTTGGCTATCTTCAACTGTATCTGATTCCTTTTGTATAACTTTTTTGCCTTGAAACCTGTTTCATAAAAATAAAAAAAAAATTAATGAAAATTAATACAAACATCAATCATAGATATCTCTATACATTTATCTTGTTTATATATTTATATGGTAATTGTTATTTTATACAGTATATGTAAAATATTGATTTTAAAGAATAGTATTGTTTCAAAAGAATAGTATTGTCTCAAAAGAATATTATACATAATTAGATATGTATAGAATAATTGCATTCATTTATAAAATCAAAATCTTCAAAAAATGTATTATTCTGGTTATAATCAGATATATTCAGCTAACAAGTTATATTTAATTGCTTATTAACAATAATATTGTTTACAATCAATATTCATTTGTTTCATGTCAATAGTCGCATTCAGTTTGTTTTTTTCATTCAACTCTGATAATTAATCCTAAAAAACAATACATACAACTGCAATTGCATCTATATAGTTTTCAAATATGATCATTTGGATAATGATTTTTTTACACTGCAATTCCTATATTGATGCAATTACATCTAATTAAATTTAACAATTGTATAGCAATAATGTAAATAATGTTCGTTTCAGTACCTGGTTCTGCTTTCGATTTCCCTTTTCCTTCATCCCTTTCTTCTTTTCCATTTTTTGCTGAATCGTCATTCATTTCTTCGACGATCAATCTGCGTTATGAATACCTTCTTCTGTTAAGAAGCTGCACGAAGATTCTGAAACCCCTAATTTTGATAAATCGTGTAATGCCAAACCCTAATTATGAGATTGATTTGTTTTTCGTTTCGTTTGTTGTAAGGGTTGAGAAATCATTCTTGTATTTTTATTTTATGTTACGGAATGCATATTTGCTGTTTGACGATTATACCCTTCATCCCCTTTTTAAAGGAGATTGGACAATCAGATCTGATCTACGGTGGAGATTGCTTCCCCCCACTTTCCCCCAAAGTGTTACTTCCCTCTTGATCCTATATATATATATATATATATATATATATATATATATATATATATATATATATATATATATATATATATATATATATATATATATATATATATATAGTGAAAGGATCCCTAGAGAACTAGAGTATGTAGAGAACCCATAGAACTCATAGATTGAACTTCAATCTATGTGGAGATTGAGCTTCAATCTTGGGAAAAAAAATACAATCTGGAAAAAAAAACTGTAAAAAAAAAACAGCGAATCTGCACAGAAAAAAAAGTGAATCTGCAAAAAAAAAAAAAAAAAAAAAACTGCAAAAAAAGGTCAATCTGCACGCAGATTGACTCAATCTGCACACAAAAAAAGTCAAATCAGCACAGAAAAAAGTCGATCTGCAAAAAAAAATGCAAAAAAACAAAACGCAGATTGACTCAATCTGCATAAAAAAAACTGAAAAAAGTCGATCTGTAAAAAAAAAAAAAAAACTGGAAAAAATCGTCAATCTGCACGCAGATTGACTGAATCTGCAAAAAAAAAAAATTCTGAACAGAAAAAAATAATCTGCAAAAAAAAAAAAAAAAATATGTGAATCTGCACGCAGATTTAGTGAATCTGCACGAGTTCCATGAGTTCTCTACGGATCCTCACCCTATATATATATATATATATATATATATATATATATATATATATATATATATATATATATATATATATATATATATATATATATTAGTGTTCCCATGAGAACATTCTCATTTAAAACAATTAATGACAACACTTGTGAGCCACACAAATTTAATCTATTAATAATCAATTAATGGGTAAATAAGTAATTTTTGCTATACTTCTCCCATAAAAATCTCGTACTCCTCTTAAAAATGCTTTTAAAAAACTGACATTCATTATCATAGTTACACATGCATCTAGTTTTAATTATGAACTCAGATTTGAATTTGGATATGAAAAACAATATCGAGGTATCTCACGATTAATATTATTTTATCAAGAGCATCCCCATTAAACTGGTTCCATCTTTGTTCATCATACAAAACAAAAATAAACGGATGGGTAATATTGTTGTCACTTGAATCCCAAGGACGAATCAATTCACACAAAAAAAAAAAAAAAAAAAAAAAAAAAAAAAGAAAAGGATGCATAATATTGTTGTCAGTTGAATCCCAAGGACACATTATTTCACAAAATAAAACGACTGCGTAATAAACAGATGCGTAATATTTTTATCATTTTTCTAGTGCAAACATATTTCACAAAAGTGACATAAACGAAAGGATACATTCTATCAAAGTGGATGCATTATTTTATTGGGTGTTCAATTGAGAAAAGTGAATGCATTATTATATTGAGGCATTTCATCAATAAAAGTTCGTCTCCGGTAGCATTTAGTAGCAGTTTGGAAGGTTACAACATGATCCAACTTTGAAAGAAGAAAGAGAGAATGTTGAATATGAATTGTGATGTTTGGGTGGTTACTATTTTGACGGGTCAAAAGGATTATTAGTTTCCAGCCAAGCCCTTAATTCCTTTTTATTTGATTAAAAAAATATTTAATGCATATTTAATTAATGTGTGGTCCAGAACTGTTCTTACCAAAAATTAAAATGAGAACGTTCTCGTTTAAAAGCGCGCACACACACACATATATATATATATATATATATATATATATATATATATATATATATATATATATATATATATATATATAAATCATGAGGGTGGTGGTGGCATGATAAGACTCTCACCTTCCAATGTGGAGGTCAAGGGTTCGATTTCTTGCACCCACAAAGTTATTCTCCCTCATAGCCACGGAGGTTCGCCTGCAATGACTCCGGGCTGTTCGCAAAGCGGGTAGTTGCCCTAAGATTAGTCGGTTAAAAAAATGTTGGATACACAGGTTACCAATATATATATATATATATATATATATATATATTATAGATAGTGAATATTTGATTGATTAGTAAATCGACGAATGTATATGTTCTTTTATTCTGGATTAATATAATCATCTATTTTAAGAAAGCTTTTACTTTTTTTTAAAGCAATAAAACATTTCATTATATAAAAGCAGGGATACAAGGGATCAAATGTAAAGGAGTTCACAAATATTGTGGACGGGATAACTTCAAGTCCGATTCACGTCCGGATGGTGAAAGGAACGGTAAGGGACCTTGAAAAGCCAGATGATTTGCTATCGTGCTTCGTTTGGTTCCATTTTTTTGTTAGCTTATTGTAATTTGGTATTTGTCTTGTTTCATTAGTGTGATATATTTGGCTTCAGTCACAATTAAGCTCGATTTAAGTTAATTTTTTTTAAGATCAACAAACTATTATTAAATGTAATAAATAGTACACGAGAAGGCCTGAGGCCCGAGATATACCGACATAAACGATTACAAACTCGAATAGTATTTACATGTATAATCAACCCTTTGCTAATTAGAAGGAATAACTCGGAAAAAAAAATTGTCACAGGGAAAAACCCTTATCACCCAACTTTACTCCCGGTATTGCCTCACTTGAATCAAGCTGAGGGGATTACAGTTGCAGTGCTAAAAAGTTAGCGACAAAGCAATTGTTAAGCCACTCATTTAGGCTCTATCCAAGAGTTCAATTGAGGATAAGGTTGAAAAAACCATGTTACATTAGCCGATGTCTTCTTTATTTGGAGGGTTGACATCGAATTTTATCGGATTCGATAGCCAGTTAAGCCAATCTCGGTTACCGTTTTTCAGTCTCAAGGAAATCCATTCAAAGGATTTGGTTTGGATTTTGGATACCATCTTTGCGTTACACATTCTTGAATTACAAAACACGTGATCATTCCTATTGTTCCAAATATAGTAGCTAGTGACCCAGACTACCTCTTACCATATTGATGATCCCGTAGATGTCTTAATGTTTGGGTTGGGGCACTTTGATAGATCCGTGTGTTTATATAAGTCAAGTTGTCAATATTCAACCATTTATATATTCTTTCCCAAATGTCGGCGGCGACTTTACAAAAAATTAGAGAGTGATTTAGTGACTCGATATCATCGTCACAAACCGGGCATCTAGTGGAGTCTAAATCGATTCCTCGTCGATCAAGTTCAGTTCTCACGGGTAGTTTATTTTGCTTGGCATCCAAATTAGGATGTCAATTTTTTGTGGGATTAAGGTGTTTCTTAAGGTTGGGTCGGGAAGATGGATGTTTGAAGTTGATATTTCCGCGAGTATGTTGCTGAGTGAATTCGAAGAAAAGGAGCCGGTGTTACAAAGTTTCCAGACCCAATCATCCGTGAGTTTCCCAGTTACCTTATGATTATTTAACAAGGATGTGAGTCGATCCAGTTCTGAAGAAGTTCTCCATTTAGGAATCGTAATCCAGGTCCAAACAAATTCAACTTTATCGTCGGTCCATTTGACTCTATCAGCAACTAGAGCATTTTTGCAAGATTCCAATCTATATAATTTAGGAAAAGCGATCTTCAATTCGACTTCACCACACCATATGTCGTGCCAGAAGCTCGTTTCCAAACCTGAACCTATAACTTTAACGAACACGTTAGTGATATCACACCCTAACTATAACATCCCGTTTTCTTCATACTTGTCTTAAGGTACTTAGTTAATCGTTCGAACGTTTATATTTCGCTTGTTTATGTGATTAAACGATATAAAGTGTTAACTCGATGTATACGAGATATATTCATATGTATATGTTTAAGAATGTATGCATGTATAAGTATGTGCATGGGTTTTGATGGTGTTAAGTCATGTGAGACTTAAAGACGAAGTTTAAACGTGTGTAGGAAGCGTGAACGAGGTGTACAAGTCGAATAAATTAATAGTTGTATTAAGTTGTCAAAATGGCCTGTTACAGGCCATTGCCGCGCCGCGGAGATCTTGGGCGCGCCGCGACAAATAAAGCAAATCAAAGTCAGGAGTGGAATAAGGCAGCTCGAAAATCCAGTGTATTGCCGCGCCGCGACAATTGAGGTCGCGACGCGACAAAGCTGCTGATCTGATCCGTTTTTCCTATTTAAAAAGGGGTGGTCCAAGGGTATTTTCATCTTTTCACGTATGGATCTGATTAGAGCTTTAAACCTCAACCACTTATCTCACTCATTTAATTTCTTTTCTCTTTTCTTTCCATTTTCTCTTCCAAAACATAAAACCCATTTGGATTAAAAGTGAGATTCGAAGGTGAAGACTTGTGATTCGATCTTTGGAGCAAATAGGAAATTTGTTCTCCTCGTTCTTAGCTACGACTTGATAGTATTGGTAAGTCTTAACTCCATGTTTTGAGTTTTAGTTAATTTATGGCTAGGGTTTTGGCCATTTGAGTCTTGTGAGACCCATTTGGGAGTTAAATGGGTGAATTTGGGTTATATTGATGTAAGGAAACCCTAATAACTATAATCTAGGGTTTGGTTATGTAAATCGAGATTTGTAAGTGTTAGATGATGTTGTTAGTCACTAATACACTTGTAAATGATGAAAGAATTGTTAATGGGTCATGTTGACTAAAATTGCAAGTGTAAGTGTCAAAATGAGTCAAATGAGTAATAGTTGACCTAATTGGGTGAAATGGGTATGGAATGCCCATTGTTCGGGTTAGTTGGTGTTAGTAGACTTACATCACTTTTTCCTAGTGATTTATGACAAGTCTTAGCCATTAATGGGCGGTTTTGGTGTAGTTGAGCCATTTAATGCAAATTAGGTCATTAAATGCTCAAGAGTGAGTATTGTGGTTAATTCCACTAGTTGTGTATTGAATGTGTACTTAATGTATTAGGTACCTTCTCTCGAAGCATACGGAAGTGTTAAATCACCACCGACGTGTTAAGGTGAGTGGAATAATTATATATGTATGTATATGATTTATTTGCTTGTGGGATATGGGTTTAAGTTCGATGTTGACGATACCATATCCTAGAATATATTGTTTGTTTGGATGAGGGTTAAAGTTCGATATTGACGATACCTCATGTATGGATTTAAAGTTCGATGTTGACGAAGCCATACCACTATTGTAGTGACGTTAGTTGATGAGGGTTTAAGTTCGATGTTGACGATACCTCATATGTGGGTTTAAGTTCGATGTTGACGATACCACATTTATTGGGATGAATGGGGATTAAGTTCGATGTTGACGATACCATTCGTAGGGCTAGTCTTTGAAAGGACCCGTTCATATACATTATAAAAGATTCACAATAGTTGATTACATCGCGAGGTATTTGACCTCTATATGATACATTTTACAAACATTGCATTTGTTTTTAAAAGACAAACTTTCTTTACATCAAAAATTGACAGGCATGCATACCATTTCATAATATCCACTATCCAACTATAACTTGACTTAATAATAATAATCTTTAATGAACTCAATGATTTGAATGCAACGTTCTTCGAAATATGCCATGAAAGACTCCAATTAATATCTTTAAAATGAGCAAATGCACAGCGGAAGATTTCTTTAATACCTGAGAATAAACATGCTTTAAAGTGTCAACCAAAAGGTTGGTGAGTTCATTAGTTTATCATAATCATTCATTTTCATCATTTTAATAGACCACAAGATTTCCATTTCTCATAAATATACGTCCCATGCATATAGACAAAAATATCATTCATATAGATTGAACACCTGGTAACCGACATTCACAATATGCATATAAGAATATCCCCATCATTCCGGGATCCTCCTTCGGACATGATATAAATTTCGAAGTACTAAAGCATCCGATACTTTGGATGGGACTTATTGGGCCCAATAGATCTATCTTTAGGATTCGCGTCAATTAGGGTGTCTGTTCCCTAATTCTTAGATTACCAGACTTAATAAAAAAGGGGCATATTCGATTTCGATAATTCAACCATATAATGTAGTTTCAATTACTTGTGTCTATTTCGTAAAACATTTATAAAAGCAGCGCATGTATTCTCAGTCCCAAAAATATATATTGCAAAAGCATTTAAAAAGGGAGTAATGAAACTCACACATATAAATATTGTAAAACAGTTAATAAAGCATTTGCATGTATTTTCAGCCCAAAAATGTAATGAGTAAAAAAGGGAGCAAATGAAACTCACGCATATAAATATTATAAAACAGTTAATAAAGTATTTGCATGTATTCTCAGCCCAAAAATGTAATGAGTAAAAAGGGAGCAAATGAAACTCACCATACTGTATTTCGTAGTAAAAATACATATAACGTCATTGAACAAGTGCAAGGTTGGTCTCGGATTCACGAACCTAAATTAATTATATATATTTATGTGTTGGTCAATATTTGTCTAACAAATTAGGTCAAGTTATAGTGTACCACAATCCTAATGCTCGAGACTAATATGCAAAAGTCAACAAAAGTAAATTTGACTCAAAATAATTTCTAAAAATCTATACATGATTAATATATAGTTTAAATATCATCATTTTATATTTTTAAATATTTTTAAAAGATTTATTAGAGTAAATAATATAATTTATGTATTAATAAATAAAATTTTATATTAAATTTATATAATAAAATATACTTTTATATATATTAAGTAATAAAATTTATAGGGTTAATTTAATATCATAAAGATAATATGATAGGTATTATTAAAGTAAGTTATTACATGTAGTAAAATATGTTTGTATCACATATTTATTTGATAAAATAATATCTATAAGGATAGTAAGTAAAAGTTGTATTATTTTGTAATAATAATTATTATTATTATAAAAATATCAATATTTATAATTACTAAGATGACATTATAATAAAACGATAATTCTAATTATGATAACTTTAATATTTACGATAATTTTTAATATTATCTTTAAAATAATAATTCTATTTAAAATAATAATAATAATGATATTTTATAGTAACAATGACATTTCTATTAAAATGATAATTTTTGTTAAAATGATAGTTTTAATACTAACGATACTTTTAATAATAATAGTAATGATAAAAATAATAAGAACGATAATTTTATCTAAATCAATATCTTATAATATTTTAATTTCATCATGATACTCTTACTCATTATTTCCTAATCATTTCGTTTAATAGCTTTTAATCATCTTTTATATCGTGTTCATAATAATGATAATAATAGTAATCAAAATAATTAGGTGTTACAAATATTTGTTTTAATTACACTAATATTAATAATGATAGTTACTATAACATTATTAACGATAATACTAATAATTATCTTAATGATAATATAGTAATAATAATAATAACAATAACAATAACCATTTTTAAATAATGATATATATATTAATAATGATAATAATAATAATACTAATAATAATAATAATAATAATAATAATAATAATAATAATAATAATAATAATAATAATAATAATAATAATAATAATAATAATAATAATAATAATTGGATAATAATAATAATACTAATTATAACTTTAACGATAATAATGATAGTAATAATAAAAAAATAACAATTTTTAATGATAAATCCCTTTTATTGATAAAGATAATAATAATGATAATAATAAGATAAAACTAGAACGGCGATAAAAACTACGATAATAATAATCATTTTTAATAAAAATATCGAAAATTCAATTGATTATAACTTTTAATCCGTTCATCGAAACCATTCGATATCTAAAGGAAAAGTTCTTAATTTTTCTCTAGCTTTCCAAGGACATGCATATCTTATACCTTATCTCAACCGCAATTGTAACTAATTCAAGATTCAACCTAACCTGTCTAAGGGCAATATCAAAAGTACAAGCATGCATAATCCTAAATACTCGAGCACTAGTCAGGGATACACTATTAGTATGTAAAAGTTAAATTATGAGTACTCACGTATCAATATTGAGATTCAATATTGCAGGAAAGGTACGTAGACGCAACGGAAATGATAAACACTATATTGACCTCACGAGCATACCCATGAACCATATTTAATCACCTCCATAGCTATAATCCATAATTTCCTTAATCCTATCCTACTCGAAAAACAATTTCGAAATCACTCGGACAGCACTCCGTCGTAATATTTTATGTATACTAATAATATCTTGAAATAATACGGAGTAAATATATATATGTAAATCGATTGAGAGAGTTTAGAGAAAAATATTTTCAAGTTTCTATGAAATAATGAAACCTATTTAATTCTATTTATAATAGATTTTTGAATTATTAAAGTGAATTATTAAAGTATGAATTATTAAAGTGAATTATTAAAGTATGAATTATTAAAGTGAATTATTAAAGTATGAATTATTAAAGTGAATTATTAAAGTTGAAGTAAAGTAAAAATAAAGTAAAGGTAAAGTTTAAGTATAGTAAACGTATAAAACTATGTACGTATAATACGCGTATAAATATATATAATATTAATTTAAATCGTTATATATATATTTAATAAAATAAAATATAAATATCGTTATCTTTATCATACTAGTTAAGTAATGAGTTGTCAAAAGTGGTTCTAGATATTTATAAAAGTTATATACGTTTTAATAATAAAGTTCTTTTTAAACTGAAAACGTTTTTGTACGTTTGAAACTAAATAGATCAATCGAGTCTTTATGAGATTCAATCTTCCACTATCCTTTGTCTAGTTCTCAATGATTGACAATTTGTTCTTATTTATAAATCACTTTACTATTTTCTGAATATTGTTAAAATGGAAAGATTTCTCAAATCAACGTGGGCCTTTCAACAGAGACTTGTAATCATAATTCAATATATCTGATAATTCAATCATTTGATCTTATCTTCCAATTCCATTGATAAAAATTTTGAAACAGATACAATCATATAAAGTATTTAATCTAATATTTTGTTTACGTTTCAAGTTATAATATATATACACATATACATATATAATCATATTCGTTTAATGGTTCGTGAATCGTTGGAACTTGGTCGAGGTTGAATGAATGTATGAACATAGTTTAAAATTCTTAAAATTTAACTTAACAAATATTGCTTATCGTGTCGGAAACATATAACGATTAAAGTTTAAATTTGGTTGGAAATTTCCGGGTTGTCACAGTACCTACCCGTTAAAGAAATTTCGTCCCGAAATTTGAGTGGAAAGGTCGTGAATGATAATAAGTATGTTTTCATGATGCATACGGGCTGAAAATTAGAGTTTTATCATCAGCGAATAATTTGGATATACAATCCATTTATATGAAGAGTACGAATGAAGCTAACATAGAAGAGTGAAATGAGTAAGTGTAGATTCATCTTATCATTTGACGTAGATATGATTGATTCCCAGATTTCAAGGGATTTGAAGAAAATCTTCTTAATAAGGTTTGACTCTCCGGTAATCAAGGGAATTAGGATCCGCTTTAAATGCGATCGTCCATTTTAATTGTTCTGTCAGAGATTTTCTTATAAATTCACCTCCTTCATTTCCTTACAACTTACACCTTCTGTTGATGCATTTTATGCAAGTCCCTAGACATCTACCCACGTCCATTGCAGGTACAACAGTTTACAGGCCACCATGATTGCTCGTTATTATCCTATCCATGTTTGTATGTGGTTACAGGAACTGCAGGAATGAGATTTAGATGTTTAACTATGTTAGACTTAGCCAGACGTACGAGTGATGCCTCACTAGCACGGCTGACAGGCTCATACGCACGGTTGATGCTGAGCTAAGTCACAATTACAACCTAAATGAGAAGACACGAGTGAATGATCACCCGTACGGCTGATGAAGCCAACTCGTACGTGTGATGAATGAATCGTATGGGTGAGTCAACATGTAACGACCCGCACTTTTCCGATCGTTCTATACTTATGAGATTAATATTTACATAAATTAAACCTTACCAACATGATAAGCAATCCAAATTGTTGAGATTTATGTTTTTGAAAAGAGTTTTACACAACGTTTGACCGTCTAGTTTGACCGATGATATCACGAACTATACAATATATGATAATTATACATACATATTTAACATGATCTCAGGATGTTTTAATATCTCATTTTGTATTAATAACAAAAAGTCATAAGTATATTTTGAAACTACTAACTTAAGTTTTCAAAACAATAACCATACGTAACGTTATTTGACATAAATACTGATGATTTATAATGTTTATACATATATCGTATAAGTAATGTATTTAATCATTTTTAAAGGGCTTTTATACATAAAACAATATAAGTATATTTACAAAAGATAGTTATATTTGAATTCTCGTTTCGTTTCCTCAATAATCCTATACGTATATCTAGGGTACTATACACAGCTTCTAGAAGTATTTACTATTGGTATATACCAATAGAAATCTTCAATTATTGGAATAATATGTCATTCATGACATAATAAATTTTAACTTATCTTAGATATTTTCACTAAAAACCAAATTTTCAAGCCTATAAATAAGCACCATTTCTAACTCATTTTTACACATTCATTTTCCAAATTTTACTTCCAATTTTCACACACACTTGCAAGAACTCTCTCAACTTTTATTTTACTACTTCTTTCCAGCAACTTTACATTTTAAACTTGAGGTAAAAACTCTACTTCAACTCTTTTTCAATTCATATATTTATAGCTATATATATAAGAGTTTATAAACTAGAACATAGTTTGAATGATTTCAAACTTGTTCGCAAACTAAATAGATCCTTCTAACTTAACTTTTAAAATACTTCAAGACCTGTAATATAACTTAAAAATATGCTAATTTAACAAGGTATAACTTGGTTTTTCAAAGAACACCTTAAAAACTGTTTTTATGACGTCGGGGTGCAACCGGGGGCTGTTTTGGGTTGGATAATTAAAAACCATCTTAAACTTTGAATTGGAGGTTTATTTTCTGGAAAAATGATTTTTACTATTAATATGATAACACATAAAAATTTCATGATTTAACTCAAAGTATAAGTATTTTTAGAAAAATAATCATTTAAGGTTGTTTACATGATGGAAAATGATTAACTTCATAAGTTTCACTAAAGTTTGAGCTATGACCTGTGATTTCGAATACAAACTAAGGTATTTACAGTTCATAGTCTTAAAGAGGGACTCGATCCAAGGAAGTGGCAAGTTGAATCAACGAAAACGGAGTTGTAACGAAGAAACTATGACCAAAACGAGATCGGATATCTAAGACTAGTTTGGCTACGAAAATAATTGGAGAAAATTAAATAAATCACATCTTTTTAAAATAACATGATATTTTATATATATGTACTCATAATTTAATTTTATATGGTTCAGGATCACCCGTAAACAACACGAGAAGATTAATCATAAGATCCCATGATTGTACGCAACACGTCATTTGACAACACCGGTACTTTATGTACGCAACACGTCATTTGACAACACCGGTACCATGGGTCAAGATTAATCTCGACCAATACATATACGATGGGGTTTTATTTATTTCGTTGGGGGTTTTATTTATTTCATTGCGGGTATATTAAACATCTAAAAATGAACCATTAAAATTGAATTACTAACAACGAACTGCTAACTACGGACTAAGGAATTATTCAAAGTATTAAAAGTATAACAAGTATATATATGTGACGTTTGTTTAAAAAGAAAAGGTATTGATATATTATATATGGATAGGTTCGTGATATCAACCGGAGACCAAGTCAAATTATATATATATCTTCAAGACGAAAGTGAGTATATAGTCCCACTTTTAAACTCTAAATATTTCGGGATGAGAATACATGTATTTTATGTTTTACGTTATGGACACAAGTAACTGAAAAATATATTCTACGTTGAGTTGTACCACTGGCATACTTCCCTGTAGCTTGGTAACTGTTATTTACAGCGGTATTGTAAACGCGAATCCTGTTGATAGAGCTATCGGGCCTGACAACCCCAACCGGACTGGACGACCAGTATTCAACGGTTGCACAGTACTTCGTTTTGTGACTACACTTGGTACGGTGTAGTAAGATTTCATATTGAAGGGAATATGCGACGTGAATAAATGTTAAGTATGGTTACCAAGTGCTCAACCACTTAGAATATTTTTATTAAACTGTTTATATACGAAATCTTGTGGTCTATATATATATATTGCTGCCGGCATTAAACCTATATCTCACCAACTTTATGTTGACCTTTTTAAAACATGTCTATTCTCAGGTGATTACTAAAGCTTCCGCTGCATTATGTTGAATTTGAGCAGGATCTTGCGTACGCATATTTGTGTCAAAAATAAAACTGCATACCCAAGGATTTGTGTTGTAAAATATGCTCGAAATCGTGTTGTTATCATTATATGTAAAGTTTGTAAGTCGAAGATTATCGCTAAACGATAATCATCTTTTTATTGTCTAAAGCTTGTAACAAAAATAATGGTTATGGTTTGTAATGTATAATATATGCAGTTTCTCTTTCAAAAATGTCGCATATAGAGGTCAATACCTCGCAATGAAATCATACGTTATCTAACACGTTCTTATGGTTAAGGACGGGTTATGACATGTGGTATCAGAGCGGTGGTCTTAGCGAACCAGGTTTGCATTAGTGTGTCTAACTGATAAGTCGTTAGGATACATTAGTAAGTCTGGACTTTGACCGGGTCTGATTTCAAAAACCATTGCTTATCACTGTTGGTTAAAATTTATATGTAAATATTATGTAGTACTAATGAGTTAGTTGTGGTGTGATAGATGTCGGGCTCAAAACTTATTATCACATTCAGCGACTCCGAATCAGAATCTTCAGATGGTGTTCCAGTCATTAACCTATCCGATGACGAAAATAATATCTTTGGGGAAGACTCACAAATTCCGGATGAACCAACTATAGAAAATCTAGAAAGTGAACCCGAGGAAATTACGAAAGACAAGTTCGAACAAGGAAAGAAACGAAAAGCTAATGAATTAGAAAATTCAAATCCCGAGTTTAGGGAGGATGATGTGGCACCAACTCCACTAAACACTACCACCCCTATTCCCGCTATTCCTATTCGTGCTGTCCCGGCATCTAGTTCTTCAGCCCCACCGCCAAAATATAGGCAGACAGCTAGGATAAGCGTTAGGCCATTCATTGGAACTAAACGTCCTAGAAAATAGACCAAACGATGCGCTGCCGTATTAAACCATGGGATCATATAATGTTTTGTATAATATTATTAGTGTGGTTTGCTTAATGTTCGATGTAAGATAAGCATATGTAAAATAGTGAAGTGTGAAATGCAATAATTTTCCATGGTTAAGTATTATTTAGATTGTAGTAATTGGTTCGGTACTTAGCTATTAAGTATGAACATTAACGGGTAGGTACTACCCTAGATATCATTATAAAACGCTAATAAGAAGAAAAGGCTTTTATAATAATACCTGGTTCATATTATTAATAAGCTATAATGTACTGTAAATATACACTACATCTATAATATTCCATGTGAATAATTATTTTCTTTTCATTCTTATAGAAGAATATGGCGCGATTGAACCGAATGACGGAACAAGAAATCCAGGAACTCATCAATCAGCGAGTGAACGACAGAATGTTATGGGTCGAGGCTGCAAGAGGTGCTGCAGTTAACCCAAATCCTCGTGTGGGGTGCACTTACAAAACTTTTCAAGCTTGCAAGCCCTCATCATTCAGTGGAACAGAAGGACCGATCGGTTTAACCCGGTGGATAGAAAAGATGGAAACTGTGTTCAAAATCAGTGGTTGTGTTGAAAAGGACATGACCAAATACGCATCGTGCACTTTACAAGATAGTGCACTCACGTGGTGGAAAAATTATGTGAAGGCTGTAGGAGGAGATGTAGCTTATGATACTCCGTGGGAAGAATTCAAAACAATGTTAATCAATGAATATTGTCCAAGGAACGAGGTTAGGAAGTTGGAAGATGAGTTACGAAGTCTGAAGGTTATTGGTACTGAAATCACCAACTACAATCAGCGATTCATGGAATTAGTTTTGCTATGTCCTGAATTGGTTCCAACCGAAGAACGGAAGATTGAAATGTACAAAGATGGTTTGCCCAAAAAGGTCAAGGCAAATGTTACAGCATCGAAACCTAAGACAATTCATGAAGCTATAACCATGGCAAACGAGCTAATGGATCAGGTCATCATGGATAAGAAAGCATCCAATACTGATGTGAAGGTATCAGGTAACAAAAGAAAGTGGAATGGAAATTATGATCGAGGTAACCAACAACAATCTTTTAAGAAACAAGAAACCATACAAGGTGCAGGTGGTGGTTCAAGCTTTGGTTACAAAGGACAAAATCCTTTATGCAACCGATGCCACAAACATCACTCTGGTTACTGTAATGTGGTATGCAACAAATGTAATCGAAAGGGTCATCTTGCTGAAGATTGTAGGGCTCTCGTTATAAATACAAATGGTACCAAGACTCCTGCCACCAATGCAAATAGAACTGCTTTGGCTACCATTACTTGTTATGGGTGTGGAAAACAAGGTCACTATAAGAGCCAGTGCCCGAATCCAGAGAAAAATATCGGACCTGCACGAGGGAGAGCATTTGTTATTAATGCTAGAGAGGCGTGTGAAGACCCGGAGCTTGTTACGGGTACGTTTACCATTAATAACTTATCCGCATCTATTATATTTGATACTGATGCTGATAGAAGTTACGTGTGTAGAGACTTTCACGCTAAATTGAATTGTTCATCATTACCTCTAGATGCTAAGTACATGATTGAGTTAGCTAATGGTAAACTAATTAAAGCCGATAAAATTTGCCGTGATTGTAAAATAAATTTAGCCGGAGAAACATTTAAAATTGACTTAATACCCGTAGAATTAGGAAGTTTTGATGTAATAGTCGGCATGGACTGGATGTCCAAAGTAGGAGCTGAAGTTGTGTGTGCCAAGAAGGCAATTCGCATTCCTTGTAAGGATAGAATGCCGGTGATGATTTATGGAGAGAAGGGTAACTCAAAGCTAAAACTCATTAGTTATTTGAAAGCTCAAAAGTGCTTGAAGAAAGGGTGCTATGCTATCTTAGCACATGTTAATAAAGTCGAAAAGAAAGAAAAAGAGAAGTGCATCAACGACGTGCCTGTGGCAAGAGATTTTCCTGAAGTTTTTCCGGAAGAGTTGCCGGGATTACCTCCATTTAGATCTGTAGAATTTCAAATAGATTTAGTACCAGGAGCCGCACCAGTGGCTCGTGCTCCATATAGACTTGCACCGTCCGAGTTAAAAGAACTTCAGAGTCAGTTAAAAGAATTACTGGATCATGGATTCATACGACCAAGTACTTCACCGTGGGGAGCTCCGATTCTATTTGTTAAAAAGAAAGATGGATCTTTTAGGATGTGTATAGATTATCGTGAATTAAATAAGTTAACTATCAAAAATCGGTATCCACTACCGAGAATTGACGACTTATTTGATCAACTCCAGGGATCATGTGTTTATTCGAAAATCGACCTAAGATCGGGCTATCATCAACTACGTGTCAAAGAAGAGGACATTCCGAAAACTGCTTTTCGGACACGTTATGGTCATTACGAATTTTTGGTCATGCCGTTTGGATTGACGAATGCGCCAGCTGTATTCATGGACCTCATGAATCGAGTTTGTAGTCCGTATTTAGATAAGTTTGTTATCGTTTTCATTGATGATATTCTTATCTATTCCAAGAGTGAGCAAGAGCATGAAGAGCATTTAAGGTTGATATTAGAGTTGTTGAGAAAAGAACAACTATATGCTAAATTTTCTAAGTGTGCTTTTTGGTTGAAAGAAGTGCAATTTCTTGGCCACGTTGTTAGTAGCAAAGGAATTCAGGTTGATCCAGCAAAAATTGAAGCCATTGAAAAATGGGAGACTCCTAAGACACCAACGCAGATACGTCAATTTTTGGGTTTAGCCGGTTATTATAGAAGGTTTATTCAAGATTTTTCCCGAATAGCTAAGCCGTTGACAGCGTTAACGCAAAAAGGGAAGAAATATGAATGGACTTCTGAGCAGGAGAGTGCATTTCAATTACTAAAGAAGAAGTTAACTACGGCGCCTATTTTATCGTTACCAGAAGGGAACGATGATTTTGAAATATATTGTGACGCTTCGCGACAAGGTTTTGGTTACGTTCTTATGCAACGAAAGAAAGTTATTGCATACGCATCCCGACAATTGAAGATTCACGAGCGGAATTATACGACGCATGATCTAGAACTGGGAGCAGTCGTGTTTGCATTGAAGATATGGAGACACTACTTGTATGGGGTTAAATGCACTGTGTTTACTGATCATAAAAGCCTTCAACATATTTTTGATCAGAAACAGCTGAACATGAGACAACGTAGGTGGGTCGAGTTAATAAACGACTATGATTGTGAAATTCGTTATCATCTCGGGAAGGCGAACGTGGTGGCCGATGCTTTAAGCAGAAAGGAACGAGAACCAATTCGAGTACGAGCGATGAACATAAAAATTCGCATGAATCTCAACTCACAAATCAAAGAAGTTTAACGAGAAGCACTTACTAAAGAAAATATAGGAAATGAAATAATGAAGAAGTATGAGAAGCAACTCGTTATGCGGGAAGATGGAATTCGATATTTTGCAAATCGTATTTGGGTACCGAAGTTGGGTGGATTAAGGAAGTTGATATTAAATGAGGCACATAAGACAAGATACTCGATACATCCTGGAGTTGGAAAGATGTACCAAGATCTTAAGACACATTATTGGTGGCCTAATTTAAAGACAGACGTTGCAACATATGTTGGGGAATGTTTAACTTGTTCCAAAGTCAAAGCTGAACACCAGAAGCCGTCAGGGTTACTTCAACAACCAGAAATCCCAGAATGGAAATGGGATGGTATTACCATGGATTTCATCACGAAGTTACCAAAGACTGCCTGGGGATACGACACCATTTGGGTGATTGTTGATCGTCTTACCAAATCTGCCCATTTCTTGCCTATAAAGGAAACGGATAGAATGGAGAAACTATTACGATTGTATATAAAGGAAATTGTTTCAAGGCATGGAATACCTATTTCCATTATATCCGATCGTGATAGTAGATTTACCTCAAAGTTCTGGCAATCACTGCAGGAGGCACTAGGAACTCGTTTAGATATGAGTACCGCATATCATCCGCAAACCGACGGGCAGAGTGAAAGAACGATTCAGACTCTTGAAGACATGCTCAGGGCATGTGTGATCGATTTTGGAAACGGATGGGATAAGTATCTACCGTTAGCAGAATTTTCGTATAATAATAGTTATCATGCAAGCATTAAAGCTGCACCATTCGAAGCATTGTATGGAAGGAAGTGTAGATCTCCTATCTATTGGAATGAAGTAGGAGATCGACAATTAACTGGTCCCGAGATCATACACGAAACGACTGAGAAGATAGTACAAATCAAGGAGAGATTGAAAACAGCCCGAAGTCGCCAAAAGAGCTACGTCGATGTCCGAAGGAAACCATTAGAGTTTCAGATTGGGGACATGGTTATGCTAAAGGTGTCACCTTGGAAAGGTGTAATACGTTTCGGTAAAAGAGGTAAACTGAACCCAAGATATGTAGGCCCGTTCAAGATCATCGAACGCATTGGACCGGTAGCTTATCGACTCGAGTTACCGCAACAACTCGCCGGAGTACACAATACCTTTCACGTCTCAAACCTTAAGAAGTGTCTTGCAAAGGAAGACCTCACCATTCCTCTTGAAGAAATCCATGTCGATGAGAAACTACAATTCATCGAAGAACCAATCGAAATCATGGATCGTGAAGTTAAACAGCTCAAGCAGAGCAACATACCAATCGTTAAGGTTCGTTGGAATGCTCGAAGAGGTCCTGAGTTTACTTGGGAATGAGAGGATCAGATGAAACAAAAGTATCCACACTTGTTTCTCGATGACGCAAAATAGGTACAATTTTAAAATTTCGGGACGAAATTTATTTAACGGGTAGGTACTGTAACGACCCGCACTTTTCCGATCGTTCTATACTTATGAGATTAATATTTACATAAATTAAACCTTACCAACATGATAAGCAATCCAAATTGTTGAGATTTATGTTTTTGAAAAGAGTTTTACACAACGTTTGACCGTCTAGTTTGACCGATGATATCACGAACTATACAATATATGATAATTATACATACATATTTAACATGATCTCAGGATGTTTTAATATCTCATTTTGTATTAATAACAAAAAGTCATAAGTATATTTTGAAACTACTAACTTAAGTTTTCAAAACAATAACCATACGTAACGTTATTTGACATAAATACTGATGATTTATAATGTTTATACATATATCGTATAAGTAATGTATTTAATCATTTTTAAAGGGCTTTTATACATAAAACAATATAAGTATATTTACAAAAGATAGTTATATTTGAATTCTCGTTTCGTTTCCTCAATAATCCTATACGTATATCTAGGGTACTATACACAGCTTCTAGAAGTATTTACTATTGGTATATACCAATAGAAATCTTCAATTATTGGAATAATATGTCATTCATGACATAATAAATTTTAACTTATCTTAGATATTTTCACTAAAAACCAAATTTTCAAGCCTATAAATAAGCACCATTTCTAACTCATTTTTACACATTCATTTTCCAAATTTTACTTCCAATTTTCACACACACTTGCAAGAACTCTCTCAACTTTTATTTTACTACTTCTTTCCAGCAACTTTACATTTTAAACTTGAGGTAAAAACTCTACTTCAACTCTTTTTCAATTCATATATTTATAGCTATATATATAAGAATTTATAAACTAGAACATAGTTTGAATGATTTCAAACTTGTTCGCAAACTAAATAGATCCTTCTAACTTAACTTTTAAAATACTTCAAGACCTGTAATATAACTTAAAAATATGCTAATTTAACAAGGTATAACTTGGTTTTTCAAAGAACACCTTAAAAACTGTTTTTATGACGTCGGGGTGCAACCGGGGGCTGTTTTGGGTTGGATAATTAAAAACCATCTTAAACTTTGAATTGGAGGTTTATTTTCTGGAAAAATGATTTTTACTATTAATATGATAACACATAAAAATTTCATGATTTAACTCAAAGTATAAGTATTTTTAGAAAAATAATCATTTAAGGTTGTTTACATGATGGAAAATGATTAACTTCATAAGTTTCACTAAAGTTTGAGCTATGACCTGTGATTTCGAATACAAACTAAGGTATTTACAGTTCATAGTCTTAAAGAGGGACTCGATCCAAGGAAGTGGCAAGTTGAATCAACGAAAACGGAGTTGTAACGAAGAAACTATGACCAAAACGAGATCGGATATCTAAGACTAGTTTGGCTACGAAAATAATTGGAGAAAATTAAATAAATCACATCTTTTTAAAATAACATGATATTTTATATATATGTACTCATAATTTAATTTTATATGGTTCAGGATCACCCGTAAACAACACGAGAAGATTAATCATAAGATCCCATGATTGTACGCAACACGTCATTTGACAACACCGGTACTTTATGTACGCAACACGTCATTTGACAACACCGGTACCATGGGTCAAGATTAATCTCGACCAATACATATACGATGGGGTTTTATTTATTTCGTTGGGGGTTTTATTTATTTCATTGCGGGTATATTAAACATCTAAAAATGAACCATTAAAATTGAATTACTAACAACGAACTGCTAACTACGGACTAAGGAATTATTCAAAGTATTAAAAGTATAACAAGTATATATATGTGACGTTTGTTTAAAAAAGAAAAGGTATTGATATATTATATATGGATAGGTTCGTGATATCAACCGGAGACCAAGTCAAATTATATATATATCTTCAAGACGAAAGTGAGTATATAGTCCCACTTTTAAACTCTAAATATTTCGGGATGAGAATACATGTATTTTATGTTTTACGTTATGGACACAAGTAACTGAAAAATATATTCTACGTTGAGTTGTACCACTGGCATACTTCCCTGTAGCTTGGTAACTGTTATTTACAGCGGTATTGTAAACGCGAATCCTGTTGATAGAGCTATCGGGCCTGACAACCCCAACCGGACTGGACGACCAGTATTCAACGGTTGCACAGTACTTCGTTTTGTGACTACACTTGGTACGGTGTAGTAAGATTTCATATTGAAGGGAATATGCGACGTGAATAAATGTTAAGTATGGTTACCAAGTGCTCAACCACTTAGAATATTTTTATTAAACTGTTTATATACGAAATCTTGTGGTCTATATATATATATTGCTGCCGGCATTAAACCTATATCTCACCAACTTTATGTTGACCTTTTTAAAACATGTCTATTCTCAGGTGATTACTAAAGCTTCCGCTGCATTATGTTGAATTTGAGCAGGATCTTACGTACGCATATTTGTGTCAAAAATAAAACTGCATACCCAAGGATTTGTGTTGTAAAATATGCTCGAAATCGTGTTGTTATCATTATATGTAAAGTTTGTAAGTCGAAGATTATCGCTAAACGATAATCATCTTTTTATTGTCTAAAGCTTGTAACAAAAATAATGGTTATGGTTTGTAATGTATAATATATGCAGTTTCTCTTTCAAAAATGTCGCATATAGAGGTCAATACCTCGCAATGAAATCATACGTTATCTAACACGTTCTTATGGTTAAGGACGGGTTATGACACAACAGGAGGGGTATATAAAGTCTTATGTTCTTCATTTTAGGTTAAGCCTCTCATTTGTTACACACACTCAGATCTAGTGAGCTCCTCCGATTCTCTCTCAACACAAATCACCCAGGTGGTGAATAATAGCTCTAGGTGCTGATCTAATCACACTTGATTTAGTTGTGGTATGACTAAATTAATCCCAAAAAGCTTAACCTATTTACTAGAGGTTTTGATTCACTTATTCCGTCATTGTGTGAGTTAAATCTGTTGATTTCTAAGTTCCTAGTCATGTTTCATCACCTTCTATTCTTTCCCCCTCAACTCATATTTTAAAGTATTCATCAATATGCTCCATCCAGTTCTGATTCTCGATATACTTCTAACTTTCATATCGATCATCCTTCTTTTTCATCTACCGCCGGAAGAATCTATTTACTTCTATTATACTCTTGGGTTTATAGTGTTTCTAGTTATCCCATGTCTTTATATTGCTATATGTATCGATATATATGGTTTATAACTTTTGGTTTGTCGTTGGGCTTTATATCTTCCCTTATATTTCAAAGTCTCTGTTTCTATCTTCTATAATCATTGTCATCCACAGTTAATGCTCTCTTTTATTTGCATCAATTTATACCCCAATTTCTATTTCGGAGTTTTGTCCTTTCGTTTCTTCTTCTTGCGATTAAGCACCGCTTGTAATGGTCCAGAATTTGCAGATATGAATTTTGGAATGAACATTGTTAATGTTCTAGGAAGAAAATTGTAATGGCACGATCTTGACTTGTCAAATTACCAGAATACCTCAGAAAAAGCCGAATCATCAAGAAATATTTTCTTGATATTTTAGAGGTTAAATAGAATACAAGAGTCATATAACATGGCACATGATGATGTTATGATCTGTGAATCATCACGTTCCATTTAGAAACTCAGCATTAATTACTGTAATATAATCACGTTGATCAAGTGTCATTATATTATACTAACTCATGCTTCAGTTTCCAACACTACTTCAAAAACATTCATATTTTAAACTCAAAGGTTTACAGAGTATAGGAACTAAACAGTTTCCTTTTTGATGTAATACAGATAGCGCAAAGAGATAAATGATTCCAGATAAGAATAGTTATGAAAATATCTTCAGAATTATGGAGGATATTTATAATGAAAGATACGATGATATCTTAGAATTTCTAATATCAGAGGATGATGAAGTATATTGTCTGTAAGGGTTTAGTGTCAGGAGCAAGGTATTCGTTAATGACTTCAGCAGACACTGAATCATTTGGATTCTTTGAAGGCAGGTTCAGTCTTTGTGATTTGTCCACAGCCTCCTTCATACTTTGCTCAATCCATTTTCCAGTTCCAAAACTTCTCTATTTCTGAGCTTTGCTAATACACTAATCTTTATCATCAAACTTTTTACTGCTAAGGTCGTTTACAGTTTTTTTGTTGCTTCATCAGCATTTCGAGAACTAGTTAGCGGTTCAGAGTGTTTTTCAGAAACTTCACATTCGAAGTATGTAAGCCTTGGAAATAGACGTTATGTATAACAGTTGGCGTCAACATGCTGTGAGATTTCAAAATACTGATTGCTAATTCCCAATGATTCGTATGGCAATTCTCGTTACAAGAGGCAGATGAGTAAATGATGAGGTTTCGATAAATATAATGATTCTTCGGAATGCCCAAGATCAGTGAAGTTGTTGGTAAGTTTATTGCTAATGTGGTGGAATATGAAAGGTTCTCCGGTAACAAAAGGGTAATTACATATATCAAAATTATGATAAGGCTACTCCGAATGAAAAAATTGAAGTTGTCTTGCTGGAGCTGTGATATAATTTGCTACTTTGCAAAGGAATTGCAAGGTTATTTTTGCTAATAAATGCCAAAAGATCTGACACAGATATGTGTTGAATTATGACTTTGGTTTCGAGAGCTTTTTAAGTACATAACTGTAGGTAATATGTGGTTGGATCATCATCTCGATTGCTCATTATTTGAAGTGTCTTCAGAGATTTTCGAAGGGTTTGAACACAGATTGTAATCGTTTGTATACATTTGATGTTCTAACACACTTTTGAAGTCAAAGTATAGCTTTGAAAGATATAGGAATCTAAAAGTGATGGTACCGGTTATATCTCAAATTGAATTCTGAGATTTTGAAATCAGAATATGTAATTGGGTTTGAATGAGTATGGTTGTTTTGATTTCTATGAAAGAATGCATATTATTGTGAAAGTAGGAAGTATAATTGATAATTTGCTTAATCTGATTCGAAGAATGTAACATATTAATTGTGAATTTTTATATATCTCTCGGGTATTACCTACTCGTTAAAAAAAATTTCACAATTAATATTTGTACATAAGAATTTTATTACAGTCTTTATGAAAATATATATGTATATATTCTCCTCAGATGTAACATAGATTTTAATGAGTTAATACTAAATTAAACTCATTCGATTTACGGTTGGAACTAGAATTGAATAATTCCTTGAAGGCTTTAGAGGTTACATAAGTATTTCTTCAATAATATTGAAATTATGAATCAATACTTCATTATTTGTTGAGATGTGATGTCGGTTTTCGTTAAATTCTTGTGAACTTCGCAAAGTACGAATGATGTTATCTAAAAAGTTTCGGTTACGTCAATGATGAAGTGTAAAATCAAATATATACTTGATTTATTAGGAATTGAAATTTGTTGAATTGAGACAGAGATTGTAGTTAACGATGGTTAAGTCGCGAGCGAGGGACGTACATTATTGCATATTTGTAATATGAATTAACTGAGTAGTTAAGATTCACACACAATAGCTTAGCACGGAAAGATTTATTTTTTATTTCAAAAAATATATATATATATATATATATATATATATAAAATATATATATAATTTCTTGAGAGGGAATGAGTTAATTCTTCATAACTTGTTGATACAATATACACGTTATTGATTCGTAATGATGTCCACAGTGATTCTTGAACTGACGGAGTTTATGCTGTTATAAGTGTTGTTGATTCTGATGTTGACTGTACTGACGATGCTGGTGACATTGACGGTACTGTTGATGCTGTTGGTAAAACAAGTTTAACTTGTTAATCACACACCATTTTTGTCAGGGTTTCTACTCTTCCTTCTATCATTTTGGTTCGCTTAACTGATTTATGGTTAGAGCTAGATTAGATAATCTCTAAGACTTTAGAGATTACATAATCGCCGCGGAATGTTTCTCCAATGAAGTAATGAATTAATACTTCATCAGTTATTGTTGTTGGTACTCCTTGGTATCTATGGTGCGTATGACGTTGATGCTCGTGGGACATATTGTGAAGTTGAGGTTTACGACGCGGTTGTGGTTGGAGGTGGTAATGGTACTGTTGGCGTTGATGATGGTAGTACTGGTTATGCTGCTGATGCTGCTGCTGGTGTTTGTAATCTCTGCACCATATTCTCCAAAGCCACTACCCGAGCGCAAAGCTCATTGACTTCTTCTATTACACAGGGGTGATTGTCGGTTCGGACGAGCGGATAAATAAAATCTAAAATTTGATGTAATATATAATCATGATGAGATACTCTAGAAATGAGCGAGAAAATGGTATTTCGGACAGTTTCGTCGGTAAGTGCTTCAGGTTCTTCGTCAAGAGGGCAATGTGGTGGATGGAAGGGATCACCTTCTTCTTGTCTCCAATGATTGAGGAGGCTACGAACCCATCCCCAATTCATCCAGAATAGGTGATGACTGATTGGTTGATCTATTCCGGTCACACTGCTTTCGAAGCTTGAATAGGATTCCATTTCGGAATCTGAGTGACTTGAACTGATGACGAATTCCATTTCGTACGATTGGATAAAGGATTTTTTTTTCTGATATGAAATGATTTTGGCTAATGGATGGTATTCTCTCTATATATATATATATATATATATATATATATATATATATATATATATATATATATATATATATATATATATATATATATATAGATCAAAAGATTTCGTAGATTACGGAGGACTTTGTGGGATATGTTAGGCAAAGTTTAAAGTAACAGATACGATAAGATATGATTTAGCATATATGCTAAGATATGAATTTTTGTCTATACACTATTCATGCAATCAATGCAGCAAGACGTGTCTTAGACTAAAAATGATAAGCAGGTAATTTCCTGAGGATGATAAGTAGTTAATTTTTGACACAAAATGATAAGCAAAACGTTTGACATGCAGACACGGTCGAAGTCCAGACTCACTAATGCATCCTATCGACTTATCAGTTAGACACACTAATGCAGACCTGGTTCGCTAAGACTACAGCTCTGATACCAACTGAAAGGACCCGTTCATATACATTATAAATGATTCACAATAGTTGATTACATCGCGAGGTATTTGACCTCTATATGATACATTTTACAAACATTGCATTTGTTTTTAAAAGACAAACTTTCTTTACATCGAAAATTGACAGGCATGCATACCATTTTATAATATCCACTATCCAACTATAACTTGACTTAATAATAATAATCTTTAATGAACTCAATGACTTGAATGCAACGTTCTTCGAAATATGCCATGAAAGACTCCAATTAATATCTTTAAAATGAGCAAATGCACAGCGGAAGATTTCTTTAATACCTGAGAATAAACATGCTTTAAAGTGTCAACCAAAAGGTTGGTGAGTTCATTAGTTTATCATAATCATTCATTTTCATCATTTTAATAGACCACAAGATTTCCATTTCTCATAAATATATGTCCCATGCATAGAGACAAAAATATCATTCATATGGATTGAACACCTGGTAACCGACATTCACAATATGCATATAAGAATATCCCCATCATTCCGGGATCCTCCTTCGGACATGATATAAATTTCGAAGTACTAAAGCATCCGATACTTTGGATGGGGCTTGTTGGGCCCAATAGATCTATCTTTAGGATTCGCGTCAATTTAGGTGTCTGTTCCCTAATTCTTAGATTACCAGACTTAATAAAAAAGGGGCATATTCGATTTCAATAATTCAACCATATAATGTAGTTTCAATTACTTGTGTCTATTTCGTAAAACATTTATAAAAGCAGCGCATGTATTCTCAGTCCCAAAAATATATATTGCAAAAGCATTTAAAAAGGGAGTAATGAAACTCACACATATAAATATTGTAAAACAGTTAATAAAGCATTTGCATGTATTCTCAGCCCAAAAATGTAATGAGTAAAAAAGGGAGCAAATGAAACTCACGCATATAAATATTATAAAACAGTTAATAAAGTATTTGCATGTATTCTCAGCCCAAAAATGTAATGAGTAAAAAGGGAGCAAATGAAACTCACCATACTGTATTTCGTAGTAAAAATACATATAACGTCATTGAACAAGTGCAAGGTTGGCCTCGGATTCACGAACCTAAATTAATTATATATATTTATGTGTTGGTCAATATTTGTCTAACAAATTAGGTCAAGTCATAGTGTACCACAATCCTAATGCTCGAGACTAATATGCAAAAGTCAACAAAAGTAAATTTGACTCAAAATAATTTCCAAAAATCTATACATGATTAATATATAGTTTAAATATCGTCGTTTTATATTTTTAAATATTTTTAAAAGATTTATTAGAGTAAATAATATAATTTATGTATTAATAAATAAAATTTTATATTAAATTTATATAATAAAATATACTTTTATATATATTAAGTAATAAAATTTATAGGGTTAATTTAATATCATAAAGATAATATGATAGGTATTATTAAAGTAAGTTATTACACGTAGTAAAATATGTTTGTATCACATATTTATTTAATAAAATAATATCTATAAGGATAGTAAGTAAAAGTTGTATTATTTTGTAATAATTATTATTATTATTATAAAACTATCAATATTTATAATTACTAAGATGACATTATAATAAAACGATAATTCTAATTATGATAACTTTAATATTTACGATAATTTTTAATATTATCTTTAAAATAATAATTCTATTTAAAATAATAATAATAATGATATTTTATAGTAACAATGACATTTCTATTAAAATGATAATTTTTGTTAAAATGATAGTTTTAATACTAACGATACTTTTAATAATAATAGTAATGATAAAAATAATAAGAACGATAATTTTATCTAAATCAATATCTTATAATATTTTAATTTCATCATGATACTCTTACTCATTATTTCCTAATCGTTTCGTTTAATAGCTTTTAATCATCTTTTATATCGTGTTCATAATAATGATAATAATAGTAATCAAAATAATTAGGTGTTACAAATATTTGTTTTAATTACACTAATATTAATAATGATAGTTACTATAACATTATTAATGATAATACTAATAATTATCTTAATGATAATATAGTAATAATAATAATAATAACAATAACAATAACCATTTTTAAATAATAATATATATATTAATAATGATAATAATAATAATACTAATAATAATAATAATAATAATAATAATAATAATAATAATAATAATAATAATAATAATAATTGGATAATAATAATAATACTAATTATAACTTTAACGATAATAATGATAGTAATAATAAAAAAAATAACAATTTTTAATGATAAATCCCTTTTATTGATAAAGATAATAATAATGATAATAATAAGATAAAACTAGAACGACGATAAAAACTTCGATAATAATAATCATTTTTAATAAAAATATCGAAAATTCAATTGATTATAACTTCTAATCCGTTCATCGAAACCATTCGATATCTAAAGGAAAAGTTCTTAATTTTTCGCTAGCTTTCCAAGAACATGCATATCTTATACCTTATCTCAACCGCAAGTGTAACTAATTCAAGATTCAACCTAACCTGTCTAAGGGCAATATCAAAAGTACAAGCATGCATAATCCTAAATACTCGAGCACTAGTCAAGGATACACTATTAGTATGTAAAAGTTAAATTATGAGTACTCACGTATCAATATTGAGATTCAATATTGTAGGAAAGGTACGTAGATGCAACGGAAATGATAAACACTATATTGACCTCACGAGCATACCCATGAACCATACTCAATCACCTCCATAGCTATAACCCATAATTTCCTTAATCCTATCCTACCCGAAAAACAATTTTAAAATCACTCGGACAGCACTCCGTTGTAATATTTTATGTATACTAATAATATCTTGAAATAATACGGAGTAAATATATATATGTAAATCGATTGAGAGAGTTTAGAGAAAAATATTTTCAAGTTTCTATGAAATAATGAAACCTATTGAATTCTATTTATAATAGATTTTTGAATTATTAAAGTGAATTATTAAAGTGAATTATTAAAGTATGAATTATTAAAGTGAATTATTAAAGTATGAATTATTAAAGTGAATTATTAAAGTATGAATTATTAAAGTGAATTATTAAAGTATGAATTATTAAAGTGAATTATTAAAGTATGAATTATTAAAGTGAATTATTAAAGTTGAAGTAAAATAAAAATAAAGTAAAGATAAAGTTTAAGTATAGTAAAAGTATAAAACTATGTACATATAATACGCGTATAAATATATATAATATTAATTTAAATCGTTATATATATTTAATAAAATAAAATATAAATATCGTTATCTTTATCATACTAGTTAAGTAATGAGTTGTAAAAAGTGGTTCTAGATATTTATAAAAGTTATATACGTTTTAATAATAAAGTTCTTTTTAAACTGAAAACGTTTTTGTACGTTTGAAACTAAATAGATCAATCGAGTCTTTATGAGATTCAATCTTCCACTATCCTTTGTCTAGTTCTCAATGATTGACAATTTGTTCTTATTTATAAATCACTTTACCATTTTCTGAATATTGTTAAAATGGAAAGATTTCTCAAATCAACGTGGGCCTTTCAACAGAGACTTGTAATCATAATTCAATATTTCTGATAATTCAATCATTTGATCTTATCTTCCAATTCCATTGATAAACATTTTGAAACAGATACAATCATATAAAGTATTTAATCTAATATTTTGTTTACGTTTCAAGTTATAATATATATACACATATACATATATAATCATATTCGTTTAATGGTTCGTGAATCGTTGGAACTTGGTCGAGGTTGAATGAATGTATGAACATAGTTTAAAATTCTTAAAATTTAACTTAACAAATATTGCTTATCGTGTCGGAAACATATAACGATTAAAGTTTAAATTTGGTTGGAAATTTCCGGGTTGTCACAGTCTTGGGATTTGAGTACTAATGGATGTTGTGAACATCAATGTTTGTGTATTGTGTTATAGCATATTATGTTGTGCGTGATTATATGATATTGCTATACTAGCATGTGTTATCAGAGGTCTAGCGTTATACTTTGAGAATGGTATGCTAATTGAAATGCTAGTATGTATGCGGAATTGTGTAGGTGTTTGCAAGTGAGTAAGTTATATATGTATATGTATAATTATTGCATTCACTAAGCTTTGCTTACCCCTGTCGTTGTTTACTTTTAGGTACGAACGCGGATAAAGGAAAAGGGGTTGGCGGGAATTAGATATTCCAATATTGATGCTTATGGAAGCTTCTTGGAAGTCGACCTAGCGTTTTGGGTAGTTTAGCCCCAAACCATGCTCGAGTGTCGTTTGGTTTAAAACTATCAAATATGGGTCGAACTTGTATTACTTTTGATTAAAGGTTTTTGTGCCCGTGATGTAAACTTTAAACATGTTGTACGTTCAAGTGGTTTATATGAAATGGGTTACGTTTTGTAACCAATTATTTTGGGCGTATGATATTGCTCCAAACGAACATATATTTAGTCACAATATCGTTCTAAAATGTAATGTTTTTAATTGTAATTTCCTTATTTTTAGTTGTAATTGTTTAAATAAATAAGTGCGAAGACGAAAGACGAAGATCGCTCAAAAATGAAGATTTAAAGTCGAAAACGAAGATTTAAAAGGCAAAAACGTCCAAAATGCTCAAACGTACAAGTTACACTCCAAGTGGTTTAAATTATCGAAGAAAAACGTCTAAAGATTGACAAGAATGTAAGTCACGGAAAATTACACGATATTAAATTGTACGAAAAGACGTTCGAGAAACCGGGACTGAGACATAAATCGGGTGTAAATGTATGAGACATCGGAGCCAAAATTATGAGTCAACTATGAACAAGAATATAATATAATATTTAAATAATTATATAAATTATTTATATATTATATATATTTTTATAATATGTCGACAAGTAAAAATCCAAAAAATTGTGAGCTGGATCTGGCGGCCATGCGATCGCATGGGAAATAGGCATAAAACCCATGCGATCGCATGGGTTACTGTAGCAGGCCACATATCTATAAAAAGCCAGTTTGCTCGAGCTTTATATACATCAGTTTTCATTTCTCTTCTGTAATATTCATAATATATATTTATAATTTTAATTTTAATTTAAGTTTATTTTAATAATAAAGTTATTGTAACTTTTAATTTACGGGTTTTAAGTCGAAGTTCTGTCCGTATACCGCTACGCTAATAATATCGCTTTTTACCATTCCAACTCACTGTAAGTCTCCACGTCCCAACTTTATTTTCGCGTATCGTTATTATCGTTATTATCGTTGTTATTACTATTGTTATTATTATTATTATTATTATTATTATTGTTATTATTATTATTTTTATCGTAATATTTATTATTATCGTCGTTATTATTGTTATTTATTTATTATTGTTATTATGTCCATTTTATATAATTTATATTTTTACGCCGTTATAATGTCCAACTAAATATCCATAGTGGTAACTAAATTGTAGAACCTATGGACAATGGATTGAACCATATTATAATATTATGATGTAACTTTGACTATTTTTAATATTAAGTTTAATCACCGACCCATTGTTATATAATTTAATATTTTCACCTTTATCACATAATTTATTAAAATTGATAAACGAAAGTGCATTAAATTGACATAAATTATGCTTCAACACCTCGGTGATTTAGACGGACATATGGACAAATTATTGACAACAATTTAGAAGTGTGATTCGATGGTTTGGGTAATATTATAGCTTATATAATCATGTAATTATAAAAAGGGTAAGACCGTTATAATTTTGGTTTTAACGAAAGTAAAAACTGGATTAAATCTTAATTTAAATAATCTGGGTATAATTTAATTCGCTAAAACGAGATCGAAACGAAAGTTAGATTTAATTTTAGTTAGTTAAATCTTTATAAATCGGAAGATAAAATATAAGGATATATATTAAAACATCATAACCAGACTTAAAAACAATCCATAAATCCAGAGGGGACATATTTTAGTAGCCACTACTTTACCTTATTTTAAATCTCTTCAATTTCACTTTTTACCATATAGTAAATTTTAATTACTTTTTACTATTTTGCTATATTGCCATGAAAAACCTTATTTCTTCTATTTTATCAAATTAGTTAAATTGTATTTTTATTGTCGTTAATTTAGTTATTTCGTTTTAGTTAAATTTAAATTCCGTTCAATTAAGTAGTAAACCCTAATCCAAAATCCCCCTTTTAATAGATTAAATTTTAGCGATTAAAACCTTGAAAACTCAATTTCCCTGTGGAACGAACCGGATTTACCAAATAAACTATTACTATACGGATAGGACAAAGTTGCCTATATGTGTGAAATCAATCTGAAATCATAAGAGCACCATATAATCACAACCAATTCGTGTAATAAATTCAATCTAAATTCGATCAAAATAAAAGGACACGATCTTCACGTCATCAACTTTTTGGCGCTGCTGCCGGGGAAAGTTGGCAGTTAAATAAATAGATAATTTTTCTGATTCGTAGTAATAGTTGGATTTGTACGTGGACTGGGTTATTGGAGCCAAACAGTACTCAATTATATTGGAACCAAACGAATCCTGCCCATCTGCTGCATCTTTTAGCTATTCAAAACGTGGGCAAAATCAGAAGAAAAATCTGTTTGTTTAAAGGTTTTTATCATTGTTTTTATGTTATTCGAGCCTTTCGTGAAAATTCATTTTCAAGAAAGTTCAATGTTTATACACTTAGTGAATAAATCCTTCAAGATTACATACAATTTTGTAATTGTATGACCCGTTCAGGAAATTCTAAACTCGTTGCACTTAATCCAGAGCCTGAAAGAAACTTGAACAAAAGATTAAAACAAAAAAAACAAAAAAAATTAGGTAGTACTTGTGATGACCCGGAAATTTTCGACCAAATTTAAACTTAATCTTTATATGTTTCCGATACGATAAGCAAAGTCTGTATTGTAGAGTCTAAATAGTTCTTGAACTATTTACCTAAATTCATTTTTACCTTTGACTATTCATGACGATTCACGAACAATTGTTTGTAATTATATATAAATGTAAATATATTTAATAATGTGAAATAATAAAATACAACTGAAATATTAGAATTAAATAGTATATTATATTAGATAATAAAGTTCTATGTAAATATATATATATATATATATATATATATATATATATATATATACATATATAGATATATATGATTCTTAACCATAATTAATATAATATGTATATTCTAAGGGATAAAAATTAACTATTAAATTTATGTTATTATTAAATATCACATAGTTAAAAATATGTAATATATTAAATTGAATTTATAAGTTAAAATAATTGTTATAGAATTATAATTATTGATAATAATATTATCATTAATAATAGTGATATTATTATAAATAATATTTTTATTATGAATAATGTTAATATTATCATTTTCATAATTTATACCATTATTATTATTATTATTATTATTATTATTATTATTATTATTATTATTATTATTATTATTATTATTATTATTATTATTATTATTAATTCAATTATTATTATTATTAATATTAGTGTTATAAATTGTATTATTTCAATATATATATATAACATATAAATATGAATTGGTTATATATGTATAAATTTGATATATTATTACTACTTATATCATTATTATCATATGATTAGTTTTAATATTATTATTACCAATAATAATATTATTGTTATCATATACATAATTATTATTATTACGATTACTTAATATTACTATTATTATTATTTTATGTTATTATTATTAATATTGTACTATTATTATTTTTATGTTATTAGTATTATTTTATTTTCGGTATTTATAATTCATAATAATAAAAGTATTAATATTATTAATATTTATTAAATACTAAGATTTATATATAAAGTCAGATGTATAAAATCAGATATACAATGCAGATACATATTTATACGCGTGTATATAGGATCACTATCTGATTATTTTTATATTTTTTTTTTCTTCGAGTTTCTGTTGTCCCGTGTTTACTTTGTTGACAATTAACACGGCTACAAACAATTCAATGTCACAGAGTTGTTGAAAATTCGTTCAAATGTCCTCCATCATTATATATTATATTGTATAGCTGTTACTAGTGGGAGAGAAAAACAAAAATTTAAGAAAAATATTCTCGCTACCTCTGTTCGTATATACTTTTTACCACAGACTCGAATTTGAAATTTTTTTCAAAATCCATTAATACCATTGTGTTAAGAACCTTCTGAATGATCTTTCTGCAAATTTTCAAGAGTCAATTCTTTGTTTTGATCGAGAATTGTAGAGTCAAAGTTATCATATAAAAAGTCAAATTGAATGTTCTTGGCAAAAATTCGAGTTCATATCAATGTTTTAGGTTCAATTGAAGTTACAGAGAATTTCTAGGAGTAATTTACAACTAATTTCATGTTGGAAGTTTTGCCTAAAACTTTATCAAAGTCGAAATCAAATTTTTTTTTTGTTTTGGACCTCCGACGAACAACAGCAGAAGCTGTTAAGCTTATTATATTTTTTTTCCCTCGTTTGCTAATAATCTAAACATGATTTAAATGTTTTTGTTTCTATTTTAAAACCGCAAATAAGTTGGTAGCTCGAACTGTTCGAAGCTGAAATAAATTGAATTGTTCGTTAGTGTTGGAGAAGAAAACAGAAAAAAAATATGACTAAATACGTGTTATATTTATTTAGTAGGTATTTTAAAACAGAAAAGAGCAATCGGAGTAATGGTTAAGTGTGTGTTCGGGTTAACAAGGGGTCAAGGTTTCGAGCCTCGCACCGGGCATCATTTCTTTTAAAACCCTTTCCAAGGTAGTTTTCTATTTTATTATTATTATTATTATTATTATTATTATTAATTAATATAATTATTATAGATTGTTATCGTTATGGTTATTATTAGTTTTGTACTTGTTAAATTATTAATATTATTACATGTATTATAATTACTACTAGTATTATTATTAACATATGTGTATATATAAGAATTATCATTTATTATCATAATATTAGATACAATTATGAATATTATTATTATTGATATGGAAATAATATAAGTTACTATTATTTTCATAAATATTATTATTAATATCATTCTAAATTTACTAGTATTATCATTATGTATTATTATTGTCAATATCATTATGATCAATATAATTAGATAATTATAAGTAGTAATGATAATATGTGTATCATTATTATTATATTATTAAGAATTATTATCCTAACAATTATTAGTAAAAAAAATTTGCTATAAATATTATTATTATTAGTATTGTTATTATCATTATAAGCAGATACAATTTTTATTACTATTATTAATATTAGTTTACCAAATAAACATTATATATATAAAAACATTTATAAGTAACAATACATATATGTATGTACTAATGATATCAATGATTTTTACATAAATATACATATATAACAAATTAATATCTATTTTATATATAATACTAATCAGACATATATATATATATATATATATATATATATATATATATATATATATATATATATTAATGTAATTATTTGGATAATAAGAAATTTGAATATATACACGAATTGAATATATATATATATATATATATATATATATATATATATATATATATATATATGTATGTATATACGAAAGATAACTAAGATATAAACATGAAATTGTTCAATTACAAATATATATTTTAATAGATATACAATTGATATAGGTTCGTGAATCCGAAGCCAACCCTGCATTATTCAATATAGTCATATGTATTTTTACTACAAAATATATTATGGTGAGTTTCATTTGATCCCTTTTACTCTTTACGTTTTTGGGCTGAGAATACATGCAAATGCTTTATTAACTGTTTTAAAATATTTATATGCGTGAGTTTCATTTGCCTTTTTACCCTTTATATTTTTGGGCTGAGAATACATGCGCAATTTTTATAAATGTTTTACGAAATAGACATAAGTAATCGAAACTACATTATATGGTTGAATTATCGAAATCGAATATGCCCCTTTTTATTAAGTCTGGTAATCTAAGAATTAGGGAACAGACACCCTAATTAACGCGAATCCTAAAGATAGATCTATCGGGCCCAACAAGCCCCATCCAAAGTACCGGATGCTTTAGTACTTCGAAATTTATATCATGTCCGAAGGAGGATCCCGGAATGATGGGGATATTCTTATATACATATTGTGAATGTCGGTTACCAGTTGTTCAATCCATATGAAGAATATTTTTGTCTCTATGCATGGGACGTATGTTTATGAGAAATGGAAATATGAAATCTTGTGGTTTATTAAAATGATGAAAATGATTATTTATGTTAAACTAATGAACTCACCAACCTTTTGGTTAACACTTTAAAGCATGTTTATTCTCAGGTATGAAAGAAATCTTCCGCTGTGCATTAGCTCATATTAGAGACATTACTTGGAGTCATTCATGGCATATTTCAAAAGACGTTGCATTCGAGTGGTTGAGTTCATCAAGATTATTATTAAGTCAATTATAGTTAGATGTATTATAAAATGGTATGCATGCCGTCAACTTTCGATGTAATGAAAGATTGTCTTTTCAAAAACGAATGCAATGTTTGTAAAATGTATCATATAGAGGTCAAGTACCTCGCGATGTAATCAACTGTTGTGAATCGTTTATAATCGATATGGACTTCGTCCGGATGGATTAGGACGGGTCCTTTCAGTTGGCATCAGAGCTGGTATAACGCCGTCCATGTGTGGCGGGTTAGTCGTAAAGGAGGTTCTCACAGTGTTACCTGTAACGAAGCATTGGCTCTTACTCCTTGCGATCCCTTACGAGGGTTGGCAGTAGCCGAGAGGCAGGCCCTAAAATCAGTATCTGAGGTACACTCAGTGGTCACCAGGCGGTTAGCTGGGAAGGCACTGGGTGGGACGGTGGTTGTCCCCAACTGTATTTCAGTTGGTATCAGAGCGGTGGTCTTAGTGAACCAGGTCTGCATTAGTGTGTCTAACTGATAAGTCGTTAGGATGCATTAGTGAATCTGGACTTCGGCCGTGTCTACATGTCAAAAGTTTTGCTTATCATTTCGTGTCGAAAATCATCTACTTATCATCCTTAGAAAATTACCTGCTTATCATTTCTAGTCTAGACACATATTACTACATTGATTGCATGAATAGTGTATAGATAAATTCATATCTTAGCGTATCTGACAATTCATATCTTAGCGTATCTGTTACTGTAGACCTTGCCTGATATCTCTCATAAATTTCTCCTTAATTTAAGGGATCCTGGTACTATATATATCTATGCAATTTATGTATTAGGAATACCATCCAACCATCAATTGCTGTCACTAAACTCTTCATACCAAAAACCTTTCCTGAGATCGCGTAAGATGGCCTCTACGAATCGACCAAGTTCCTCTGACTCCGAAGACAGCGTGACAGGAGCACACCAACCAATCAACTACCGTGATTATTGGAGAAAATGGGGGTGGGTTCGCGACATACTCACCCTATGGAGAAGGGAAGAAGGTACTCCATATCATGAATCTAATCTACCACCTAACCTTGGAGTACTTGACCCGCTCACCGGTGAACCCGTTTGCAACACCGTTTATACCCTATTTGCAAGAATTTTTCGTCTTGAAGCTACCATTAACGGAACTAGAGAAGATATCCGACCTCTACCTCACACTGATAATCAACCAGGGTTAGTAGAAGAAAATAGAGAACTCCGAGCTCGAGTATTAACTTTCGAGAGCACGGTATACAATTTGCAAGCACCAGCAGTATCACCAACACCAGTAATATCACCAGCCTCAGCACCAATGGCACCAGTACCACCAACAACCCAAGTTTCAACAATCCATGACTCAACATCTCATTCTGTACCTCGAGTATAATCATCATCCTACGAATCGTTCTACATAAACTATCTTCGTCCTTTATGGGGATTATGTAATCTCTAATATTTTAAAGATTATGTACTCTAGTTCTAGCCGTAAATCTGATGAGTTTAATATCACATTGACTCATTAAATCCATAATTACGTCTGAAGAAAATAAATATGTATATATGTTTTCATAAAGATTGTAATTAAAATTTTTATTGTACAAACTGTTAATGGTAAAAATATTTTAACGGGTAGGTAATACCCGAGGAATATTTAGATTTCGCATTAATAAGTTACACTGTACATTCTTCGAATCTGATTCAACAGTCATTTACTATCCTACTTGCAACCACAACTATACGAATCCGTTCATCACAGAATAACCATTTTCATTCAATTTCATATTTGGATTTTGACCTATCAGAATCCGACAAGTGGCATAATGAAGAAAACATTGGACAAAATAAAATTTGTTAGAAACAAATAAATTAACTATGAGAAATTTTGTTAAGAATCCACGCTAACAAAATCCTAGCTAACTGTTCCTAGCTAACTGATTACATTTTGTTTATCGCAATTTATTTTATCGCAATTTACATTCTCGCAATTTTATTTATCGTCATTAAATTTCTGTTATTTACTTTACGCACTTTATTTATCGTTATTTAATTTTCTATTATTTATTTTACGCACTTTAAATATCGGGACACGTATACAAGGTTTTGACATATCATATCGATGCATCTATATATATTATTTGGAATCACCATAGACACTCTATATGCAGTAAGGATCGAGTTCTCTATACATGGTTGAGGTTGATTCTACAATAATATATATAGTTTGAGTTGTGATCGAGTCTGAGACGTATACGGGTCACGGCACGTATTAATTAATTCGAATATTATATATTAAACTATATAAGAATTATTGGACTGTCAACTATGGACTATCGATTGTGGACTAATAACATTGGACAATTAAAATGAATTAAAATATTGATTATAACATATGAAACTAAACAATTCTTCAAGTTGCCACTTGATTTCATCTTAAACCTCATTTGTATCTTGACGATTACAATCTGCGTTCAAACCTTTCATGATACTTGAAAACATCTCAATCGAGAGGATGAACCAACCGCATTTCATTTACGGGAGAAAATATTGATGCATATAATTATGCACCTGAAAACAGTCGGAACCTGAGTAAACTTTTAACACGTAGCTGTGCTAATTCCTTTAGCGTTATTATTACCGAAAATAACTTTGCATCTGCTGTTCGAAATAGCCTGTTTTGTCACAGCTCCAGCAAGACAACTTCGACTTTTCGTACGAAACAACCTTATTATGACGTTGATATATACGCGTACTCTTTTATTGTTACCAGGGAATCTTTCATATTCCACCATATTACCATCAGCGTTTAATCATCTAAAAAAACAATTTTCCTGAAACCACCTCGGATTAATAACCGATGATTCAGATATCATAGCATTAAATGCAGAGGAAACAGAAAAATGGTAGATGGTCTAAACGACCAAAAGTTTGATGATAAAGAAAGGAGTGTTAGGAACGCTCGATAGAAAATTGGGTATTGAAAAAAACAGATTGAGCTACCCATAAAGGAGACCAAGGACAAATACAAGGACCAAACCCTATATTCAAAGGATTCATGTAATTCTGGATCATTTGAAATCTTTAGAGAATATCTTGCTCCGAAGTCATGTTAAAATCTTGCGGAAAATCTTTCTCCATCAACCATCGAACTTAGAAATTCCAAAATATCATCATCAATATCTTCGATATTTCTGAGGATATTTTCATAAATATTCTCGTCCGAAATTATATACCTCCTCGTGCTTCCTGTGTATTATTATATTGGAAAACATTCAATAGAAAATTTAGTACCGAAAAGCAGATTATGCGAAACTAGGAAGAAAGCCGTGGACAAATCACAAAGAATAAGTTTGACTTCAAAGAATCCAAATGATTCAATGTCTGCTAAAGTCTTTAGTAAATATCTTGCTCCTTACTCTAAACCCTTGCAGATAATAGTTTCTATCATCCTCTGATCTTAGATATTCCGAGATATTATCGTATCTTTCATTATAAACATCCTCCATATTTCTGGAGATATTTTTATAGCTATTCTTATCTGAAAACATTAATCTCTTCGTGCTATCAGTATTACATCATATAGAAACTATTAGTTTCTATATTCTGTAAACTTTCGAGCTTAAAATAGGAATATTATTGAAGTAATGTTGGGAACTGATGCATGAGTTAGTATAATATAATGACACTTGATCAACATGATTATATTATAGTAAGTCATGCTGAGTTTCTAAATGGAACATGATGATTCACAGATTATAACGTCATCATGTGTCATGTTACATAACTCTTTCATTCTAATTAACTTCTGAACACATCAAGAAAATATATTCTTGATAGTTCTATTCTAAGTGATTCTAGTAATTTGACAAATCAAATCGTACTATTACGTTCTTTCCTGTTTAGAACATTGTAATCATTCGAAACTCTATATCTACAAATTCTGGACCATTATTCACTTGACTTGATGTTGGGAGGAGAAAACAAAAGTATAGAGCTTCGAAAAATAAGGGAAAATATAAAGCCCAACAACAACACAGGAATTACAAACCGTGTATATCGATGCGTATAGCAATATAAAGACACGGGAGAATAAAAAAAACACTATAACCCCAAGGGCGAAATAGAAGAAAACAGATTCCTCCGGTGGAATTTGGAAAAGGAGAATGATTGTTACGATGGTCAGGATAAGGACAAGGAATCAGAACTGGATTAAGCATTTTCACAATCTTTTGGATGTATGAACTAAGAAAGAAAGTATAGGAATGGTGAGAATAATGGAACGGAAGAGCTTAATTTATAATGGAAAAATTAGACAGAGTAATCGAGGCAGATCATCGTAGTTAATTATAGAGATCTTAAATTCCTTACTCACCGAAGAATCAAATATTTTAGATTTCAAATATTTTCTTTAAATCCCTTGAATTCCGGAATTCAACCCTGTTTACATCAAAAGCAAAGGAAAATCTTATTTTCTTCAATTCACTCTTTTGCGATAGCTTCACTCGTATTCTTAGATTAATCAAATTATTTTATCATTATTATTCAATGATGATAAACCTCTAATTATCAACTCATATTGGTCATGAAAACATTTTTATTTTAAGTCATGACCACCTCACTCAAATTTCGGGACGAAATTTCTTTAACGGGTAGGTACTGTGATGACCCAGAAATTTTCGACCAAATTTAAACTTAATCTTTATATGTTTCCGATACGATAAGCAAAGTCTGTATTGTAGAGTCTAAATAGTTCTTGAACTGTTTAACTAAATTCATTTTTACCTTTGACTATTCACGATGATTCACGAACAATTGTTTGTAATTATATATAAATGTAAATATATTTAATAATGTGAAATAATAAAATACAACTGAAATATTAGAATTAAATAGTATATTATATTAGATAATAAAGTTCTATGTATATATATATATATATATATATATATATATATATATATATATATATACATATATAAACATATATAGATATATATGATTCTTAACCATAATTAATATAATATGTATATTCTAAGGGATAAAAATTAACTATTAAATTTATGTTATTATTAAATATCACATAGTTAAAAATATGTAATATATTAAATTGAATTTATAAGTTAAAATAATTTTTATAGAATTATAATTATTGATAATAATATTATCATTAATAATAGTGATATTATTAAAAATAATATTTTTATTATGAATAATGTTAATATTATCATTTTCATAATTTATACCATTATTATTATTATTATTATTATTATTATTATTATTATTATTATTATTATTATTATTATTATTATTATTATTATTATTATTATTAATTCAATTATTATTATTATTAATATTAGTGTTATAAATTGTATTATTTCAATATATATATATATATATATATATATATATATATATATATATATATATATATATATATAACATATAAATATGAATTGGTTATATATGTATAAATTTGATATATTATTACTACTTATATCATTATTATCATATGATTAGTATTAATATTATTATTACCAATAATAATATTATTGTTATCATATACATAATTATTATTATTACGATTACTTATTATTACTATTATTATTATTTTATGTTATTATTATTAATATTGTACTATTATTATTTTTATGTTATTAGTATTATTTTATTTTCAGTATTTATAATTCATAATATTAAAAGTATTAATATTATTAATATTTATTAAATACTAAGATTTATATATAAAGTCAGATGTATAAAATCAAATATATACAATGCAGATACATATTTATACGTGTGTATATAGGATCACTATCTGATTCTTTTTATATATTTTTTTTCTTCGAGTTTCTGTTGTCCCGTGTTTACTTTGTTGACAATTAACACCGCTACAAATAATTCAATGTCACAAAGTTGTTGAAAATTCGTTCAAATGTCCTCCATCATTATATATTATATTGTATAGCTGTTACTAGTGGGAGAGAAAAACAGAAATTTAAGAAAAATATTCTCGCTACCTCTGTTCGTATATACTTTTTACCACAGACTCGAATTCAAAAAAGTTTTCAAAATCCATTAATACCATTGTGTTAGGAACCTTCTGAATGATCTTTCTGCAAATTTTCAAGAGTCAATTCTTTGTTTTGATCGAGAATTGTAGAGTCAAAGTTTTCATATAAAAAGTCAAACTGAATGTTCTTGGCAAAAATTAAAGTTCATATCAATGTTTTAGGTTCAATTAAAGTTACAGAGAATTTCTAGGAGTAATTTACAACTAATTTTATGTTGGAAGTTTTGCCTAAAACTTTATCAAAGTCGAAATCAATTTTTTTTTGTTTTGGACCTCCGACGAACAACAGCAGAAGCTGTTAAGCTTATTATATATTTTTTTTCCTCGTTTGCTAATAATCTAAACATGATTTAAATGTTTTTGTTTCTATTTTAAAACTGCAAATAAGTTGGTAGCTCGAACTGTAATAAATTGAATTGTTCGTTAGTGTTGGAGAAGAAAACAGAAAAAAAAACGACTAAATACGTGTTATATTTATTTAGTGGGTATTTTAAAACAGAAAAGAGCAATCGGAGTAATGGTTAAGTGTGTGTTCGGGTTAACAAGGGGTCAAGGGTTCGAGCCTCGCACCAGGCATCATTTCTTTTAAAACCCTTTCCAAGGTAGTTTTCTATTTTATTATTATTATTATTATTATTAATTAATATTATTATTATAGATTGTTATCGTTATGGTTATTATTAGTTTTGTACTTGCTAAATTATTAATATTATTACATGTATTATAATTACTACTAGTATTATTATTAACATATGTGTATATATAAGAATTATCATTTATTATCATAATATTAGATACAATTATGAATATTATTATTATTGATATGGAAATAATATAAGTTACTATTATTTTCATAAATATTATTATTAATATCATTCTAAATTTATTAGTATTATCATTATGTATTATTATTGTCAATATCATTATGATCAATATAATTAGATAATTATAAGTAGTAATGATAATATGTGTATCATTATTATTATATTATTAAGAATTATTATCCTAACAATTATTTTAATAAAAATTTGCTATAAATATTATTATTATTAGTATTGTTATTATCATTATAAGCAGATACAATTTTCATTACTATTATTAATATTAGTTTACCAAATAAACATTTTATATATATATATATATATATATATATATATATATATATATATATATATATATAAACATTTATAAGTAACAATACATATATGTATGTACTAATGATATCAATGATTTTTACATAAATATACATATATAACAAATTAATATCTATTTTATAAATAATACTAATCAGACATATATATATATATATATATATATATATATATATATATATATATATATATATATATATATATATATATATATATATATATTAATGTAATTATTTGGATAATAAGAAATTTGAATATATACACGAATTGAATATATATATATATATATATATAAATATATATATATATATATATATATATATATACGAAAGATAAATAAGATATAAATAAGATATATATATATATATATATATATATATATATATATATATATATATATATTTTAACTTAAGATTACTTTTAACATATATATTACAATTTGTTTATTATGTAATGTTTAATAATTATGTACTATGTATAATCCAGTTTTTATACATTTCAATATACATATAATCATGTTCATATATAAAAATTATATACACTTATGTACAGATTTGTTACAACAATTATTTGTATCTTATTTTATATTTTTAATTCTAATGTTTAAGATATATATATATATATATATATATATATATATATATATATATATATATATATATATATATATATATATATATATATATATGTATATGTATATGTATATACGAAAGATAAATAAGATATAAACATGAAATTGTTCAATTACAAATATATATTTTAATAGATATACAATTGATATAGGTTCGTGAATCCGAGGCCAACCCTGCATTATTCAATATAGTCATATGTATTTTTACTACAAAATACATTATGGTGAGTTTCATTTGATCCCTTTTACTCTTTACGTTTTTGGGCTGAGAATACATGCAAATGCTTTATTAACTGTTTTAAAATATTTATATGCGTGAGTTTCATTTGCCTTTTTACCCTGTATATTTTTGGGCTGAGAATACATGCGCAATTTTTATAAATGTATTACGAAATAGACATAAGTAATCGAAACTACATTATATGGTTGAATTATCGAAATCGAATATGCCCCTTTTTATTAAGTCTGGTAATCTAAGAATTAGGAAACAGACACTCTAATTGACGCGAATCCTAAAGATAGATCTATCGGGCCCAACAAGCCCCATCCAAAGTACCGGATGCTTTAGTACTTCGAAATTTATATCATGTCCGAAGGAGGATCCCGGAATGATGGGGATATTCTTATATACATATTGTGAATGTCGGTTACCAGGTGTTCAATCCATATGAATGATATTTTTGTCTCTATGCATGGGACGTATGTTTATGAAAAATGAAAATATGAAATCTTGTGATCTATTAAAATGATGAAAATGATTATTTATGTTAAACTAATGAACTCACCAACCTTTTGGTTGACACTTTAAAGCATGTTTATTCTCAGGTATAAAAGAAATCTTCCGCTGTGCATTAGCTCATATTAGAGACATTACTTGGAGTCATTCATGGCATATTTCAAAAGACGTTGCATTCGAGTCGTTGAGTTCATCGAGATTATTATTAAGTCAATTATAGTTAGATGTATTATGAAATGGTATGCATGCCGTCAACTTTCGATGTAATGAAAGATTGTCTTTTCAAAAATGAATGAAATGTTTGTAAAATGTATCATATAGAGGTCAAGTACCTCGCGATGTAATCAACTGTTGTGAATCGTTTATAATCGATATGGACTTCGTCCGGATGGATTAGGACGGGTCCTTTCAGTACTAGTCAACCGAAAACACCGAAAAATATCAAAAAACAAGTAGCAAGCACTAGTGGTCAACCAGAAATCAAAACTGAACCTGAAACCATCGTCATTAAAGAAGAAATGGCTGAAGTAACACCTGATCCAAATGATCTACCGATGTGGAATACCAGACAAACTGTTCCCCCTCTCGCACTTGCACCTATAAGAAGACCTAAAATTGAGGCTGAAAACTGGGAAGTCAAGGGGCAGTTTATGCACATGGTTCGTGAAAACCAATTCTACGGAAGACTTAATAACAATCCGATAGAACATTTAGAAGCTTTTGAAGATTTATGTGAACTGTACAAAAACAAAGATGTTTCTTCAGATGCATTTAAGTTAAGAACTTTTCCGTACTCGTTAACCGGAGACGCAAAAGCATGGTTGAAAGCATCAAAACCTGATTCTATTACAACTTTTAATGAATTAAGAGAAAAATTCATTACCCGATTTTTTCCACTGGCAAAAGCCGAAAGACTTAGAACTAAAATCACCACTTTTAAAAAAAGGCGGATGAAACTCTTTATGATACCTGGGAAAGATTAAAAAGAATGTTACAAAATTGTCCACAACACGAATTGCAAAAAGGGCAAATAGTACAAACTTTTTATCGTGGTATTGATGAACATACTCGTGGTATATTAGATTCCTCCGCTGGAGGAGTATTTATGTACAAATCACCAAATCAAGCGTATGACATGTTAGAAGACATGTCAGTTCATACTTTTGAATGGACACCGTCTAGAGATCAACTACCTAGAAGGACGGTGGCAAGCTGTCACGACCCTACTTTTTCCGTTATCTTTTTCCGTTAATTATTTAACGACCGTTAACTGTTAGTGTGCCACGTCATTTCCATGACCTATATTATTATTTTTGTAATAATATATATATAATAATTATTATGTGTTATGTGGATATATGTATTCATATTTTAAATTATACGTTTCTACGTTCCGCGGATTTCCATCCGGCGAATCTTTTCGGTTTTTAAACCAACGGTCGAGCTTTCGGGATTTTTAAATCCTAAATATTTTAAATATGATATTTTAAGGTCATATTATTAGTAGGTGTGTTTATATTTATTTTTCGTCGCGCGTTTGTTATCTTTCCGGATTTTTAATCGCGTAAGCGTGTTTTCGCGTTTCGGGCTTCGTACGGGCTTTCGGGCCATCAGGAAATGCACGCTTTTCAATGTTGGACAAGTTGGCCCACTAAGGGGCCCACCCCCTCACCAAATCGGCCGAACACTCCCAAGGGGAGGGAGTGTTGGCTCCTTGTTTTCCTCTTTTGCTAATTTTATCTCATTATCACAAAACCTAATTTAATATTTTTGCTCTCCTCTTCTCCTTCCTCCCTAGCCGACGCCACCACCACCAATCTTCATCATCTTCATCAATTTTATTGCTTGGATCTTTAATTGGCTTGCATATTCGGATTCCTCTCCTCGTTCTCTACGCGATCATATTCTTTGTTTCTCGATTAGGGTATAAACCCTAACCCTAGCTTTTTGAATTTTCAATTATTTTACTGATTTTATATGTTATATGATTAGTATGATGTGTATAAGTTATTGTATTGTTGTTTGAATGCGTAGAATTACTCGTTTGCGTATGATTTCGGTTTGTAAATTTTGGACAGCAGTTTGATTCGTATATTCTGACTATATAACTGATATGAATGTTAAAATAAAGTACATAAATGAGTTCCTCTCATCAAGACATTAATTTTAGACTCCGGATTCATGTCGTTTCGATTCCCGGAGCCCTAGATATGCTTAATTTGGTTTTTGTAAGATTGAAAGGTGTTTTTGGCATGAACAAGGTTGGGTCCGACTTTGTGACCATCCTTGGTGTCTTTAGGGTGCCTCATTTGGTTAGGACTGATGGTGAGACGAATATTCATGTTCGGGTCACCTAAATCCGAGCCACGGTTCACCCGTTTCGCCCGAATTACTGTTTGAGTAAAATGATTTTCCCAATTGATGTCATGGCTGATATCCACGACCTAGGGACTGTTCTTGGAGTGTTCTTGAGTTCATAAATGTGTCGGGTGGTTTGAGTAGGTGAAGTTACATATGTGGCTTGCCCGAAACCGACACCCGGGGCTCAAGATACGACCCGGCGAACTTTTAAACTTAAAACTTATGGTTAATGATTAAACTTATGATAAAATTTATGGAATTCATTATTAATTAATTACTTAAGATAAAAGAAGTAATTATTATTATTTAAAACTTATGATATAAACATTTATTATATCATTTAATTATTAATTATAATTTCATTAACATTTTAATTAGACTTATGATTGATAATACTTTTATTATTAAAGGAAAATACTTATGATAAGTATTAAATTTGTTTTTGAGAAATTATTAAAAGACTTATAATAAATATTAAATAATTATTTAATTATTATAAGACTTAATTATTATTTAATTATGACTTAATTATTAAATACTTATGATTTAATAATTTTAATTAGAAACTTATGATATGATTAATAATTCATTATTAATTAATAATACTTATGATATGATTTAAAATTTATTATAAATTAATAATATTTATATTATGATTGATATTTAATTAATTAATTAAATACTTATGTTATACTAATTATAACATTTCAACTTATATTAACTTTAATAATTCATTTTATTTAATTAAACTTATGTTAAGACATTATTATACACTTTTGACTTTAAATAACATTATAACCTATGTTATTATTATAACTTACACTTTTAAAATTAATGTTGACTATGTTTGACCAAGGTTGACTTTTGAGTTGACTTTCGGTTGACTTTGACTTTCAGTTGACTTCTGTTGACTTTCTAAATAAGGAAACTTTCCTAACTTCAAAACTTTCTAAAAATAGAACTTTCTAAATTTGGAAACTTTCCAAAAATAGAAACTTTCCAAAAATAGAAACTTTCCAAAAATAGAAACTTTCCTAAAATAGAAAACTTTCCAAAAATGGAAACCTGCTAAAAATAGAAACTTTCTAAAAATAGAAAGTGTGTGTCCTTATGCTGTTCCAATCAAACCGATGCTTGCTGAGTAATGTTCTATGCCTACTTGCAACATGTACAATAGCTATCATACTAAGACTTGGCCTAAGTTAGTTATTTATTTCGACCTGCTTTATTTATAGGTCGGCGTTGTGATCTTTCTTGATCACATTACTTTACTTGCTGTTCGCGTGTTTGTGAGATTTCTTCAGTTGCTATTTAAGGTGAGTTATAGTCCCGTTTTTACATACTTTTCAAAGTATATTTTTGGGATGTGATTACATGCAGATTTTTATTTACGTTTAGACACAAGTGACAATTAAATTTAAATTATTCATTGTGAGTTGGACAAAAATATTCCCTAGTCTGGTAACTGTAATCATTGGTTTCTACCGGTGAACGCGAATCCTACGGATAGATCTATCGGGTTTGACAACCCCATTTCGAGCTAGTCGCGCTAGCAATTTATAATCGGAATGTTTAGTACTTCGTAATTTGTTGTAGATACACTGTCCAAGTGTATATTTTTATTGTGTTTGGCAAGGGTAAATAAAGGGTTAAGTGGTTACCAGGTGGCTCATTGATAATGGAATAATGTTTAATGTTTTCTAACATTTTTAAATATTGTGGTCTAAAGTTTACTTATTTATTTAAACCTATAATTCACTCAACCTTTGTGTTGACAGTTTACTTGCATGTTTTCACAGGTACTTGAGTTATTTGATGCTTCCGCTGTCGTTAGAAGAGTCTGCATGCATTTGGGCAGATTTTATGAAACAATTTATGAAACTTAAGTTTGCATTCTATTTTGGATAATTTAAATTGTGGGATTGTTGGCAACGTTTTGTGTCAACTTTTGGTTTCATATTATGGTTGGTTGGTTTTCAAACTACTTAATTTGGTTTGTTTCCTTTTTGGGGAACATTTTGAAATAAAAGAATGCAACTTTGTTTATTTAATTCATTTAAGTCCGATCAAGCTATGGGACCAACTGACGGATCCGTTAAGTGTTTTGACGGGGTCGTCACATGTGGTATCAGAGCTCTGGTTGTAGGGAACTAGGCGGTCTTAATGTGGTCAACCCGTGGTTATTAGGGTGCATTAGAGTCTAGTCTACAGCCCGACCTTTTTGCTATAACATTATTATGCATTTCATTTCGTATAAGTTATATTATTAGCTTTCATATCTTTTGGTATATGGTTTGCGGTTTTGCTGTTTGCAGATGTCGACTTCGAGCGATAACTATGTTGCTGCTCCTGCTCCACCGTCTCCTGCTAGACGTCGTGCTAATCAACCGGAGATCGATGATCCTGTGCATTACTATTTTTCTACCATTACTCATATGAACCGGGCTTATAATGAGGTGACACGTATTAACGCCCTTAGTGATTGTTTGCGCACCTTGCCACATAATGAAGTTATGGACGAGATCCGTGCCGACATGCGTAACTTTATCACTTTCAAGCATAGGGTTGAGGATGCGAACCGCAAGCGTGATCGAGAAGTTAATGCTAAGTTCGAGGCTCTCGAGAGCACTGTTCGTGTGTTGAAGGAAGAGTTGGATGTTGTGAAAGGGAAGTTGCGTAAGTATGAGGATCCTGCTGAGACTCATGCTGGACCAGCTTATCACACCCGCTCTAAGCGAATGTGATGTGATTATTCATATTGATTATCTATTTCATCAGACTTAATGTCCTTTTTATACATACATTTTGGGTTATGTACGGCGTTTTGCCGAGGATTTTATTAAGATTTTGTTATGGGATATTTTTCATTATGTATGGATGGTTATTTTTATGACATCTATTATCATTATCATGTTTTATTTCTGATGTTGTGGCTCTTGGCATGTTATATTATGCGTAATATATGTTCATGTATGTTAGGTGCTATGTATGTTGTATGATGTTATCATAAAATATGTATGCATGTGATGGTTATTTCTATAACAATCATAACTGTCATGTTATTACTCATAGTGTTAGTTGACTAATATCTTAATGGTTAGTCTTTTCGTGTTTTGATCTATTCCTTTATGACACTAGTATTATTCTTGGTACTAACGGATGTGTTATTCTATTTTGAAGATCATGCCTCCAAGAGAGTCCACTGAAGCGCGTATGCAACGCCTGATCAATGAAGGAATTGCTGCTGCTATGGCAGCAAATGCTGATGTTAACGCCAATGTGAACAACAACGTGGGATGCTCCCACAAAACTTTTATGGCTGGTCGACCCCAAGAATTCAGTGGTACGGAAGGACCAATAGGGCTTACTCGTTGGTTCGAGAAAATCGAATCTATTTTCAGGGTCAGTCGAGTTCGTGAAGAGGACAAAGTTAGTTTCGCTAGTTGCACTCTCAAGGATAGTGCCTTGACATGGTGGAACAATCTGGTTAGTAGTTTGGGAAGTGATGTAGCTTATGGTTTGGCCTGGAATGATTTTAAGGAAAGATTGATCACCCGCTATAGACCTCGGGGTGAGCTTAAGAAGCTAGAGGTTGAGCTCAAGAATTTGAAAATGCATGGCACCGAGTTAGATGCCTATGAACGAAGGTTTTTCGAGTTAACTTTGCTGTGTCCTAGGGTTTATGCGGATGAGGACCGCAAAATTGAGGCTTACATTGATGGTTTGTCCGAGAAGATTGAACACGGGGTTGAGTCAAGTGAACCCCAGACTATTGAGGCCGCTATGTCTATGGCCCACAAACTTAATGACAAGGTGTTGAGAAGAAGTAAGACTACAGTTGTTGAAAGTAGTGAGGAGGTTGTCAAGAAGGCTGATAATGGGAAACGAAAGTGGGATAACAACCGCAATCAAAACCAAAATCAGCAGAAGAAACAGGATACCTCAGGTGCTAACAACAGGAATCAGCGTGTGTGTCCTCGTTGCTATAAAGTTCATGATGGTTACTGCACAGTTACTTGTAAGAGGTGCTCTAAGCAAGGGCACATTGCTAAAGATTGTACAGTGCTTTTGCCGGGGTCTGCTACTCCCGCGACTGGTGGTAATAATAATAATGTTGGTAATAGAGGTGGTAACGGTAACGGTAATGGGAAATCGAATAATGGAGGTAATCCGAGGGTTTGTTATGAGTGTGGGAAGCCGGGGCATTTCCGAGATGCTTGTCCCAACAAGAAGACTGCAGAGACTGCACGCGGCCGAACGTTCAACATTAATGCTAAGGATGCGGAGGAAGATCCTAAGCTTGTTACTGGTACGTTCTCAGTCAACGATTTATCAGTTTATGTTCTATTTGATTCAGGGGCTGATTTAAGTTTCGTGTCGAGTAAATTAAGTCCGAGAATCAAAACGCCGTTAACTCTCTTAGACAATACTTATGTTATTGAAGTAGCTAATGGTAAGGAACTTACTGCTAAGACTGTACATCGTAAGTGTAACATTAATCTGGGTGGTAGGGATTTCGAGATAGATTTGATACCGATTGAACTTGGTAGTTTTGATATTGTTATTGGTATGGATTGGTTGTCCGCGAACCGTGCCGAGATCGTCTGTTATGATAAGGCTATTCGTATTACTGATGTAATTGGAGAGCCACTGATGGTCTTTGGAGATAAGAAATGCACACAGTTAAACCTTATTAGCTGTATGAAAGTTCGTAAACATCTCCGTAAGGGCTGTCATGCTATCCTTGCTCATGTTGTTGATCCTAGTAAGGAAGTAAAGAACGTTGATGACGTTCATATTGTTAGGGATTTTCCCGAGGTGTTTCCCGATGACTTACCTGGCCTTCCGCCGCAACGCGCGGTAGAATTTCAAATTGATCTTGTTCCCGGCGCTGCTCCTGTAGCACGTGCTCCTTATCGTCTTGCGCCTTCTGAACTTCAAGAATTGTCAAGTCAACTCCGTGAGTTGATAGACAAAGGTTTTATTCGTCCTAGTTCGTCCCCTTGGGGAGCTCCTGTTCTGTTTGTTAAGAAGAAGGATGGTTCTTTTCGTTTATGCATTGATTATCGTGAACTGAATAAGCTCACTGTTAAAAATCGTTATCCTCTTCCGAGAATTGATGATCTGTTCGATCAGCTTCAGGGTTCTTCTGTTTATTCAAAAATTGATCTTCGTTCTGGCTATCATCAGTTGCGTGTTAAAGAATCTGATGTTTCAAAAACTGCTTTTTGCACCCGTTACGGTCACTTTGAATTTCTTGTTATGCCGTTCGGATTGACAAATGCACCTGCTGTGTTCATGGACCTCATGAACCGTGTGTGTAGACCCTATCTGGACAAGTTCGTTATTGTTTTCATCGACGACATTCTTATCTATTCTAGGAATGATGAAGAGCACGAAGAACACTTGAGGTTAGTGCTTGATTTGTTAAAGAAAGAAGAGTTGTACGCTAAGTTCTCTAAGTGTGCTTTTTGGTTAAGAGAAGTTCAGTTCCTTGGTCACATTGTTAGCAAACAAGGAATACAGGTTGATCCTGCTAAAATTGAGGCGATTGAAAAGTGGGAAACCCCGAAAACTCCTACTCAAATTCGTCAGTTCTTAGGATTGGCAGGTTACTATCGAAGGTTCATCCAGGATTTCTCTCGTATAGCGAAACCTCTGACTGCTTTAACGCATAAAGGGAAGAAGTATGAGTGGAAGGATGAACAGGAGAATGCTTTTCAGATTTTGAAGAAGAAACTGACTACCGCTCCGATATTGTCTCTACCGGAGGGTAATGATGATTTTGTTGTTTATTGTGACGCATCACGACAAGGCTATGGTTGCGTTTTGATGCAACGAAAGAAGGTTATTGCGTACGCATCACGTCAGTTGAAGATTCACAAGCAGAACTATACAACTCATGATTTAGAGTTGGGGGCCGTTGTTTTTGCACTTAAGATTTGGAGACATTATTTGTATGGGGTCAAGAGTACTGTGTACACAGATCACAAAAGTCTTCAACATATCCTCGATCAGAAACAGTTGAACATGAGACAACGAAGATGGATTGAGACGTTGAATGATTACGATTGTGACCTTTTGTATCACCCGGGTAAGGCCAATGTTGTGGCTGATGCATTGAGTCGTAAAGAAAGGACTGAACCTCGCAGGGTTAGGGCCTTGAATATGACAGTTAGATCAAACCTCGCAAGGCAGATTCTTGAGGCACAACAAGAAGCCTTAAAGGAAGAGAATTTTGTGAAAGAAAACGTAAGAGGTATGGCTAAGAAATTTGAGATTCGAGCAGATGGTACTAGGTACTTTGTAGGACGTCTTTGGGTTTCGAAGTTTGGTGAACTGCGACAACTTGTTTTGGATGAGGCTCACAAGTCTAGGTACTCTATTCATCCTGGTTCAGGGAAGATGTACCATGATCTTAAGGAGCTGTATTGGTGGCCAAATTTGAAAGGTGATGTGGCTACGTATGTGGCTAAGTGTTTGACCTGTTCTAAGGTCAAAGCTGAACATCAAAAACCGTCCGGATTGTTGGTACAACCAGAAATTCCCGAGTGGAAGTGGGAAGGTATCACTATGGATTTTATCACTAAGTTACCAAGAGTTTCGGGTGGCTACGATGCGATTTGGGTGATTGTAGATCGACTCACTAAGTCGGCTCACTTTTTGCCGATTAGGGAAACCGATTCCATGGAGAAACTCACCCGTTTGTATTTGAAAGAGATTGTTTCGAGGCATGGTGTTCCCATTTCTATAATTTCCGACAGAGATAGTCGATTTGTATCGAGATTTTGGCAATCGTTGCAAGAAGCCTTGGGCACTAGATTGGATATGAGCACCGCTTATCATCCTCAAACGGATGGTCAAAGTGAGAGGACCATTCAGACATTAGAAGATATGTTGCGAGCTTGTGTGATTGATTTTGGAAATGGGTGGGATAAGTATTTGCCGTTAGCTGAGTTTTCTTATAACAACAGCTACCACGCAAGTATTAAAGCCGCACCGTTTGAAGCTTTGTACGGTAGGAAATGTAGATCTCCTATTTGTTGGAATGAGGTTGGGGATGCTCAACTTACAGGTCCAGAGATTATTCACGAGACTACTGAGAAGATTGTTCAAATTAAAGAAAGGTTGAGAACTGCTAGAAGTCGGCAAAAGAGTTATGCCGACAAAGGAAGGAAAGATGTTGAATTTCAAGTTGGTGATCGTGTTATGTTAAAAGTTTCGCCTTGGAAGGGTGTTATTCGTTTTGGTAAAAGAGGGAGGTTAAGTCCTCGTTTCGTGGGACCGTTTGAGATCATTGAAAGAGTTGGACCGGTGGCTTATCGTTTGAAGTTGCCACAAGAACTCAGTGCTGTTCACGATGTTTTCCATATTTCGAACTTAAAGAAGTGTTTGGCTGAATTTGATCAGACTATTCCTTTGGAGGAACTTCAAGTTGACAAGCAATTGCATTTTATTGAGGAGCCAGTTGAGATCATGGACCGAGAGGTTAAGACTCTTAAACAGAGCAGAATTCCTATTGTTCGGGTCCGATGGAACGCTAGACGCGGTCCCGAGTTCACTTGGGAGCGTGAAGACCAAATGAAGCAGAAGTATCCGCATTTGTTCTCAGATGCCGAGTCAACCCCTGCGCCTGCTTAAATTTCGGGACGAAATTTCCATAACGGGGAGGTACTGTCACGACCCTACTTTTTCCGTTATCTTTTTCCGTTAATTATTTAACGACCGTTAACTGTTAGTGTGCCACGTCATTTCCATGACCTATATTATTATTTTTGTAATAATATATATATAATAATTATTATGTGTTATGTGGATATATGTATTCATATTTTAAATTATACGTTTCTACGTTCCGCGGATTTCCATACGGCGAATCTTTTCGGTTTTTAAACCAACGGTCGAGCTTTCGGGATTTTTAAATCCTAAATATTTTAAATATGATATTTTAAGGTCATATTATTAGTAGGTGTGTTTATATTTATTTTTCGTCGCGCGTTTGTTATCTTTCCGGATTTTTAATCGCGTAAGCGTGTTTTCGCGTTTCGGGCTTCGTACGGGCTTTCGGGCCATCAGGAAATGCACGCTTTTCAATGTTGGACAAGTTGGCCCACTAAGGGGCCCACCCCCTCACCAAATCGGCCGAACACTCCCAAGGGGAGGGAGTGTTGGCTCCTTGTTTTCCTCTTTTGCTAATTTTATCTCATTATCACAAAACCTAATTTAATATTTTTGCTCTCCTCTTCTCCTTCCTCCCTAGCCGACGCCACCACCACCAATCTTCATCATCTTCATCAATTTTATTGCTTGGATCTTTAATTGGCTTGCATATTCGGATTCCTCTCCTCGTTCTCTACGCGATCATATTCTTTGTTTCTCGATTAGGGTATAAACCCTAACCCTAGCTTTTTGAATTTTCAATTATTTTACTGATTTTATATGTTATATGATTAGTATGATGTGTATAAGTTATTGTATTGTTGTTTGAATGCGTAGAATTACTCGTTTGCGTATGATTTCGGTTTGTAAATTTTGGACAGCAGTTTGATTCGTATATTCTGACTATATAACTGATATGAATGTTAAAATAAAGTACATAAATGAGTTCCTCTCATCAAGACATTAATTTTAGACTCCGGATTCATGTCGTTTCGATTCCCGGAGCCCTAGATATGCTTAATTTGGTTTTTGTAAGATTGAAAGGTGTTTTTGGCATGAACAAGGTTGGGTCCGACTTTGTGACCATCCTTGGTGTCTTTAGGGTGCCTCATTTGGTTAGGACTGATGGTGAGACGAATATTCATGTTCGGGTCACCTAAATCCGAGCCACGGTTCACCCGTTTCGCCCGAATTACTGTTTGAGTAAAATGATTTTCCCAATTGATGTCATGGCTGATATCCACGACCTAGGGACTGTTCTTGGAGTGTTCTTGAGTTCATAAATGTGTCGGGTGGTTTGAGTAGGTGAAGTTACATATGTGGCTTGCCCGAAACCGACACCCGGGGCTCAAGATACGACCCGGCGAACTTTTAAACTTAAAACTTATGGTTAATGATTAAACTTATGATAAAATTTATGGAATTCATTATTAATTAATTACTTAAGATAAAAGAAGTAATTATTATTATTTAAAACTTATGATATAAATATTTATTATATCATTTAATTATTAATTATAATTTCATTAACATTTTAATTAGACTTATGATTGATAATACTTTTATTATTAAAGGAAAATACTTATGATAAGTATTAAATTTGTTTTTGAGAAATTATTAAAAGACTTATAATAAATATTAAATAATTATTTAATTATTATAAGACTTAATTATTATTTAATTATGACTTAATTATTAAATACTTATGATTTAATAATTTTAATTAGAAACTTATGATATGATTAATAATTCATTATTAATTAATAATACTTATGATATGATTTAAAATTTATTATAAATTAATAATATTTATATTATGATTGATATTTAATTAATTAAATACTTATGTTATACTAATTATAACATTTCAACTTATATTAACTTTAATAATTCATTTTATTTAATTAAACTTATGTTAAGACATTATTATACACTTTTGACTTTAAATAACATTATAACCTATGTTATTATTATAACTTACACTTTTAAAATTAATGTTGACTATGTTTGACCAAGGTTGACTTTTGAGTTGACTTTCGGTTGACTTTGACTTTCAGTTGACTTCTGTTGACTTTCTAAATAAGGAAACTTTCCTAACTTCAAAACTTTCTAAAAATAGAACTTTCTAAATTTGGAAACTTTCCAAAAATAGAAACTTTCCAAAAATAGAAACTTTCCAAAAATAGAAACTTTCCTAAAATAGAAAACTTTCCAAAAATGGAAACCTGCTAAAAATAGAAACTTTCTAAAAATAGAAAGTGTGTGTCCTTATGCTGTTCCAATCAAACCGATGCTTGCTGAGTAATGTTCTATGCCTACTTGCAACATGTACAATAGCTATCATACTAAGACTTGGCCTAAGTTAGTTATTTATTTCGACCTGCTTTATTTATAGGTCGGCGTTGTGATCTTTCTTGATCACATTACTTTACTTGCTGTTCGCGTGTTTGTGAGATTTCTTCAGTTGCTATTTAAGGTGAGTTATAGTCCCGTTTTTACATACTTTTCAAAGTATATTTTTGGGATGTGATTACATGCAGATTTTTATTTACGTTTAGACACAAGTGACAATTAAATTTAAATTATTCATTGTGAGTTGGACAAAAATATTCCCTAGTCTGGTAACTGTAATCATTGGTTTCTACCGGTGAACGCGAATCCTACGGATAGATCTATCGGGTTTGACAACCCCATTTCGAGCTAGTCGCGCTAGCAATTTATAATCGGAATGTTTAGTACTTCGTAATTTGTTGTAGATACACTGTCCAAGTGTATATTTTTATTGTGTTTGGCAAGGGTAAATAAAGGGTTAAGTGGTTACCAGGTGGCTCATTGATAATGGAATAATGTTTAATATTTTCTAACATTTTTAAATCTTGTGGTCTAAAGTTTACTTATTTATTTAAACCTATAATTCACTCAACCTTTGTGTTGACAGTTTACTTGCATGTTTTCACAGGTACTTGAGTTATTTGATGCTTCCGCTGTCGTTAGAAGAGTCTGCATGCATTTGGGCAGATTTTATGAAACAATTTATGAAACTTAAGTTTGCATTCTATTTTGGATAATTTAAATTGTGGGATTGTTGGCAACGTTTTGTGTCAACTTTTGGTTTCATATTATGGTTGGTTGGTTTTCAAACTACTTAATTTGGTTTGTTTCCTTTTTGGGGAACATTTTGAAATAAAAGAATGCAACTTTGTTTATTTAATTCATTTAAGTCCGATCAAGCTATGGGACCAACTGACGGATCCGTTAAGTGTTTTGACGGGGTCGTCACACAAGCCTTGAAGAAAATGAAGACAACAACACAACCATAGCTTCACTGTCGAATCAATTTAGAAAGTTTGGAAGAGAAATAGAGAAACTAAATTCAACAGTTTTAGCATTACAAGTAGGATGTGAAATCTGTGGACAACCACATTTCACAAAAGATTGTGATATCAATGATCGGCCAATGAACTCAGTAGCACAAGTTAATTTTATGGCCAATCAAAGACAAGGAAATTTTCAAGGAGGAAATTCTAATTATCAACCTGCAAACCCAGGATATCAAAACCCGAAGAATTTTGCTTTTCAAAGAAATGGACCACCTGGCTTTTTCAATAGAAACCAACCTCCATTTTCACCTCAACAAAATTTTCAACAACAACCATTACCTCAATTACCATATCAACAACAAAATCATAACACGCAACCAGTAGAGAAGAAATCTAACTTTGAAGAAGTTATGATGAATTTTGTCAAAAGTCAATCAGAAACGAATGAGCAAGTGAAGAGACAACTTCATCAATCCCAAACGGAAAACGAGCAAGTACAAAGGAATCATCAAGCTTCAATTCAAAACCTTGAAAGAGATATGGGAAGAATATCCCAATTACTTGCTGAAAGGCAATCGGGCACTTTACCATCAAACACGCAACCAAACCCTAAGGGTAAGGAAACTCAAAATTTAAGTAATATTTCACAAGTTAATTCAATCACTATGCGAACTGGGTTAACTATTAACCCAGAGATTCCAAAGCCTCTCACTCCTATTCATGTTTCACAAGAAAACGAACCTGTGGTGGAAGAAAATACGATGCCAACCACAAGTGCACCAAAGACTCAAAATCAACCACCATTGAAGGTATACAAACCTCCAATTCCATATCCGCAATGTTTGAAGAAAGATAAATTACAAGCACAATACAACAAGTTTGCTGACATGATTAAGCAAATTTGTATAAATGTACCGCTTGTAGATGTTCTTGCGGGTATGCCGAATTATGGAAGGTTTATCAAAGATCTTATAGCAGACAAAGGAAAATATGCAGAAGTTTCAACCACATTCCTTAATGAGGAATGTTCGGCAATTTTACAAAAGCAAAATTTGCCACCAAAACTTGGAGATCCTGGAAGTTTCATCATTCCTTGTCTAATGAGAGATTCAGTAATGTACGATGCATTAGCTGATTTAGGAGCAAGCATTAACCTTATGCCTCACTCCTTGTACTTAAAATTGAACTTAGGTGATTTAAAACCAACTAGGATGTGTATACGATTAGCTGATAGAACATACAACTATCCTATTGGCATTGCTGAAAACCTACCGGTTAAAGTAAATCACTTAATCTTTCCTGCTGATTTCGTTGTTCTTGAAATGGAAGAAGATAGTAAGGTTCCCCTAATTCTAGGGCGTCCCTTTCTAAATACTGCAGACGCAATTGTGCGCGTAAAAGAGAAAAATCTCAGCTTAGGTGTGGGGGAGGATAGAATTATATTGAACATAGATAAGGCTATGAAACACCCTATGTCTCCTGATGACGAATGTTTACAAATAGACATTGTTGATTGTTGTATTGAGGAAGAACTACAAGAACTATTAAATGTCGACACCTCAGATTTCACCCCGATAGGTGAAGGTGAAGATTTTGATGTCGATATAGAGTTAGACAAGCTGTTGAAGGTAGTCACTGATGAAGAATACATAGAAGAAGAAATTCTCGGGGAAGATGAACCTTTTGAAGAAATTACCAATGGTAACAGATTCCGGATAAAATCTTCCTTGGAAGAACCACCCACCTTGGAACTTAAAGAACTCCTAGAACATTTGGAGTATGCTTATCTCCAAGGAACGTCACAATTACCCGTCATAATTTCATCAAAACTTTCCGATGACGAAAAGGGTAGGTTAATGTCTATTTTAAAAACCCACAAAAAGGCAATTGCTTGGAAAACAACTGATATTCCAGGGATTAACCCTGCTTATTATACTCACAAAATTCTAATGGAAGAAGATTTTAAACCCGTGGTACAAAGGCAACGGAGGTTAAATCCTAACATGAAAGAAGTTGTCAAAAAGGAGGTTATCAAATTACTTGATGCCGGGTTAATTTACCCTATATCCGATAGCCCTTGGGTAAGTCCTGTACAAGTAGTACCCAAGAAAGGGGGTACGACTGTTACTCTAAATGATAAGAACGAACTCGTTCCTACAAGAACAGTCACTGGGTGGAGAGTCTGTATAGACTATCATCGTCTAAACGACGCTACAAGGAAAGAACATTTCCCGCTACCATTTATCGACCAAATGCTAGAACGTTTGGCGGGAAAAGATTACTACTGTTTCCTTGATGGATTCTCCGGTTATTTTCAAATTCTAATTGATCCAAAAGACCAAGACAAGACCACATTTACTTGTCCATTTGGTACTTTTGCCTACCGACGAATGCCATTCGGATTATGTAACGCACCAGGCACTTTCCAAAGGTGTATGATGGCAATTTTTCATGACATGATTGAAGAAAGTATAGAAGTATTTATGGACGATTTCTCTATTTTTGGGGACTCCTTCAACTCATGTCTCTCAAACCTTGAACGAATTCTAATTCGTTGTGAAGAATCAAATCTTGTTTTAAACTGGGAGAAATGCCACTTCATGGTGAAGGAAGGCATTGTTTTAGGACACAAGATTTCTCGAGCTGGAATGGAAGTAGACAAAGCTAAGATAGACATTATTTAAAAACTTCCTCCTCCAACCAATGTTAAAGGAATTCTTAGTTTCCTTGGTCATGCGGGATTCTATCGACGATTCATAAAGGACTTTTCCAAAATCGCTCGACCCATGACTAAACTTCTTGAGAAAGACAGTACATTCGATTTCAACGACGGGTGTCTAAATGCTTTCTCCATTCTGAAAGAGTAACTTACGAATGCACCTATTATGGTATCACCCGACTGGTCCAAACCTTTCGAGCTAATGTGTGATGCTAGTGATTTCGCGCTGGGAGCTGTTTTAGGTCAATGTCAAGATAAAAAATTTCAACCAATCTACTAAGCAAGTAAAACACTTACAAGAGCTCAGTTGAATTACACAACTACTGAGAAGGAGATTCTTGCAGTAGTTTTTGCTTTCGATAAGTTTAGATCTTACCTAGTGTTATTTAAAACAATTGTTTATACCGATCATTCAGCCCTAAAGTACTTATTCAAAAAGCAAGATGCTAAGCGTAGACTAATTCGTTGGATTCTTCTCCTACAAGAATTCGAGATTGAAATCAAGGATAAAAAGGGTGCTGAAAATCTCGCTGCAGATCATTTATCCCGTCTTGAAAATCCTAACTTAGAATCACTCGACGAATCTGTTATTCACGATACTTTTCCAGACGAGTTCCTTATGAAAATTAAAACGGAAGAAGAAATTCCATAGTTTGCGGACTTTGCCAATTATCTAGCCGCAGGAATTCTTGTTACAAATCAAACTTATCAGCAAAAGAAGAAATTTTTCACTGATCTGAAGTTTTACTTCTGGGAAAGCCCTAATCTCTTTCGTATAGGAGCAGATCAAGTTATTCGTCGATGTGTATACGGTAAAGAAGCTCAACAAATTCTGGAGCACTGTCATCAAGGACCGGCTGGTGGACATTTCGGACCAAGCTATACAGCTAAGAAGGTCTTTGACTCAGGTTTTTACTGGCCTACAATTTTCAAAGATGCACATAATATGGTAAAAACCTGTGATGCTTGTCAAAGATCTGGAAATATCTCCAAGAGAGACGAAATACCACAACAAAGCATCCTAGTATGCGAAGTATTTGACATTTGGGGTATTGACTTCATGGGTCCATTCCCCGCCTCTATCAAATGCAAATACATTCTCGTAGCAGTCGATTACGTTTCTAAATGGGTGGAAGCAAAAGCTCTACCCACTAACAATGCTCGAGTTGTTGTCAGCTTTCTCAAAAACCTTTTCTCACGATTCGGGCTTCCAAAAGCATTAATCAGTGATCGTGGAACTCATTTTACAAATCAATTACTAGAGAAAGTACTTAAAAAGTACGGAGTTAGTCATCGTTTCTCAACTTCTTACCACCCTCAAACGAGTGGCCAAGTTGAAAACACAAATCGAGGTCTTAAACGAATTTTAGAAAGAACAGTTAAGAATAATCCAAAAATCTGGCATCGAAAGCTAGATGATGCGCTATGGGCATTTAGAACCGCATTCAAAATGCCCATTGGTACCACTCCTTTCCGATTAATATATGGTAAGGCATGTCATCTACCTGTCGAGGTTGAACACAAGGCGTATTGGGCACTAAAAGAATGTAATACAGACCTTGTGGAAGCCGGAGAAAATCGATTCTTACAATTGCATGAATTAGACGAGCTAAGACTTCAAGCATATGAAAATTCGAGATCTTACAAAGAGAGAACTAAGAAATGGCATGATGTTCACTTAAAAGAGAAGAAAGCATTTGAACCAGGAGACAAAGTTCTAATTTTTCAATCACGTTTTAAGTTTTCACCTGGGAAACTTAAGTCCCGATGGAGGGGACCGTATGAAGTAAAACAAGCATTTCCATCTGGATATGTAGAGTTATATGACAAGAATGGTGGTATTTTCAATGTGAATGGTCACAGACTTAAATTCTATTATGAAGGGTTCAACAACACTGAAAGAGATGGCATCACATTCTACCCTAAGGAAAAATGAATACAGGGTAATTTTAGCTAACTACTCGCCTTCTTAAAACGTTTCAAATTATTTCGAGAGTGGGGCCTGATTGGTCTTTTCCGCTAGCAGACACTAAAGAACTAGTCTTCTCCCTCCATTCTGAATTTTTTTGTTTTGTATGAAATTAATATTCTTTTTAAATTTAAGTTTTGTGTGAATTTTAAAAACAAAATTTACTTTATTTCATTAAGTTTAAAAAAATGATTTCTAAAATTCGTCGTGAGTTGAACACTAGGTCGTAGAACCGAAATTGCTTGGCGAAAAATTTGTTATCATTATTTTAATATTATTGATCTAAAGTATGCCAAAAATATTATATGAATATGGGTTAATATACCAAACTTAAAAAATATGTATATATGTTTGTAGTTTATTTTATATACTAATAAGGGTAAAAGACGCATTTTCAAAGAATGAAATTCAGTTTAACAAAAGCAACCAATTTTTGGCGAAACATATGAAAAGATGACGGAAATTTTGGAATGACGGACAAATCAACATTAACAGATTAAACAAATCCTGCAAGTTACGGCTTTTTAGCTAAAGAGGTTTTAACTCCCTTTCTATTCTAATTGCCCTCGTGAATTTAATTTAGTCTGATTTCATTGCAAGTGAGGGCATTGCATGATCTCAAGTGTGGGGAGGGGTTATAAATTCTCTCGGGTTTATACACTTGACTTATTTTCTAAATTTTGTGAAAATTTAAAAAAAAAATTTAACTAAATGAAATCAAATCTTGTTTAATATGTTTATGAACGATAAAACTAGGTGCGGGTACCGAAATTATTGTTAACCTTAAAAAAAGGACATAAATTGAGAAACAACTAAAACGCTTGAATTTATTTATTATAAATAAAAAGACGCATGAAAAAAAGCCAAGTGTGGGGAGATTTGTCAATATATATGAACTGTTATCACATGTTTGTACGAAGTTTATTGCAGGTACTTTTACTTTGGGCTGTATAAATTTGTTTTACCCATCAAATTGTGAAAATTAAAGAAAAGATGGATCTACACGATGAATCAATTTCATCATTAAAATGAAGTAAAGTCTTCAGAAAAAGAAACGCGCTTCTTGATTTAGGTCAGAAAGTTATCGTCCAGACCAGTTGTAGAGTCTACGAAAAACCTTGAAAAGTTTTCTCAAAAATCAGCTGGAAATCCACGGACCTCAGCATCAAACAGGGTCGCCATGTGGTCAGACTTATCCTAACCATGAGAGGATCTGTCTCGTAAAATGGGGAGGGCGCCGTGCAAATTAGCTTGATAAGACTAATGAATCAGACCCCCAGAAAGGATAATCTCCTTAAAGATTAAAAATCAGCATTTAAGCCTGTTATTACTCAATCTTTGAGATTGACCTTAAAGATTGAGAATTACAAACTCATGGAATTCGATGATATCTAAACTCGAGCTTGAACGAGAAAATATTTTGATCAAATTAAAACCGATTTGTTTTCTGAAAACCTATTTTCAATGCGTTCAATACCATTGAACGTAAAATCCTGAGAATTCATCGGAATTCATTAGGTCACCTGAACCAAATCGGGTATTAACCGTAAGAACGGTGGTTGCATAGCATGGTCAAAGACAGGACCTTGTGCCAGACCGAAAAATTATAGGGTGATCCTTACTATTTCTCCTATAAAGGATAGTAATTGCATCCGACACATTATTGGACCATGAACATCTGCATGTCATTAGACATTGCCTTAACAGTTGCTTGTTCAACGCTTTCCTTTACAACCGGATGGTAGTTTACCGAAAGGTAATATATGGAGCAAGTATACTGGACGTGTTGCTTTCCTAATACAAGGTTAGCAAGTGGGTGACACAAAACCGCAAGTTTTGAGCTAAAGTTTTAAAATATGAAACCCACACAACCCACAAAAACATTTTGCAACATTGATAAAGGGTTAAATCGGAAAACTTATCTAGGGTAATATCTAGATTGAATTTTCAAAAGATCAAATATTTTCATAAAGATCCAATTTCCTTAAAGGATCTAAATTTTCATAGTCATGTGGGACTGTAAACCACAGTCGTTACTATCATTGTTTATACCGCCGTACCAAAATCACTGATGTATAAAGTGTGAAGAATAAAGAAGTGATTTGTGTGAAGTTTGTTTTATTTCAAGATATATATTGCTTGAGGACAAGCAACGTTCAAGTGTAGGGATAATTGATATTGCTCCAAACGAACATATATTTAGTCACAATATCGTTCCAAAATGTAATGTTTTTAATTGTAATTTCCTTATTTTTAGTTGTAATTGTTTAAATAAATAAGTGCGAAGACGAAAGACGAAGATCGCTCAAAAATGAAGATTTAAAGTCAAAAACGAAGATTTAAAAGGCAAAAATGTCCAAAATGCTCAAACGTACAAGTTACACTCCAAGTGGTTTAAATTATCGAAGAAAAACGTCTAAAGATTGACAATAATGCAAGTCGAGGAACGCAAATTACACGATATTAAATTGTACGAAAAGACGTTCGAGAAACCGGGACTGAGACATAAATCGGGCATAAATGTACGAGACATCGGAGCCAAAATTATGAGTCAACTATGCACAAGAATATAATATAATATTTAAATAATTATATAAATTATTTATATATTATATATATTTTTATAATATGTCGACAAGTAAAAATCCAAAAAATTGTGAGCTGGATCTGGCGGCCATGCGATCGCATGGGAAATAGGCATAAAACCCATGCGATCGCATGGGTTACTGTAGCAGGCCACATATCTATAAAAAGCCAGTTTGCTCAAGCTTTATATACATCAGTTTTCATTTCTCTTCTGTAATATTCATAATATATATTTATAATTATAATTTTAATTTAAGTTTATTTTAATAATAAAGTTATTGTAACGTTTAATTTACGGGTTTTAAGTCGAAGTTCTGTCCGTGTACCGCTACGCTAATAATATCGCTTTTTACCGTTCCAACTCACTGTAAGTCTCCACGTCCCAACTTTATTTTAGCGTATCGTTATTATCGTTATTATCGTTGTTATTAATATTGTTATTATTATTATTATTATTATTATTATTATTATTATTATTATTATTATTATTATTATTATTATTATTATTATTATTATTGTTAGTATTATTATTTTTATCGTAATATTTATTATTATCGTCGTTATTATTGTTATTTATTTATTATTGTTATTATGTCCATTTTATATAATTTATATTTTTACGCCGTTATAATGTCCAACTAAATATCCATAGTGGTAACTAAATTATAGAACCTTTGGATAAATGGATTGAACCATATTATAATATTATGATGTAACTTTGACTATTTTTAATATTAAGTTTAATCACCGACCCATTGTTATATAATTTAATATTTTCACCCTTATCACATAATTTATTAAAATTGATAAACGAAAGTGTATTAAATTGACATAAATTATGCTTCAACACCTCGGTGATTTAGACGGACATATGAACAAATTATTGACAACAATTTAGAAGTGTGATTCGATGGTTTGGGTAATATTATAGCTTATATAATCATGTAATTATAAAAAGGGTAAGACCGTTATAATTTTGGTTTTAATGAAAGTAAAAACTGGATTAAATCTTAATTTAAATAATCGGGGTATAATTTAATTCACTAAAACGAGATCGAAACGAAAGGTAGATTTAATTTTAGTTAGTTAAATCTTTATAAATCGGAAGATAAAATATAAGGATATATATTAAAACATCATAACCAGACTTAAAAACAATCCATAAATCCAGAGGGGACATATTTTAGTAGCCACTACTTTACCTTATTTTAAATCTCTTCAATTTCACTTTTTACCATATAGAAAATTTTAATTACTTTGTACTATTTTGCTATATTGCCATGAAAAACCTTATTTCTTCTATTTTGTCAAATTAGTTTAATTGTATTTTTATTGTCGTTAATTTAGTTATTTCGTTTTAGTTAAATTTAAATTCCGTTCAATTAAGTAGTAAACCCTAATCCAAAATCCCCCTTTTAATAGATTAACTTTTAGCGATTAAAACCTTAAAAACTCCATTTCCCTGTGGAACGAACCGGATTTACCAAATAAACTATTACTATACGGATAGGACAAAGTTGCCTATATGTGTGAAATCAATCCGAAATCATAAGAACACCATATAATCACAACCAATTTGTGTAATAAATTCAATCTAAATTCGATCAAAATAAAAGGACACGATCTTCACGTCATCAGCGTAAATGGTTGTTTAATTTTTAAAAAAAATATTTTATCCGGTTGATTACAGGTTGGGTTGTTTCAAGTGGTATCAGAGCATGGTCTAAGGGATTTAGGCGACTTGAGATAGGTGTCTAGACTTAGACTTTATTGTGTATGCGCGTTATGCGGGACTTGTAGGAGACGGGTCGGACCGGGGATTGGTTAGTGCCTAGGTTTAGGTGGACTAACTATGCGCTAATTGTTTTGTGTTGTGTTTTGCAATCATCAAGCGAGATAGACGTTGTACTAGCGAGTTAATGCGACGTGCTCGCGTAAAAATGATTAGCTACCATTTTTACGAGTTCAAATCGTGCCAAACAAGCGATGTACGACAATTGTTGAGCAAGATGGGGCGGTGTGGTGTTCATGTATATTGTGTCATGTCTTTTCGTTTGTTATTAAATTTACTTCGTCTTATAGAATGAAGATGAGAAATGGACATGATACCAATGAAAGAGGCACGAGCGAGGACGTTGAACTCACGGCCAAGGTTGAGGCCATCTTTAAAAGGCTAAAAACGGAATTTCTTGATGATGTTCGAAAGGTTTTCCAAGAATTAGTTGATGGGAAAGTGACCGAAATGATTAATGAGCGAATGAATGCCGCGATCGAGGAGGCATTAGAAGCTAGAAACATTCATCCTCGTGGCGAAGGGGGTGATGGTAATGGTGAGAATGGAAGGCGGGACTTCCATTACAAAAATTTCAAGGATGCTCAATGTAGAGACCCGTCCTAATCCATCCGAACAAAGTCCATATAGATTATAACCGATTCACAACAGTTTATTACAACGCGAGGTACTTGACCTCTATATGATACATTTTACAAACATTGCATTCGTTTTTGAAAAGACAATCTTTCATTACATCGAAATTTTACGGCGTGCATACCATTTTATAAAATATCTAACTATAATTGACTTAATAATAATCTTGATGAACTCAACGACTCGAATGCAACGTGTTTTGAAATATGTCATGAATGACTCCAAGTAATATCTTTAAAATGAGCAATTGCACAGCGGAAGACTTCTTTCGTACCTGAGAATAAACATGCTTTAAAGTGTCAACCAAAAAGGTTGGTGAGTTCATTAGTTTATCATAAAGAATCATTTCATAATTTTAATAGACCACAAGATTTCATATTTCCAATTCTCATAAACATACGTCCCATGCATAGAGACAAAAATCATTCATATGGATTGAACACCTAGTAACCGACATTAACAAGATGCATATATAAGAATATCCCCATCATTTCGGGACACCCTTCGGACATGATATAAATTTCGAAGTACTAAAGCATCCGGTACTTTGGATGGGGTTTGCTAGGCCCAGTAGATCTATCTTTAGGATTTGCGTCAATTAGGGTGTCTGTACCCTAATTCTTAGATTACCAGACTTAATAAAAAGGGGCATATTCGATTTCGATAATTCAACCATACAATGTAGTTTCACGTACTTGTGTCTATTCTGTAAATCATTTATAAAAGCGCATGCATTCTCAGTCCCAAAAATATATATTGCAAAAGCATTTAAAAAGGGAGTAATGAAACTCACCTAATGTATTTTGTAGTAAAAATACATATTACGACATTGAATAATGCAGGGTTGGCCTCGGATTCACGAACCTATATCATTCGTATATATATATATATTAATACATATACTTGTAATTAAACAAATATGTATATTATTGGTAATATAAGTTTTAATATTAATAACTTATATGCTTCATTATATTCATTTTATTTATTTTAATAAATAAGATATTAATATAGTTTACATTTGTGTTATAAAATATATTGTTATATGAAGATCATTTGTTAGTTAAATTAATGAAAATATTAAGATATGGTTGATAATACTATTAGATTTAATAATAATAATATTAATGCAAATTTTATATAAAATGATAAGTTTAATAATAATAATGATAATGAAAATAATAATTTTGATAATAATACATAATACTTTATAATAATAACTATTAATATACGATCTTATTACTAATGATAGTCATTATAATAATACTTTTGTTACTAATAATAATAAGTCTACAATGATACCAATACTAATATTAATGATACTAATAATAATAGTTTGTGTTATTTTTGTTGGAACAATAATAATAATAATCATATTTGAAATAATAATAATCGTACTTTGTATTAATAATAATAATACTTTTAGTTCATAACGATATTACTTAATAATAATTAAAATGATAATAATAAGAATCATGTTATAACAATAACAATAATTAATAATGATCATAATATCAATAATAATACTACTAAGGGTTGTAATACTTATAGTTGTGATGATAATAATAATAATTGAACTAATAATAATAATAATACTAATAATAATAATACTATTACTTAATACAAATACTTATATTAATAAGATTACACATTTTCATAACTACAAGTAAATAATATTTATTACTTGTATTAGAAATAAAGATATCAATAATAATATTCCTAATACAAATAATAATACAACAACAACAATAATAATTAGATTAATAATAATAATAATAATAATAATAATAATAATAATAATAATGATAATAATAATAATAATAATAATAATAATAATAATAATAATAATAATAATAATAATAATAATAATAATAATAATAATAATAATAATAAATTTAAAACTTGAAAGCTACCTCAAAATTTCGAAACAAAAAGAAATGCCTCAGCCGGGTCTCGAACCCGAGACCTCTTGCTCACCCGACTAACCCCTTAACCATTATGCTGTGTTCATTTTTCTATTTTATAACATCCTTGAATTTTTATAAACCCATATTTCTGTTAACTCATCTTCTTCTTCTTCATACCAAATCGACAGACACGAAATCATGACAATCCAAAAGGTTTTGAATTTAAAACATTTAGTTATAACAGAAGTAATCTTTGCTGTATCATTTAATTAATCCCAATGGATAAAAAAAATGCTAGCAACCGTCGCTGAACAAAAAAAAAAAAATTATATATATATATATATATATATATAGAACATGGATTTTGATTATGATATCTAGATGATTTTAGCTTTAAGACTCTACATGAAATATGTCACAAATCGTTCATAGAAACTTCAGAAACCAACAATTGAACTTAAATCAACACAGCTAACTCGAATTCCTTGATGAACGAATCTGTTGACTTTTGAAAATAAACTTTGACTCCGAAAATTCATGATCGATAAGAAGAATTGGAAGCTTATTCTATGCAGAAAGACTACGTAAAATGTTCCTATCAAGACTACATTAATGGATTTTGAAATAAAAAAAGAACTCGAGTCTTTCTGAATCAAGAAAACGAGCAGAGCTTTTTTTCTTCTTCTTTTTTTTTTTTGTCTGTGTTCATCCCCATTTTTCTGTTGTTTCCTTTCTGATTCGCAACAGGTATCGTATATAACATATAATTGAATAATTGTAGCAGTGTCAAGATTGTTTCTTAGTGATAAAGATCGGACAAGAAATCACGTGAAGAAGAAAAGAGAAGGAGGAAAAAATAAATGAAGTTTTGATATCGATGTCTAACTAATCTGCCTTATCCTTTTATATATATATATATATATATATATATATATATATATATATATATAATAAATATATAATATATAATATAATATACACTATATAATAATTATTAATAATCAGTAATTATACCTATATTATTACAAAAATACTGTTAATATTATTTAAAAAAATACTAATAATAATAATACTAGAATTATTAATAATAGTACTAATAATAATACCAGTAGTAATAAGATTAATGATAATAATATTTTAATTAAAATGCTAATTTGTATTAATAATGATAATAACTAATAATATAAATAATATTAATATTGATAATAATAATAAGGAAAGTAATAATCATAATATCAGTATCAATCATATATTAACTTGTAATTGATATTACATATTATTAACTATATATTACATTGTATATATATATATATATATATATATATATATATATATATATATATATATATATATATATATATATATATAATAATAACATATCTGAATATTTATACATTTTATTATAAGTATATATATTATTATTTAATACATGTTTTTGCATATTAATTGTATTATAAATATAATAGTAAGTATGAAAAATGTAACTGTTTTACATATGTAAGTTATATATATTTATTTAAAATACTATGTTCTGTAACATATAATGTTTATATCTTTTATATATATACAAATATACCTATAATACTAATTATATATATATAACTCATATGTATCTATATATATTTATTTTAATATCCACATAATTATTTTATATTTTTATTTTACATATTAGATTCTAATGTTTAAATTATATTTTATTATTTCCAATTGTTGTATATACTTACCTTTATATATATACATATTTATTTACAAACAATTGTTCGTGAATCGTCGGAAATAGTCGAAGGGTAATTGCATATATGAAACAGTTCAAAATTTTTGAGACTTAATATTACATACCTTGCTTATCGTGTCGAAATCATATATGATTAAGTTTAAATTTGGTCAGAAATTCCCGGGTCATCACAGTACCTACCCGTTAAAGAAATTTTGTCCCGAAATTTGAGTGAGGTGGTCATGGCTAACAATAAATATGTTTTCCTGACGAATATGAGCTGATAAATAGAGTTTATCATTATTTGAATAATACAGATAAAATAATTCGATTACTCGAAGCGTACGAATGAAGCTATCACTAGATAGTGAGATGAGATAAATAAGTTTTATCATAACTTTTCACTAGTCATGGTTGAATTTAGAAAATAAGGTGCGTCTTAACTTTTGACGTTGTCTTGGTTGAATTCCGGAATTCGGGGGATTTAAAGAAAAATCTTTGAAATTTAAAAGTTTTGATTCCTCAGCGAATAAGGAAATTAAGATCTCTATAATTAAATACAGTGATCTGCCTCGATTACTCTGTCTGATATTTCTGTTATAAGTTAAACTCTTTCGTTCCATTATTCTCACCATTCCTATACTTTCTTTCTTAGTTCATACATCCAAAAGATTGTGAAAATGCTTAATCCAGTTCTAATCCTTGATATTTTCCTAATTATCATTTCTATCATCCTTCTTTTCAATCTTCCGCCAGAAGAATCTGTTTACTTCTACTATTACCTTGGGGTTATAGTGCTTTTAATTCTCCCGTGTCTTTATGTTGCGATAAACATTAATATTCACGGTTTGTAATTTATGCGTTGTTATCGGGCTTTATATCTCCCCTTATATTTCAATGTCCATATTTTTGTTTCCTATAATCATTGTCATCCACAGTTAATACTCCCTCCTATTTGCTGCAATTTATACTCCAATTTCTATTTCGGAGCTTTGTCCCTTCGTTTCTTCTTCTTGCGATTGGACATCTCTTGTAATGGTCCAGAATTCGCAGATATAAGTTTTAGAATGAACATTGTTAATGTTCTAAGAAGGGAATAGTAATGGCACGATCTTAATTTTATTAAATTACCAGAATACCCTGGAAAAGACCGAATCATCAAGAAATATTTTCTTGATATTTTAAAGGTTTAAATAGAATACAAGAGTCGTGTAACATGGCACATGATGACGTTAGAGTCTGTAAATCATCACGTTTCATTAAAAACTCAGCATGACTTACTATAATATAATCACGTTGATCAAGTGTCATTATATTATACTAACTTATGCATCAGTTCCCAACATTACTTCAATAACATTCATATTTTAAACTCGAAAGTTTACAGAATATAGAAACTAACAGTTTCTATATGATGTAACACTGATAGCACTAAGAGATTAATGATTTCAGATAAGAATAGTTATGAAAATATCTTCAGAAATATGGAGGATATTTATAATGAAAGATACGATGATATCTTGGAATTTCTAATATCGAAGGATGGTGAAGAAAATTTGCCCGCAAGAGTTTGGAGTCAGAAGCAAGGTATTCACTAAAGATTTCATCAGAAACAGAATCATCAGGATTCTTAATGTACAAGTTTAGTCCTTGTGATTTGTTCAGAGACTCCTTCGTAGTTTGCTCAATCAGTTTTTTAGTTTCAAACTTTTTCTGAGCTTTGCTAACATACAATTCTTTATCATCAACTTTTGGCTGTTGAAGTTGTTTACAGTTTATCTACGGTTTCTGCTGCTTTATTCAGCTTTTTCAACATTCCGAGTATTGATTTGTAGACTGAGTGCTTTTCAGAATATCAAAATGAAAGATCATAATTCTAAGAGATAAATGTTATACATATAACTGTTGATGTAGATATGCTGTGAGTTTTCAAAGTACTGATTGCTGATTCCCGATAATTGGTATGGCAGTTCTCGTTACAAGATGCGGATGAGCATATGATAAGACTTCAATGGATAAATATAGTGATTTGTCGGGGAGATGTAATCAAATGAGTAATGAAGTTACTGGTAAGTTTACTGCTAATGTGATGGAACATAAACGGTTCTCCGGTAACGATGATGAAAAGTAAACTTATATATCAAGGTTATGATAAGGCTAATCTGAATGAAAAGTCGAAGTTGACTTGATGAAGCTGTGACAAAATTGGCTATTTTGAACAGGAGTTGCAAAGTTATTTTCAGTAATAACAATGCTAAAGGAGCTATTACGGATACGTGTTAAACGTTTACTCAGGTTCCGAGTGTTTTCAGGTGCATAACTATATGCATCAATCTTTTCTTCTGTAAATGAAGTGCGGTTGGTTCATCCTCTTGATTGAGGTGTTTTCAAGAATTACGAAAGGTTTGAACGCAGATTGTAATCGTCAAGATACAAGTGAGGTTTAAGATGAAATCAAGTGGCAAACTTGAAGAATTGTTTAGTTTCATATGTTATAATCAATATTTTAATTCATTTTAATTGTCTAATGTTGATAGTCCTCAGTCGATAATCCACAGTTAACAGTCCAACAATTTATATATAATTTAATATATAATATTCGAATTAATTAATACGTATCGTGACCCGTGTACATGTCTCAGACTCGATCACAACTCAAAGTATATATATTATTATAGAATCATCCTCAACCCTGTATAGAGAACTCGATCATTACTGCATATAGAGTGTCTATGGTTATTCCAAATAATATATATATATATATATATATATATATATATATATATATATATATATATATATATATATATATATATATATATATATATATATATATATGCATCGATATGATATGTCAAAACCTTATATACGTGTCCCGATATTTAAAGTGCGTAAAATAAATACAGAATTTAAATGACGATAAATAAAATGCGTAAAGTAAATAACAGAAATTAAATGACGATAAATAAAATTGCGATAAGTAAACTGCGATAAATAAAATGTAATCAGTTAGCTAGGAACAGTTAGTTGGAACAGTTAGCGTGGATTCTTAACAAAATTTTTCGTAGTTAATTTGTTTGTTTCTATCAAATTTTTATTTCGTCAAATGTTTTCTTCATTATGCCACTTGTTGGATTTGATAGGTAAAAATCCAAATATGAAATTGAATGAAAATGGTTATTCTGCAGTGAACGGATTCGTATCTTCGTAGATGTAAGTAGGATAGTAAATGAATGTTGAATCAGATTCGAAGAATGTACGGTGTAACTTATTAATGCGAGATCTAAATATTCCTCGGGTATTACCTACCCGTTAAAATATTTTCACCATTAACAGTTTGTACAATAAAAATTTTAATTACAATCTTTATGAAAATATATATACATATATATTTTCTTCAGACGTAATTATGGATTTAATGAGTCAATGTGATATTAAACTCATCAGATTTACGGCTGGAACTTGAGTACATAATCTCTAAAACATTAGAGATTACATAATCACCATGAAGGACGAAGATAGTTTATGTAGAACGATTCGTAGAATGATGATTATGCCTGAGGTATAGATTGCGAGGTTGAGACGTGTGATGATGTTGTTGTTGTTGGTACTGGTTATGCTGCTGGTGCTGCTGATGGTGGTACTGTTGCTGTCAGTGCTACAAGTGTTGTTGGTGCTGAGGTTGATGATGATGTTGGTGTAGTAAGTATAGCTTGTAAATCACGCACCATTCTTGTCAGGGTTTCTATCCTACCCTCTATCATTTCTATACATCCACTCATCTGATTCGATAGATCTTGATTATTAATTCGAAGTTCCCTAACTTCTTCTAATATTCCCCTTCGATTGGTATTCGGAAGTAGAGGTTGAATATTTTCTGAAATTGCAGTAACGCGACCTTCGAGGTGGAAACTTTAGTAAGAAGGGTGAATACAGTGTTGCGCATAGGTTCACCGGTGAGTACATCGTTTTCTCCGATGTTAGGAGGTAGGTTTAGTTCGCGGTAGGGCTCGCCTTCTTCATTTCTCCATCGAGTGAGTAAGTCTTGGACCCACCCCCATCTCCTCTAGAAATAAAAATAACTAAATGATTGAGGCACTTCTGGTTCATTGACTTCGGAGTTTGCTTCAATATACATCTCGAAATCGCTTCCGGAACTAATGGAATCCAAGCTAGGTGTAGGGTCCATCTCTCACGATCAGTTAAAGGGTTTTGATATGAAATAATTTTCGAATATCGAATGATATTCTAATTATATATAGAATATCTATACATACTTCCAAAGATCCCGTGAATTACGGAGAAAATTTAGGAAATGTGTCAGATAAAGTCTACAGTGACAGATATGCTAAGATATGGATTAGTAGATATGCTAAGATATGAATTTTGTCTATACACTATTCATGCAATCATTGGAGTAAGATGTGTCTAGACTATGAATGATAAGCAGGTAATATCTTAAGGATGATAAACTGATGATTTCCGACAAAAACGATAAGCAAAATTTTTGACATGCAGACACGGTCGAAGTCCAGACTCACTAATGCATCCTAACAACTTATCAGTTATACACACTAATGCAGACCTGGTTCGCTAAGACCCCCGCTCTGATACCAACTGTAGAGACCCGTCCTAATCCATCCGGACGAAGTCCATATCGATTATAACAGATTCACAACAGTTGATTACATCGCGAGGTACTTGACCTCTATATGATACATTTTACAAACATTGCATTCGTTTTTGAAAAGACAATCTTTCATTACATCGAAAGTTGACGGCATGCATACCATTTTATAATATATCTAACTATAATTGACTTAATAATAATCTTGATGAACTCAACAACTCGAATGCAACATCTTTTGAAATATGTCATGAATGACTCCAAGTAATATCTTTAAAATGAGCAATTGCACAGCGGAAGACTTCTTTCGTACCTGAGAATAAACATGCTTTAAAATGTCAACCAAAAAGGTTGGTGAGTTCATTAGTTTATCATAAAGAATCATTTCATAATTTTAATAGACCACAAGATTTCATATTTCCAATTTTCATAAACATACGTCCCATGCATAGAGACAAAAATCATTCATATGGATTGAACACCTGGTAACCGACATTAACAAGATGCATATATAAGAATATCCCCATCATTCCTGGATACCCTTCAAACATGATATAAATTTCGAAGTACTAAAGCATCCGGTACTTTGGATGGGGTTTGTTAGGCCCAATAGATATATCTTTAGGATTCGCGTCAATTAGGGTGTCTGTTCCCTAATTCTTAGATTACCAGACTTAATAAAAAGTGGCATATTCGATTTTGATAATTCAACCATAGAATGTAGTTTCACGTACTTGTGTCTATTCTGTAAATCATTTATAAAAGCGCATGCATTCTCAGTCCCAAAAATATATATTGCAAAAGCATTTAAAAAGGGAGTAATGAAACTCACCTAATGTATTTTGTAGTAAAAATACATATTACGACATTGAATAATGCAAGGTTGGCCTCGGATTCACGAACCTATATCATTCGTATATATATATTAATACATATACTTATAATTGAACAAATATGTATATTATTGGTAATATAAGTTTTAATATTAATAACTTATATGCTTCATTATATTCATTTTATTTATTTTAATAAATAAGATATTAATATAGTTTACATTTGTGTTATAAAATATATTGTTATATGAAGATCATTTGCTAGTTAAATTAATGAAAATATTAAGATATGGATGATAATACTATTAGATTTAATAATAATAATATTAATGCAAATTTTATATAAAATGATAAGTTTAATAATAATAATGATAATGAAAATTATAATTTTGATAATAATACATAATACTTTATAATAATAACTATTAATATACGATCTTATTACTAATGATAGTCATTATAATAATACTTTTGTTACTAATAATAATAAGTCTACAATGATACCAATACTAATATTAATGATACTAATAATAATAGTTTGTGTTATTTTCGTTGGAACAATAATAATAATAATCATATTCGAAATAATAATAATCATACTTTGTATTAATAATAATAATACTTTTAGTTCATAATGATATTACTTAATAATAATTAAAATGATAATAATAAGGATCATGTTATAAAAATAACAATATTTAATAATGATCATAATATCAATAATAATACTACTAAGGGTTGTAATACTTATAGTTGTGATGATAATAATAATAATTGAACTAATAATAATAATAATACTAATAATAATAATACTATTACTTAATATAAATACTTATATTAATAAGATTACACATTTTCATAACTACAAGTAAATAATATTTATTACTTGTACTAGAAATAAAGATGTCAATAATAATATTCCTAATACAAATAATAATACAACAACAACAATAATTAGATTAATAATAACAATAAAAATAATAATAATAATAATAATAATAATAATAATAATAATAAATTTAAAACTTGAAAGCTACCTCAAAGTTTCAGAACAAAAAGAAATGCCTCAGCCGGGTCTCGAACCCGAGACCTCTTGCTCACCCGACTAACCCCTTAACCATTGTGCTGTGTTCATTTTCTGTTTTATAACATCCTTGAATTTTTATAAACCCGTATTTCTGTTAACTCATCTTCTTCTTCTTCATACCAAATCGACAGACACGAAATCATGACAATCCAAAAGGTTTTGAATTTAAAACATTTAGTTATAACAGAAGTAATCTTTGTTGTATCATTTAATTAATCCTAATGGATAAAAAAATGCTAGCAACCGTCGCTGAACAAAAAAAAAATATATATATATATATATATATATATATATATATATATATATATATATATATATATATATATATATATATATATATATATATATATAGAACATGGATTTTGATTTTGATATCTAGACGATTTTAGCTTTAAGGCTCTACATGAAATATGTCACAAATCGTTCATAGAAACTTCAGAAACCAACAATTAAACTTAAATCAACACAGCTAACTCGGATTCCTTGATGAACGAATCTGTTGACTTTTGACAATAAACTTTGACTCTGAAAATTCATGATCGATAAGAAGAATTGGAAGCTTATTCTATGCAGAAAGACTAAGTAAAATGTTCCTATCAAGACTACATTAATGGATTTTGAAATAAAAAATGAACTCGAGTCTTTCTGAATCAAGAACACGAGCAGAGCTTTTTTTTTTTTTTGTCTGTGTTCTTCCCCATTTTTCTGTTGTTTCCTTTCTGATTCGCAACAGGTATCGTATATAACATATAATCAAATAATTGTAGCAGTGTCAAGATTGTTTCTTAGTGATAAAGATCGGACAAGAAATCACGTGAAGAAGAAAAGAGAAGGAGGAAAAAATAAATGAAGTTTTGATATCGATGTCTAACTAATCTGCCTTATCCTTTTATTTATTTATATATATATATATATATATATATATATAATAAATATATAATATATAATATAATATACACTATATAATAATTATTAATAATCAGTAATTATACCTATATTATTAAAAAAATACTGTTAATATTATTTAAAAAAATACTAATAATAATAATACTAGAATTATTAATAATAGTACTAATAATAATACCAGTAGTAATAAGATTAACGATAATAATATTTTAATTAAAATGCTAATTTGTATTAATAATGATAATAACTAATAATATAAATAATATTAATATTGATAATAATAATAATAATAATGAAAGTAATAATCATAATATCAGTATCAATCATAGTATCAATCATAATATCAGTAACTATATATTACATTGTATATATATATATATATATATATATATATATATATATATATATATATATATATATATATATAATAACATATCTGAATATTTATACATTTTATTATAAGTATATATATTATTATTTAATACATGTTTTTGCATATTAATTGTATTATAAATATAATAGTTGTAGTGACCCGAACTTTTCCATGTTTATATATATTAATTGAGATTGATATTTACATGATTAAATGTTTCCAACATGTTAAGCAATCAAACTTATTAAGACTTGATTAATTGAAATATGTTTCATATAGACAATTGACCACCCAAGTTGACCGGTGATTCACGAACGTTAATACTTGTAAAAACTATATGATGACATATATATGGTTATATATATAGTTAACATTATATTATGATAATTAAACATATCATTAAGTATATTAACAATGAACTACATATGTAAAAACAAGACTACTAACTTAATGATTTTGAAACGAGACATATATGTAACGATTATCGTTGTAACGACATTTAATGTATATATATCATATTAAGAGATATTCGTACATCATAATATCATGATAATATAATAATTTAAAATCTCTTTTGATATTATAAACATTGGGTTAACAACATTTAACAAGATCGTTAACCTAAAGGTTTCAAAACAACATTTACATGTAACGACTAACGATGACTTAACGACTCAGTTAAAATGTATATACATGTAGTGTTTTAATATGTATTTATACCCTTTTGAAAGACTTCAATACACTTATCAAAATACTTCTACTTAACAAAAATGCTTACAATTACATCCTCGTTCAGTTTCATCAACAATTCTACTCGTATGCACCCGTATTCGTACTCGTACAATACACAGCTTTTAGATGTATGTACTATTGGTATATACACTCCAATGATCAGCTCTTAGAAGCCCATGTGAGTCACCTAACACATGTGGGAACCATCATTTGGCAACTAGCATGAAATATCTCATAAAATTACAAAAATATGAGTAATCATTCATGACTTATTTACATGAAAACAAAATTACATATCCTTTATATCTAATCCATACACCAACGACAAAAAACACCTACAAACACTTTCATTCTTCAATTTTCTTCATCTAATTGATCTCTCTCAAGTTCTATCTTCAAGTTCTAAGTGTTCTTCATAAATTCCAAAAGTTCTAGTTTCATAAAATCAAGAATACTTTCAAGTTTGCTAGCTCACTTCCAATCTTGTAAGGTGATCATCCAACCTTAAGAAATCTTTGTTTCTTACAGTAGGTTATCATTCTAATACAAGGTAATAATCATATTCAAACTTTAGTTCAATTTCTATAACTATAACAATCTTATTTCAAGTGATGATCTTACTTGAACTTGTTTTCGTGTCATGATTCTACTTCAAGAACTTCGAGCCATCCAAGGATCCATTGAAGCTAGATCCATTTTTCTCTTTTCCAGTAGGTTTATCCAAGGAAATTAAGGTAGTAATGATGTTCATAACATCATTCGATTCATACATATAAAGCTATCTTATTCGAAGGTTTAAACTTGTAATCACTAGAACATAGTTTAGTTAATTCTAAACTTGTTTGCAAACAAAAGTTAATCCTTCTAACTTGACTTTTAAAATCAACTAAACACATGTTCTATATCTATATGATATGCTAACTTAATGATTTAAAACCTGGAAACACGAAAAACACTGTAAAACCGGATTTACGCCGGCGTAGTAACACCGCGGGCTGTTTTGGGTTAGTTAATTAAAAACTATGATAAACTTTGATTTAAAAGTTGTTATTCTGAGAAAATGATTTTTATTATGAACATGAAACTATATCCAAAAATTATGATTAAACTCAAAGTGGAAGTATGTTTTCTAAAATGGTCATCTAGACGTCGTTCTTTCGACTGAAATGACTACCTATACAAAAACGACTTGTAACTTATTTTTCCGACTATAAACCTATACTTTTCTGTTTAGATTCATAAAATAGAGTTCAATATGAAACCATAGCAATTTGATTCACTCAAAACGGATTTAAAATGAAGAAGTTATGGGTAAAACAAGATTGGATAATTTTTCTCATTTTAGCTACGTGAAAATTGGTAACAAATCTATTCCAACCATAACTTAATCAACTTGTATTGTATATTATGTAATCTTGAGATACCATAGACACGTATACAATGTTTCGACCTATCATGTCGACACATCTATATATATTTCGGAACAACCATAGACACTCTATATGTGAATGTTGGAGTTAGCTATACAGGGTTGAGGTTGATTCCAAAATATATATAGTTTGAGTTGTGATCAATACTGAGATACGTATACACTGGGTCGTGGATTGATTCAAGATAATATTTATCGATTTATTTATGTACATCTAACTGTGGACAACTAGTTGTAGGTTACTAACGAGGACAGCTGACTTAATAAACTTAAAACATCGAAATATATTAAAAGTGTTGTAAATATATTTTGAACATACTTTGATATATATGTATATATTGTTATAGGTTCGTGAATCAACCAGTGGCCAAGTCTTACTTCCCGACGAAGTAAAAATCTGTGAAAGTGAGTTATAGTCCCACTTTTAAAATCTAATATTTTTGGGATGAGAATACATGCAGGTTTTATAAATGATTTACAAAATAGACACAAGTACGTGAAACTACATTCTATGGTTGAATTATCGAAATCGAATATGCCCCTTTTTATTAAGTCTGGTAATCTAAGAATTAGGGAACAGACACCCTAATTGACGCGAATCCTAAAGATAGATCTATCGGGCCCAACAAGCCCCATCCAAAGTACCGGATGCTTTAGTACTTCGAAATTTATATCATATCCGAAGGGTGTCCCGGAATGATGGGGATATTCTTATATATGCATCTTGTTAATGTCGGTTACCAGGTGTTCACCATATGAATGATTTTTATCTCTATGTATGGGATGTGTATTGAAATATGAAATCTTGTGGTCTATTATTATGATTTGATATATATAGGTTAAACCTATAACTCACCAACATTTTTGTTGACGTTTTAAGCATGTTTATTCTCAGGTGATTATTAAGAGCTTCCGCTGTCGCATACTTAAATAAGGACGAGATTTGGAGTCCATGCTTGTATGATATTGTGTAAAAACTGCATTCAAGAAACTTATTTTGTTGTAACATATTTGTACTGTAAACCATTATGTAATGGTCGTGTGTAAACAGGATATTTTAGATTATCATTATTTGATAATCTACGTAAAGCTTTTTAAACCTTTATTGATGAAATAAAGGTTATGGTTTGTTTTAAAATGAATGCAGTCTTTGAAAAACGTCTAATATAGAGGTCAAAACCTCGCAACGAAATCAATTAATATGGAACGTTTTTAATCAATAAGAACGGGACATTTCAGTTGGTATCCGAGCGTTGGTCTTAGAGAACCAGAATTTTGCATTAGTGTGTCTTATTGAGTTTGTTAGGATGCATTAGTGAGTCTGGACTTCGACCGTGTTTACTTGAAAAATGATTGCTTAACAAATTTTGTTGGAAACTATATATTTTTAACATGTGAATATTATGTGATATATTAATCTCTTAACACGTTTGATATTATGTGATAGATGTCTACCTCTAGAACAAGTCCCATTGACTCACCTAATAATAATGAAGAGTCAAATGTAAATTGGAATGATTCGTGGACTGATTCACAAGTTCCCGAAGAGGAACCGGAAGAAGAGTCGGAACCGGAAGAAGAATCGGAACCGGAAGAAGAATCGGAACCGGATGAAGAAATAGAACCGGTGGGGGAAATAATAAAATGGTTAAGTAAAAGAAAATCCTCAACCAACCGACCAAGGTTAATTATGGTCAATGGTGTTTCCGCCAAGGAAGCAAAATATTGGGAGGATTACCAATTCTCCGATGAATCGGATTTCGACGAGAATTCCAATGATGTTATAGAAATTACCCCAACTAAATTTAAAAAGGCAAAAGAAAATAATAAGGGAAAGGGCATAAAAATAGAGAAATCTAATTCCAACCCCGATGAACTTTATATGTATCGTCAACCCCCGAAGTTCTTAAATTGTAACAATGACCCGGGAACCTCTAAACCACCAGGTTTTTCTAAACCAATGTGGACAACGACGGCTCGTATTAGGGGAACATCATATATCCCTAGAAACTTGGCAAAACGAACCAAAACTGAAGAAGAAGAAACGAGCGAGTCGGAATAAGATAGTTGTATTCGTGTGGTGTAATATATGTAATATAGTGTTCTTATGCTTTATGATATATGTAAAAATTGCTTGTATTAATAAGTATTTTTTTATGAATCTAACTCTTGTCTATTTTACAGTTTAAAAACACAAAATGGATAGACAACCCAATATTTTAAGAGACCTACCCGGAGACATGATTGATGAAATCTTGTCTAGAGTCGGCCAGAATTCCTCGGCACAACTATTTAAGGCGAGATCAGTTTGTAAGACATTCGAAGAACGTTCCAAGAATGTCTTGGTTTATAAGAGACTTTCGTTTGAAAGATGGGGGATATCACATTGGGAAACCCATAAGTTACGATGTGTTTACTTTGACGCATATATTGCGGGGAACCCAAATGCTATTTTACGCAACGGGTTAAGAAATTATTTTGACTCAATATATCCGAATATTGGACTTCGTGATTTAGAAAAAGCGGCTAACATGCAACATAAAGAAGCATGTTATGCTTACGGATTAGTAATGTTCGCTTCTCACCAAAGTGAGAACAAGAACATCGGGCTACAACTATTAAACAAAACGTTTCCACAAGTGACGGAGTCGGTAATTGGGGTAAGAAATGAGGTTTTTAGATTATTACGGGACTGTTGGACATTACGTAACCCTCGTCCCTTTGATGACGTTACAACACGCTATCTTATCAACGGCCATAACGGTTATGTTGCACAAGACCAAGGATGGGAAGTAGTCCTAGTAAAACCAGAATGCATGACTTGTTTCTGGACGTATGAATTACGTGTCTTTATTGCCTTTGCTGAATGACTTGTGTACTAGCTAGAATTGTCTTCACAACTATCTTGTATCAAAGTTATTGTGTGCTATATTTCATGCTTTATGTAAAATAAGCGGTATTGTAAGTTTGTAAAATATTGTATAAAAGTTTGAACGCGAAATATTATTATAATCAGTTTTTCATATAGAATTGTAGTAGTTGAATTGTATATTAGCTACTAAGTATGAACTTAACGGGTAGGTACTACCCGAATTTAAACTTATAAAACGCTAATATGAAGAAAAAGCTTTTATAAATGAGTTCATATTATGCTACGAAATACTATTAACTACTCTTAATATTCTGTATGATTAACTTGTTCCATTTAACTATTTTGAAGGAAATGGCACCGACTACTCGACACACCGTGAATATGAATGAAGAGGAATTCCGTACTTTTCTAGCTTCAAACATAGCCGCAGTACAGGCTGCGCTACATACCAACAATAACCTTGGATCTAGCAGTACAGGAAATCGTGTAGGATGCACCTACAAAGAATTCACTGCCTGCAAACCTTTGGAATTTGATGGAACCGAAGGACCGATCGGATTGAAACGGTGGACCGAGAAGGTCGAATCGGTGTTTGCCATAAGTAAGTGTACTGAAGAGGACAAAGTAAAGTACGCTACGCATACCTTCACAGGTTCTACGTTAACATGGTGGAATACCTATCTAGAGCAAGTGGGACAAGACGATGCGTACGCACTACCGTGGTCAGCATTCAAGCACTTGATGAACGAGAAGTACCGTCCAAGAACCGAGGTCAATAAGCTCAAGACAGAACTTAGAGGGTTACGAACCCAAGGATTTGATATTACCACGTACGAAAGACGATTCACAGAATTGTGCCTATTGTGTCCGGGAGCATTCGAAGATGAGGAAGAGAAGATCGACGCGTTTGTGAAAGGATTACCGGAAAGAATCCAAGAAGATATAAGTTCACACGAGCCCGCCTCCATACAACAGGCATGTAGAATGGCTCACAAACTCGTGAACCAAATTGAAGAAAGAATTAAAGAACAGACTGCTGAAGAGGCCAATGTGAAGCAAGTCAAAAGAAAGTGGGAGGAAAACGGTGATAAGAATCACCAATACAACAACAACAACAACAATTACAACAATAATCGCAACAATTATCCCAACAATCGCAACATCAATCGCAACTACAACAAACGGCCCAACAACAACAACAACAACAACAACAACAACAGCAACTACAACAATCATCCCAACAACAATAATAACCGCAACAACAACAACAATCAGAAGCAGCTATGCCAAAGGTGTGAAAAGAATCACTCGGGGTTCTGCACCAAATTTTGCAACAAGTGTAAAAGAAATGGTCATAGCGCGACGAAGTGTGAGGTCTACGGACCAGGGGTTAATAGAACGAAAGGAACAAATGGTGTCGGAACGAGTAATGGCGGAGCAAGTAGTGTCGGAGCAAGTTATGCCAATGTAGTTTGTTATAAATGTGGAAAACCGGGCCACATTATTAGAAATTGCCCGAACCAGGAGAACACGAATGGACAAGGCCGCGGAAGATTTTTCAATATTAATGCGGCAGAGGCACAGGAAGACCCGGAGCTTGTTACGGGTACGTTTCTTATTGACAATAAATCTGCTTACATTTTATTTGATTCGGGTGCGGATAGAAGCTATATGAGTAGAGATTTTTGTGCTAAATTAAGTTGTCCATTGACGCCTTTGGATAGTAAATTTTTACTCGAATTAGCAAATGGTAAATTAATTTCAGCAGATAATATATGTCAGAATCGAGAAATTAAACTGGTTAGCGAAACATTTAAGATTGATTTGATACCAGTAGAGTTAGGGAGTTTTGATGTGATAATCGCTATGGACTGGTTGAAATAAGTGAAAGCAGAGATCGTTTGTTACAAAAATGCAATTCGCATTATACGAGAAAAAGGAAAACCCTTAATGGTGTACGGAGAAAAGGGCAACACGAAGCTACATCTTATTAGTAATTTGAAGCCACAAAAACTAATAAGAAAAGGTTGCTATGCTGTTCTAGCACACGTCGAGAAAGTACAAACTGAAGAAAAGAGCATCAATGATTTCCCATTGCAAAGGAATTTCCCGATGTATTTCCGAAAGAATTACCGGGATTACCCCCACATCGATCCGTTGAATTTCAAATAGATCTTGTACCAGGAGCTGCACCAATAGCTTGTGCTCCTTACATACTCGAACCCAGTGAGATGAAAGAACTGCAAAGCCAATTACAAGAACTTTTAGAGCGTGGTTTCATTCGACCAAGCACATCACCGTGGGGAGCTCCTGTTTTGTTTGTCAAGAAGAAAGATGGTACATTCAGGTTGTGTATCGACTACCGAGAGTTGAACAAACTTACCATCAAGAACCGCTACCCACTACCGAGAATCGACGACTTATTTGATCAACTACAAGGCTCGTCTGTTTATTCAAAGATTGACTTACGTTCCGGGTATCATCAAATGCGGGTGAAAGAAGATGATATTCCAAAGACTGCTTTCAGAACACGTTACGGTCATTACGAGTTTATGGTCATGCCATTTGGTTTAACTAATGCACCAGCTATGTTCATGGACCTTATGAACCGAGTGTGTGGACCATACCTTGACAAGTTTGTCATTGTTTTCATTGATGACATACTTATTTACTCAAAGAATGACCAAGAACACGGTGAACATTTGAGAAAGGTGTTAGAAGTATTGAGGAAGGAAGAATTGTACGCTAAGTTTTCAAAGTGTGCATTTTGGTTGGAAGAAGTTCAATTCCTCGGTCACATTGTGAACAAAGAAGGTATTAAGGTGGATTCTGCAAAGATAGAAACTGTTGAAAAGTGGGAAACCCCGAAAACTCCGAAACACATACGCCAGTTTTTAGGACTAGCTGGTTACTACAGAAGGTTCATCCAAGACTTTTCCAGAATAGCAAAACCCTTGACTGCATTAACGCATAAAGGGAAGAAATTTGAATGGAATGATGAACAAGAGAAAGCGTTTCAGTTATTGAAGAAAAAGCTAACTACGGCACCTATATTGTCATTGCCTGAAGGGAATGATGATTTTGTGATTTATTGTGACGCATCAAAGCAAGGTCTCGGTTGTGTATTAATTCAACGAACGAAGGTGATTGCTTATGCGTCTAGACAATTGAAGATTCACGAACAAAATTATACGACGCATGATTTGGAATTAGGCGCGGTTGTTTTTGCATTAAAGACTTGGAGGCACTACTTATATGGGGTCAAAAGTATTATATATACCGACCACAAAAGTCTTCAACACATATTTAATCAGAAACAACTGAATATGAGGCAGCGTAGGTGGATTGAATTGTTGAATGATTATGACTTTGAGATTCGTTACCACCCGGGGAAGGCAAATGTGGTAGCCGATGCCTTGAGCAGGAAGGACAGAGAACCCATTCGAGTAAAATCTATGAATATAATGATTCATAATAACCTTACTACTCAAATAAAGGAGGCGCAACAAGGAGTTTTAAAAGAGGGAAATTTAAAGGATGAAATACCCAAAGGATCGGAGAAGCATCTTAATATTCGGGAAGACGGAACCCGGTATAGGGCTGAAAGGATTTGGGTACCAAAATTTGGAGATATGAGAGAAATGGTACTTAGAGAAGCTCATAAAACCAGATACTCAATACATCCTGGAACGGGGAAGATGTACAAGGATCTCAGGAAATATTTTTGGTGGCCGGGTATGAAAGCCGATGTTGCTAAATACGTAGGAGAATGTTTGACGTGTTCTAAGGTCAAAGCTGAGCATCAGAAACCATCAGGTCTACTTCAACAACCCAAAATCCCAGAATGGAAATGGGAAAACATTACCATGGATTTCATCACTAAATTGCCAAGGACTGCAAGTGGTTTTGATACTATTTGGGTAATAGTTGATCGTCTCACCAAATCAGCACACTTCCTGCCAATAAGAGAAGATGACAAGATGGAGAAGTTAGCACGACTGTATTTGAAGGAAGTCGTCTCCAGACATGGAATACCAATCTCTATTATCTCTGATAGGGATGGCAGATTTATTTCAAGATTCTGGCAGACATTACAGCAAGCATTAGGAACTCGTCTAGACATGAGTACTGCCTATCATCCACAAACTGATGGGCAGAGCGAAAGGACGATACAAACGCTTGAAGACATGCTACGAGCATGTGTTATTGATTTCGGAAACAGTTGGGATCGACATCTACCGTTAGCAGAATTTTCCTACAACAACAGCTACCATTCAAGCATTGAGATGGCGCCGTTTGAAGCACTTTATAGTAGAAAGTGCAGGTCTCCGATTTGTTGGAGTGAAGTGGGGGATAGACAGATTACGGGTCCGGAGATTATACAAGAAACTACCGAGAAGATCATCCAAATTCAACAACGGTTGAAAACCGCCCAAAGTCGACAAAAGAGCTACGCTGACATTAAAAGAAAAGATATAGAATTTGAAATTGGAGAGATGTTCATGCTTAAAGTTGCACCTTGGAAAGGCGTTGTTCGATTTGGTAAACGAGGGAAATTAAATCCAAGGTATATTGGACCATTCAAGATTATTGATCGTGTCGGACCAGTAGCTTACCGACTAGAGTTACCTCAACAACTCGCGGCTGTACATAACACTTTCCATGTCTCGAATTTAAAGAAATGTTTTGCTAAAGCAGATCTCACTATTCCATTAGATGAAATCCAAATCAACGAAAAACTTCAATTCATCGAAGAACCCGTCGAAATAATGGATCGTGAGTTAAAAGACTTAAGCAAAACAAGATACCAATTGTTAAGGTTCGATGGAATGCTCGTAGAGGACCCGAGTTCACCTGGGAGCATGAAGATCAGATGAAGAAGAAATACCCGCATCTATTTCCAGAAGATTTGTCAACACCTTCAACAGCTTAAAATTTCGGGACGAAATTTATTTAACGGGTAGGTACTGTAGTGACCCGAACTTTTCCATGTTTATATATATTAATTGAGATTGATATTTACATGATTAAATGTTTCCAACATGTTAAGCAATCAAACTTGTTAAGACTTGATTAATTGAAATATGTTTCATATAGACAATTGACCACCCAAGTTGACCGGTGATTCACGAACGTTAATACTTGTAAAAACTATATGATGACATATATATGGTTATATATATAGTTAACATTATATTATGATAATTAAACATATCATTAAGTATATTAACAATGAACTACATATGTAAAAACAAGACTACTAACTTAATGATTTTGAAACGAGACATATATGTAACGATTATCATTGTAACGACATTTAATGTATATATATCATATTAAGAGATATTCGTACATCATAATATCATGATAATATAATAATTTAAAATCTCTTTTGATATTATAAACATTGGGTTAACAACATTTAACAAGATCGTTAACCTAAAGGTTTCAAAACAACATTTACATGTAACGACTAACGATGACTTAACGACTCAGTTAAAATGTATATACATGTAGTGTTTTAATATGTATTTATACCCTTTTGAAAGACTTCAATACACTTATCAAAATACTTCTACTTAACAAAAATGCTTACAATTACATCCTCGTTCAGTTTCATCAACAATTCTACTCGTATGCACCCGTATTCGTACTCGTACAATACACAGCTTTTAGATGTATGTACTATTGGTATATACACTCCAATGATCAGCTCTTAGCAGCCCATGTGAGTCACCTAACACATGTGGGAACCATCATTTGGCAACTAGCATGAAATATCTCATAAAATTACAAAAATATGAGTAATCATTCATGACTTATTTACATGAAAACAAAATTACATATCCTTTATATCTAATCCATACACCAACGACCAAAAACACCTACAAACACTTTCATTCTTCAATTTTCTTCATCTAATTGATCTCTCTCAAGTTCTATCTTCAAGTTCTAAGTGTTCTTCATAAATTCCAAAAGTTCTAGTTTCATAAAATCAAGAATACTTTCAGGTTTGCTAGCTCACTTCCAATCTTGTAAGGTGATCATCCAACCTCAAGAAATCTTTGTTTCTTACAGTAGGTTATCATTCTAATACAAGGTAATAATCATATTCAAACTTTGGTTCAATCTCTATAACTATAACAATCTTATTTCAAGTGATGATCTTACTTGAACTTGTTTTCGTGTCATGATTCTGCTTCAAGAACTTCGAGCCATCCAAGGATCCATTGAAGCTAGATCCATTTTTCAATTTTCCAGTAGGTTTATCCAAGGAAATTAAGGTAGTAATGATGTTCATAACATCATTCGATTCATACATATAAAGCTATCTTATTCGAAGGTTTAAACTTGTAATCACTAGAACATAGTTTAGTTAATTCTAAACTTGTTCGCAAACAAAAGTTAATCCTTCTAACTTGACTTTTAAAACAACTAAACACATGTTCTATATCTATATGATATGCTAACTTAATGATTTAAAACCTGGAAACACGAAAAACACTGTAAAACCGGATTTACGCCGTCGTAGTAACACCGCGGGCTGTTTTGGGTTAGTTAATTAAAAACTATGATAAACTTTGATTTAAAAGTTGTTATTCTGAGAAAATGATTTTTATTATGAACATGAAACTATATCCAAAAATTATGATTAAACTCAAAGTGGAAGTATGTTTTCTAAAATGGTCATCTAGACGTCGTTCTTTCGACTGAAATGACTAACTATACAAAAACGACTTGTAACTTATTTTTCCAACTATAAACCTATACTTTTCTGTTTAGATTCATAAAATAGAGTTCAATATGAAACCATAGCAATTTGATTCACTCAAAACGGATTTAAAATGAAGAAGTTATGGGTAAAACAAGATTGGATAATTTTTCTCATTTTAGCTACGTGAAAATTGGTAACAAATCTATTCCAACCATAACTTAATCAACTTGTATTGTATATTATGTAATCTTGAGATACCATAGACACGTATACAATGTTTCGACCTATCATGTCGACACATCTATATATATTTCGGAACAACCATAGACACTCTATATGTGAATGTTGGAGTTAGCTATACAGGGTTGAGGTTGATTCCAAAATATATATAGTTTGAGTTGTGATCAATACTGAGATACGTATACACTGGGTCGTGGATTGATTCAAGATAATATTTATCGATTTATTTCTGTACATCTAACTGTGGACAACTAGTTGTAGGTTACTAACGAGGACAGCTGACTTAATAAACTTAAAACATCGAAATATATTAAAAGTGTTGTAAATATATTTTGAACATACTTTGATATATATGTATATATTGTTATAGGTTCGTGAATCAACCAGTGGCCAAGTCTTACTTCCCGACGAAGTAAAAATCTGTGAAAGTGAGTTATAGTCCCACTTTTAAAATCTAATATTTTTGGGATGAGAATACATGCAGGTTTTATAAATGATTTACAAAATAGACACAAGTACGTGAAACTACATTCTATGGTTGAATTATCGAAATCGAATATGCCCCTTTTTATTAAGTCTGGTAATCTAAGAATTAGGGAACAGACACCCTAATTGACGCGAATCCTAAAGATAGATCTATCAGGCCCAACAAGCCCCATCCAAAGTACCGGATGCTTTAGTACTTCGAAATTTATATCATATCCGAAGGGTGTCCCGGAATGATGGGGATATTCTTATATATGCATCTTGTTAATGTCGGTTACCAGGTGTTCACCATATGAATGATTTTTATCTCTATGTATGGGATGTGTATTGAAATATGAAATCTTGTGGTCTATTATTATGATTTGATATATATAGGTTAAACCTATAACTCACCAACATTTTTGTTGACGTTTTAAGCATGTTTATTCTCAGGTGATTATTAAGAGCTTCCGCTGTCGCATACTTAAATAAGGACGAGATTTGGAGTCCATGCTTGTATGATATTGTGTAAAAACTGTATTCAAGAAACTTATTTTGTTGTAACATATTTGTACTGTAAACCATTATGTAATGGTCGTGTGTAAACAGGATATTTTAGATTATCATTATTTGATAATCTACGTAAAGCTTTTTAAACCTTTATTGATGAAATAAAGGTTATGGTTTGTTTTAAAATGAATGCAGTCTTTGAAAAACGTCTAATATAGAGGTCAAAACCTCGCAACGAAATCAATTAATATGGAACGTTTTTAATCAATAAGAACGGGACATTTCAATAGTAAGTATGAAAAATGTAACTGTTTTACATATGTAAGTTATATATATTTATTTAAAATACTATGTTCTGTAACATATAATGTTTACATCTTTTATATATATACCAATATACCTATAATACTAATTATATATATATAACTCATATGTATCTATATATATTTATTTTAATATCCACATAATTATTTTATATTTTTATTTTACATATTAGATTCTAATGTTTAAATTATATTTTATTATTTCCAATTGTTGTATATACTTACCTTTATATATATACATATTTATTTACAAACAATTATTCGTGAATCGTCAGAAACGGTCGAAGGGTAATTGCATATATGAAACAGTTCAAAATTTTTGAGACTTAATATTACAGACCTTGCTTATCGTGTCGAAATCATATATGATTAAGTTTAAATTTGGTCGGAAATTCCCGGGTCATCACACTCAACCCCTGATGTTTAATGGGGTACGAGATCCGTTGAAAATCATATGTTGGATTTTCGATATCGAGGGAGCTTTCCGTACCGCGGAATGTCCTCCCGAGAAGAAGGCGAGGTATGGTTCTAGCATGTTACGGGAAGAGGCAAAGTTGTGGTGGGATGATAAAATCCAATTATATGGTGAGGAGCAATGCATGAGCTTAATGTGGGAGGAGTTTAAGAAAGAATTCTTCAAAGAATACAGAACTTCTTCCGACCTTGATAGAATCCGTGACGAGTTGCACAATTTGCGACAAGGTTCAATGGACTTGGTTACTCTCAAGTCTACCTTCTTGGCAAAGACTCGTTTTTGTCCGGAATATGTTGGCGACGATCACAAGTTGATGAAGGATTTCTACCGTACCATTGATGTCAAAGCAGAGGTGTATATAAAATAGCTTATATTTTACAAGGAAATACTATTAAATATTATTCAATTTTACACAAGATATTTATTTATTTATAGAATGGATATACTTAAACCTTGCTACAACACTTATAGGCAGTGTACCTAATCGTACAGTAGTGTAGATTTTAGTAAGTCCGGTTCGTTCCACAGGGAAAATCTTTAAACAAAGCTTAACGCTATATTAGTTTACTTTTATAAAAATACAAATATATATATAAGTAATATTATTATTATAAAGGGGGGTTTTTACCGTTTAATGACCGGTTTGTCAATTTTAAAACTTTAGTCGCAGTTAAAACCAAATGTAAAAAAAAATAAATACAAGACTTAATTTAAAGCGTAAAGTAAATAACGATAATGAAATTGCGATAAATAAAAGTGCGATAAAATAAACTTGCGATAATTAAAAGTACGATAATTAAAAGTGCAATTAAATACAATAACAATAAAATAAAATGCGATAATTAGAAGTGCAATTAAATATAAAATAAAGGAAATTAAATATGAAATAAAATAATTATGCTTATTTAAACTTCCGTAATCATGATGTTTGACATGTTGATTTTAGTTTTATGCCCATGGGTTAATTGTCCTTTGTCCTGAATTATTTAATATGTCCGTCTAGTTTTTGTCCATAACAGTCCATCAGTCATAAATATAAAGTGCGAGTGTCCTCATCAAATTATTCTTATACCCGAAGTTAAATATTCCAACTAATTGGGGACTTAAACTGTAACAAGATTTTAATACTTTGTTTAATAATTACACCAGGATGTCGACTGAGTGTAACCCAAGGTTTTAATACTTTGTTATCAATTATACCAAGTGTCCTTGTACATAATTTCACCCCTGTTTTAGTTATTCTAGTGGCTATTAATCCATTCCCGTATCCGGTTAAATGAACGATTATTCGTACATATAAATACCCCGCCCATCGTGTCCGATCGAGTGTATATGGTAATTTATGGGTACGTCCAATTATAAATCTTTATATTAACATTAACAAACTATCATTTAGTTAAACAAATATAAAGCCCATTAATAGCCCATAGTCTAATTTCCACAAGTGTCGTTCTTTTGTCCAAACTCCAATTATGGTACAAAGCCCAATTACCCAATTTTAGTAATTAGCCCAACATCATAATTACTTCGGATTAAATAAGCATAATAATAACTTAGCTACGAGACATTAATGTAAAAAGGTTGAACATAACTTACAATGATTAAAATACACGGACAGAATTTCGACTTACACCCTTACAACATTCGCTAACATACCCTTATTATTAGAATTATAATTAAAATTAAAATTAAAATATAAATATAAATATATTTACGTATACATATATAGAGAGAGATTGAATTATGGATATCAAAATGATCAGAATTCGTTTGCTTTTATAGGGAATTGAGTTCAGGGGGTCTCCGCGAGTCGCGGCCATTTCCACCTTCAAACTCCGCGAGTCGCGGAGTTTGAAATTCCAGCTCACAACTTTGGCTTCTTTCTTTGCTGACGGTTTATTTTATAAATATAATATATATATAATTAATATAATTAATTATATATTATATTATATTCATATACATAGTTAACCTGTAATTTTTAGTCCATTGCGTCGAGCGTTGAGAGTTGACTCATGTCCCGGTTCCGGATTTTCGAACGTCCTTGCGTACAATTTAATATCTTGTACTTTGCGTTTTGAATCTTGTACTCTTGTAATTTCGAGATGTTTCTTATCAATAATTGGAACCTCTTTGATTGTATTTTGTAATTTTGAGCTTTTTGGACCTTTGCGTCTTCAATTCGTCGAATCTGTCTTTTGTCTTCACCTTTTATTGTTTAAACGAATATCACTTGTAAATAGAACAATTGCAACTAAAAGCTTGTCTTTCTTGAGGAATAATGCTATGAAATATATGTTCGTTTTTAGTATTATCAAATATTACCACACTTGAGCGTTGCTTGTCCTCAAGCAATATAGTCTTGAAATACTAGAATCACTTCTTTATTCTTCACACTTTATACATCAGTGATTTCTATACGGCGGTATAAACAATTGTAGTAACGATATGGTTTACAGTCCCACATGACTATAAAAATTTAGATCCTTTAAGGAAATTGGATCTTTATGAAAACATTTGATCTTTTGAAAATTAAATCTAGCTTTTACCCTAGATAAGTTTTCCGGAATAACCCTTCACCGGTGTTTGCAAAATATTTTTGTGGGTTTGGTGGGTTTCAGATTTGAAAATTTTTGCTCAAAACTTATGGTTTTGTGTCACCCGCTTACTAACCTTGTATTTGGAAAGTAACACGTCCAGTTTACTTGTCCCGTATATTAGCTTTCGGTAAACTACCGTACGGTTGTAAAGGAAAGCGTTGAACAAGCAATTGTTATGGCATTGTCCTCTGACATGCTTTTAATTATGGTCTTTTAACGTGTCAGACGCAATTACTATCCTTTGTCGGAGCAATAGTAAAGCTCACCCTTATAATTTTTCCGGTCTGGCACAAGTCCTGTCTTCGACCATGCTATGCAACCACCGTTCTTACGGTTGACACCCGATTTGGTTCAGGCGACCTAATGAATTCCAGGTGAATTCTTAGGATTTTACGTTCAATGGTAATGAACGCATTGAAAATGGGTTTTCAGAAAACAAATCGGTTTGTAATTTTGATCAAAATATTTTCTCGTTCAAGCTCGAGTTTAGATATCATTGAATTCCATGAGTTTGTAATTCTCAATCTTTAAGGTCAATCTCTAGGATTGAGTAATATCAGTCTTAAAAGTTGATTTTTAATCTTTAAGGAGATTATCCTTTCTGGGGATCTAATTCATTAGTCTTATCCAGCTAATTTGCACGGTGCCCCTCCATTATACGAGATAAATCCTTCTCATGGTTAGGATAAATCTGACCACTTGGCGACCCTGTTTTATGTTGAGGTCCGTGGATTTCCTGCTGATTTTAGAGATGACTTTTCTAGATTTTTCGTCAACCTACAGCTAGTCTGGACGACAACTTCATGACCTAAATCAAGAAGCGCGTTTCTTTTTCGAAAGACTTTACTTCCTTTTAACGATGGAATTGATTCATCGTGTAGATCCATCTCTTCTTTTCTTTCATCGGGTAAAACAGTTAATTATCGTCCAAAACAAAAGTATTTTCAATTATTTGTACAAAAATATGTGATATGTATTTTGAATAACTCGGTGAAAATTTCTCACACTTGGCTTTTATTTTCCTTTTTATTGTCCTTTATTCCATTTTAAATGAATTTTAACATTTTGGTTTGTTTCTTAATTTATGTCCTTTCCGAGGTAACAATAATTTCGGTGTTAACACCTAGTTTTATCATTCATAAATATGTATAAACATGATTTTGAGTTCATTTAGTTGAAAATTTTGAAAAATTTTACTAGAAGTGGGTAGTCAGTATATAAGACTAGGGCTGTTCTTTATTATCAGAGAGCACTAGATTCTAATACAACTACTGCTTTACTAGTATTTTTAATGGTAACCAAGTGTATGAAGTAAAAAATATTAAAAATCCGAAAGAATTTAACCCCTTCCCACACTTAAGATCTTGCAATGCCCTCATTTGCAAGAAATCAGTAACAATTTAAATTATTGAGGGTGATTAGCGTAGAAATGATTAAATTTTACCAAAGTTTCCAAACATATTTGTGTTTGCTTGCTGAATGATAAATGGTGCATATCATTTGTTCATTCCGTCTTGTTGTTATTTCACATATATTTTTGCATCTTGTCGTCAAAATTAGTTGCTTTTGCTGAACTTAATGCCAGTCTTTGAAAATGCTTTGTTTTACCCTGTTGTGTACATAAGATAAACTGCAAACATATATACAAATTTTTTAAGTTTGGTATATTACCCCACATTCAAAAATTATTAAAATCTAATAATAAAATTTAGAAAATTATAAAACTATTACAAATCCAACATAAGTATTAAATGTATCAACATTACAAATAATAAAATAAAAAAAACTAAGTAGACTAGGGATGATACTGATACCAGAAGGGGTTCCATGCATAACCATATGTGCTATAAAATGCTTCTCCTGGGTTATACGTAGGATACGGTGGTTGCATCTCTATAGACCAGGGAGGGAATATGGGCGTTGGGGTAGGAATATAGTTTCTACCTATATGTTGGCAATAAGCTATGATTTGGTTTTGATGAACTTGCCAATATTCAAATGCTCTATGTCTAGCATTTTCATACTCTTGTGAAGCTATAAACCTTTGCATTTCTGCCATTTCATTTCCCCCTCCTACATTACCTTGCTGTTGGTTTCTCTCAACCTGTGGATGTCTACCATTATATCGTACTGCGGCGTTATTTCGCCTCTTCAAAACTTTAGCACCATGGTATAGATTTAAACCTATTGTATCTTGGGGTTCTGGTTCTTCGATTAATAATCCCCCCCCCCCCGACTTATATCCACATTGAGATATTCAGCAATCAAAGTAATAAATATACCACCTCCTATTATGCTATGCGGTCTCATCCCCCTAACCATAGCTGATAAATAATAACCCACACAATATGGTATACTTACAGCGCTTTGTGGGTCTCGAATACACATGTGGTAAAACAAATCCTGTTCATTTACCTTTTCCTTATTCTTACCTCTTTGTGTAATCGAATTAGCTAAAAACCTATGAATTACTCTTAATTCAGCTCTATCTATATCCAAATAAGAGTAATTTCCCCCTTTAAATCGGTGATGGCTAGTCATTTGACTCCATACACCATGCGTATCAAAATTTTCGTCTATCTTTCTACCATTTAGTATCAACCCTCTACAATCGGCAGATGCTAACTCCTCAGGCGTATATATACGTAAGGCCTGAGCCATGTCTAGTAAAGACATGTGTCGCATCGAACCTCCTAACAAAAATCTAATAAAAGATCGATTGGTTAAACTAGCTACCCGATCATTTAACTCTATACTACACAAAAATTCTTCACACCATACTTTATATACAGGTCTACGTATGTTGAATAACCGTACCCAATCGTTGAAAGTAGAATTACCATACCTCTGTGCAAGTAATTCCCTAATTGGCCCGGCCAATTCTACAGCTTCTAATGGTCCCCATTCTATGACCCTAGGTACCTCAACAGCTTTAGAATAAAGAGTATGTAATCCTCTTTGGTATTTTGGATAATCTATCCAACGTCTGTCAAATCTCAAGTTCGGGTGCAAATCTTCTAAGTGCATATCAGAAAATGTCATTACTGGATGAGGTATATCTTGATTGTAGTAATTATCCACCTCCTGTTGGTCCGCATTCTCAGGAGGAGCATTACGAGCTTGGGATGAAGATTCACCCCTTTCAGTCTGCAAAACACATCAAACACAATTTTTGTGCATCCAAATATGCATTAATGTCAGCAAAATCATCAATCAAAATAATTACAATAACATGTCCAATTTATATCAAACTTAAGCTCATTTTCATATTTTTATCAAATCTACACTTTTTCAAATAAGCATATACGAAAATGTTAGCCAAGTTCATAAGCATTCAACTCAAATAACATGCCAAAATAATCATTACTAGCAATTAAACAAGTCTCAATTGGCATTATCTCTCAAAAATCAAGTTCATGAATTTTAGACTTGAAAAAGTCCACTTTAATTCTCAAAATTATGTTTAGGCTCAAAGTTTGGATCATTTAACTACCTAAACATGTTACACTACTTAATTTAGCAACAATTCATGACAAAAATCGGCCATAACCTGTTTATATCAAAAAGCCCCAAATTGCTCAAGAACACAAACCCTAGATTACTCAAAATTTGAAGTTTAAGGCTTCTAATCATGTTAAATAGCATCAATCTAGGTTATACAAGCATAATACATAAGCAATTTAAGCATAATTACACTAGAAAACATTAAAATTAAATTAGGGAAAAAATTGCTCAAGAACACCAATTTTCGGATTAAATGGTGTTTAGATGTAGAAATTTACCGTTTTCCTTGAGTAATTCCTTGATAGCATCCTTCTTAACATGATTTTAGTAAAAGATTTGATGATTAACGGTGAAAAATTGTGAATTTGGGAGGTCTTTTTAGGGTTTTATTTTCGCAGTATATGTATGTGTGTGGTTGAGGACTGATCAGTTTACGTTTTTATTTTTTTCTGGGTTTTGGTCCCTCCGCGAGTCGCGGTGTTTGACCCTTCAAACTCCGCGAGTCGCGGGGTTTGATAATTTTTTTTTGGCTTACTTTAATTCAATAAGATTAAAAATAATGATAATAAAAGTTCTCGTCCCTCCTCGGGTAAAGCAATTTCGGTTCAAAGACCTAGTCTTTAACTTACGACGAATTTTAAAAATCATATTTTTAACTTAGCGAAATAAAGTTAATTTTTGTTTTTAAATTCACACAAACTTAAATTTAAAATGCATAAAATTCAAAATTAATATTAAAAATTCACACCAAACTTAATTAAAAATTCATATTATAAATTCACACCAAACTTATATTATATTTTTGTTTTCATACAAACTTATATTAAAAATATTAATTTTTCAAATATTGACAAACTTAAATATATTGATTTTACAAAGTTCACAATATTAATTTAAGATTTATATATTAATTTTAAAAACAAAGTAAAAATAAAATTAAAAATCTTTTTGGCTTTTATCCCACTTTAATCAATCAAATATTATCAAAAATATGCGCCCCTCTTTTCGGCAAAGTAATTTCGGTTCCATGACCTAATTTAACTCATGACAAATTTTTGAAATATTTTAAGTTGATTGATTAAAGATATTTATACCTTAAGAATAAACGTTAAATTTCCCAGTGATGTAATAAATTTTTGAATGGTATCAATAATTTCGGTCGCCAAACCTAATTTTATTTAATATCAATTTAATACTTTATAGTGAAAAAATTAGCGTTTATTATCAAAAGGTTAAAAATAAAAAATTAAAAAATAAAAATAAAAAACTGTACAGACTTACCTGTGAGATAGTATTCTTAGTGATATGATCTATCCCATTCATAAGATAGTCGGTTTAATTGATTTTCCATGGCTACATAGGCGTAACCTCGAGCATTCAGTGTTTTTTCTTCTAAACATATGAACGGTCCGTCTCTGCATAAAGTAACAAATTCGGTATTTGAATAGGTTTGATTATTTGAACATTTACCTCCATGTGACCATTTTCCGCATTTGTTACATCTTTCTAGGTGTCGTGCTCTTCTTTTCGCTGCGGATTTTGATTTTCCTTTACCAAATTGTAACTTATTATCTTCGCATCTGGATTCTTTTCTTACTCCGTCCAATCTTTCTCTGATTACTGATACTATTTCACTCGGAAGTGTGTCATTATTACGTTTAGTGATCAAAGCGTGTAGCATTAGACCATGGTTTAGTTCACAGGCAGTTTTCATTTCCTAAAAAAAATAAAAATTCAGAATGGGGGGAGAAGACTAGTTCTTTAGGGTCTGCTAGGGAAAGACCATTCGGGTTCCATTTTCGAGAACTACACGAAAACAGACAATCTAGTTCTAACAGAAATACATATTATCCTTTAAAGACTTGATTTTCCCCACACTTAGTTAGCTGTGGTATCGAAATTGTGATTAACTTCGTTGTTGACTTCCATCGGACTATCTATGTAATGTTTAACTCTGTGACCATTAACTTTAAATTCAATCCCATTTGAATTTATTAACTCTACTGTTCCGTATGGGAAAACTCTTTTGACTATGAATGGTCCAGACCATCTTGATTTCAATTTTCCAGGAAATAGCTTGAATCGTGAATTAAAAAGAAGAACTCTGTCTCCTTCTTTAAATTCTTTTGAACTTCTGATTCTTTTATCATGCCATTTCTTTGTTCTTTCCTTATAGATTAACGAATTTTCGTATGCTTCATGTCTTAATTCTTCTAATTCGTTTAGTTGACTTAATCGTAGACGTCCGGCTTCATGTAAATCAAGATTACATGTCTTCAAAGCCCAAAATGCTTTGTTCAATTTCTACTGGAAGATGACATGCTTTTCCGTAAACGAGTCTAAAAGGTGTGGTTCCAATTGGAGTTTTGTAGGCTGTTCTAAAAGCCCAGAGTGCATCCTCCAATTTAATGGACCATTCCTTCGGATTTGATCCTACGGTTTTCTCTAGAATACGTTTTAAAGCTCGGTTGGTATTTTCAACTTGTCCACTTGTTTGTGGATGATAAGCAGTGGAGATTTTATGAGTTACTCCATATCTTTTAAGAACTTTCTCAAGTTGATTATTACAGAAATGAGTACCCCGATCACTTATTAAAGCTTTCGGAGTTCCAAACCTTGCAAAAAGACGTTTTAAAAAGTTGACTACAACTCGTGCATCATTAGTTGGGAGAGCTTGTGCTTCCGCCCATTTAGATACATAATCAATGGCAACGAGAATGTAGAGATTATTATGAGATTTTGGAAATGGACCCATAAAGTCAATACCCCAAATGTCAAATACTTCACATACTTGAATGACATTTTGTGGCATTTCATCACGTTGACTTATTTTTCCGGCCCTTTGACAAGCATCACAGGATTTGCAAAGAAGGTGTGCGTCTTTGTAAATTGTAGGCCAATAGAATCCAGCTTCATAAACTTTTCTTGCTGTTAATTGAGGCCCATAATGCCCTCCTGTTGGTCCTGTGTGACAATGGTTTAAGATTTAACTAGCTTCATTTTCAAATACACATCGGCGTATTATTCCATCGGGACAACTTTTAAACAAATGTGGATCTTCCCAGAAATAGTGCTTTATATCACTGAAGAATTTCTTTCGTTTTTGGTATGATAATCCTTTTTCAAGGTATCCACAAACTAAGTAGTTTGCATAGTCTGCAAACCATGGGATTTCATTATAATCTATCTTCAATAGATATTCATCAGGAAAGTTGTCTTGTATGGCCGATTCATTTAGAACTTCTAATTCGGGATTTTCAAGACGAGAAAGATGATCAGCGGTGAGATTTTCTGCTTCTTTTTTATCTCGAATTTCAATATCGAATTCTTGTAAGAGTAAGATCCAACGGATTAATCTTGGTTTGGTATCTTGTTTCGAAAATAGGTATCTAAGAGCAGAATGGTCGGTATAGACCACCGTTTTAGCTAGAACGAGATATGATCGAAATTTTTCAAAAGCAAAGACAATAGCAAGGAGTTCTTTTTTAGTAGTTGTATAATTCGTTTGTGCTCCTTGTAATGTCTTACTAGCATAATATATAGGTTGAAATCGTTTTTCAATCATTTGTCCTAAAACGGCTCCCATTGCAAAATCACTTGCATCGCACATTAGTTCAAACGGTAGATTCCAATTTGGTGTTCTCATGATCGGCGCATTAGTGAGTTTTTCTTTAAGAATATTAAAAGATTTGATACATTCATCTGAAAAGATGAATGGAGCATCCTTTTCTAGGAGTTTATTCATAGGAGTGGCAATTTTAGAAAAATCTTTTATGAAACGTCGGTAAAAACCGACATGCCCTAGAAAACTCCTAACTCCTCTAACATTGGTGGAATGTGGAAGTTTAGCAATTACATCTACTTTAGCTCTATCCACTTCAATTCCTTCCTTTGAAATTTTATGACCAAGAACGATGCCTTCTTTAACCATGAAATGGCATTTCTCCCAATTAAGTACTAGATTTGATTGTTCGCATCTAATAAGCATTCATTCCAGATTAACTAGACATGATTCAAATGTATCACCGAAGGCTGAAAAGTCATCCATGAAAACTTCCATGCATTCTTCTATCATGTCGTGAAAAATCGCCATCATGCACCTTTGAAAGGTTGCAGGAGCGTTGCAAAGTCCAAATGGCATGCGTTTGTAAGCAAAAGTACCATAAGGGCACGTGAATGTGGTTTTCTCTTGATCTTCGGGTGCTATTGGAATTTGAAAATATCCGGAAAATCCATCAAGAAAACAATAGTAACTATTTCCGGCTAATCTTTCCAACATTTGATCAATGAAAGGTAAGGGAAAGTGATCTTTTCTGGTGGCGTTATTTAATTTTCTATAATCAATACACACACGCCATCCTGTTACAGTCCTAGTAGGAATAAGCTCATTTTTCTCATTTGTAATGACAGTCATGCAACCCTTCTTAGGCACGCATTGAACTGGGCTTACCCATGGACTATCAGAAATTGGATATATTAAACCTGCATCTAGCAGTTTAATAATTTCTTTCTTAACTACATCTTGCATATTAGGATTTAGTCTTCGTTGGCGTTGCACATACGTTTTATGACCTTCTTCCATAAGGATTTTATGTGTGCAATACGAAGGACTTATTCCTTTAATATCATGAATCTTCCATGCAATGGCTGGTTTATGAGCTTTCAACACAGAAATGAGTTGTGATTTCTCATTTTCAGTAAGAGAAGACGATATTATTACAGGTAATTCAGATTCACCATGTAAATAAGCGTATTCCAAATGGTTTGGAAGTGGCTTTAACTCTAATTTCGGAGGTTCTTCTATCGATGATTTATATCGATATCTGTCTTCTTCTTTTAGCATTTGAATTTCTTCTGTTGTTGGTTCATATCCATTAGCTATTAGTGTAGCTAACATTTCAGCTTCATCAATTTGTTCAGTTCCTTCTCCTAAAGAACATTCTCCTGTTCCTTGTAATTCTGGAAATTCTTCTAACAATTCTGCATGTGAATCTATAGTTTGAATATAATAGCATGTATCCTCTGCAGATTGCGGTTGTTGCATTGCTCTATCAACTGAAAAGGTAACACTCTCGTCCTCTATACTTAGGGTCAATTTCTTACCAAACACGTCTATCATTGCTTTAGCCGTGTTTAAGAATTGTCTTCCTAATATGAGAGGAACTTGAGAATCTTCTTCCATATCCAGAACAACAAAATCTACTGGAAATACTAAAGTACCAACTTTAACTAGCATATTCTCCATTATCCCTCTAGGATATTTTATTGATCTATCGGCTAGTTGTATGCTTATTCTTGTTGGTTTCAATTCTCCAAGGTCTAGTTTAGTGTATAGTGAAAACGGCATTAAATTTATACTAGCACCTAAGTCTGCCAATGCTTCTATTGAACTAAGACTACCCAGAAAACATGGAATTGTGAAACTTCCTGGATCAGATAGTTTTTCTGGTATCTTATTCAACAGCACTGCTGAACAATTAGCATTCATAGTAACGGCCGAGAGTTCTTCCATTTTCTTTCTATTCGAGATTAGATCTTTCAGAAATTTAGCATATCTAGGCATTCCTGAAATCACATCAATGAAAGGAAGATTTACATTTATCTGTTTAAACATATCCAAGAATTTGGATTGCTCGGCTTCAAGTTTCTCTTTTTTCATTTTACTCGGGTAAGGAAGTGGTGGTTGGTATGGTTTAACATAAGGTTTAGCCTTAACTGTGTTATCTTCATTAACCTTTTCAACTACCGGTTCTTTTTCCTTATCTTGATCAGGTTGTGGTTCTTGTGGAGTAAGAATAGCTTCATTAGAAGTTACAGGTATTTCAGGTGGTTTAAGTGTTGTACCACTTCTTGTGGTAATAGCTTTAGCTGTTTCATTCCGGGGGTTAGCATTTGTATCACTAGGTAGACTTCCCGATTTTCTTTCACCTATTAACCTTGCTAGGTTACTTACTTCTTATTCCAAGTTTTGAATAGAAGCTTGTTGATTTCTAAATGCTTGAGCATTTTGTTCATTAGTTTGTTTCTGAGATGTGAAAAACTGCGTTTGAGTTTCAACTAACTTCGTCATCATATCTTCTAAATTTGGCTTTTTATCATCGGTTTGTTGTGGTGGTTTGTTTTGAAAATTAGGTCTTTGCTGATTGTAAGTATTGTTGGATACTTGTTGATTGCTAGGACCTTGTTGGTTGTTGTATGGAATATTTCGATTATAATTCTGGTTTTGATTGTAGATCGGTCTTGGCGGTTGATAATTATTCTGATAATTATTTCCTGGCCTTTGGTTTATGTATGAAATATTCTCTCTTTGTTCCATTGTTAATTCAATACTGAGACAATCTTTTGTCAAATGTGGTCCTCCACACTGCTCACAACTAATTCGTATTGAGTGTATATCTTTAGTCATCTTTTCCATTCGTCTCTCGACAGCATCTATCTTTGCTGAAATGGAATCTAAGTCAAGGCTAGAATCGGCTCTAGCTGCTTTAGATGATCTAACGATATCTTTTTCTTGGTGCCACTCATGTGAGTGGGAAGCAGTGTTATCAATAATTTTATAAGCATCAGTTTCGGTTTTCTTCATAATGGAACCACCAGCTGCTATATCGATTTTCTTGTAGTGATGTCGCATCCTTGGTAGAATATTTGTACTATTTGACAGGTGTCTAAACCATGTTGCGGACATCCTCTTAATAATTTTCCAAATCTGGTCCATGCCTCATATAGAGTTTCATTCGGTTTCTGTGTGAACGTAACAATTTCTGCTTGAAGTCTTACGGCTTTAGATGCAGGAAAGAATTGTTTAAGAAATTTTTCAACTAAAACGTCCCATGTATCGATCGCCCCTTCTGGTAACGAGTCCAACCAATCTTTGGCTTCTCCCTTTAAAGTCCAGGGAAATAACATGAGATATATCTATTCATCCTCCACTTCTCTTATTTTAAATAGTGTGCAGATCCTATTAAAGGTACGAAGATGTTCATTTGGATCTTCCTTCGGCGCACCACTAAATTGGCATTGATTAGTCACCATGTGTAGAATTTGTCCTTTGATTTCATAATCTGGCGCATTAATGTCTGGATGAGTAATTGCGTGACCTTGGCCAGTGCGTTTAGCTCTCATTCGGTCTTCCATACTTAAAGGTTCTGTTACTTCCATAATTGAATTTGTAGAATAGGAATCACTAGAGGATTCTGATTTAATAGTTCGTTCCTCAACAATCTCTGTTTGAATGATTGGTGGTTCTGGAGGAAAATTTAGAGGTTCAGGATTTATGAATCGTCCCTGAATATTCTTTTGATTCTCAATTGTGAGGTCGGGTTCAAAAAATGGATTATCAACGGCGACAATATTAGCTAGATGTCTTGATCTAGTTACAGGTGGTGAACGTACAAAAGGTGGTGAACGTCTTGCTCGGTGCATTCACTGAATATCCTATTAGTTTTTAAAAAGGAAAGAAAAATTATTTAAGTTATCCAATTAATAGACTTTTCTGATTTTTCTCACGTTTCGAATAGCCAAAAGATGCAGCAGAGGGGCAGGATTCGTTTGGTCTCAATATAATTGAGGACTGTTTGGCTCCAATAACCCAGTCCACATACAAATCCAACTATTACTACGAACCAGAAAATTTTGATGTCTATCAATTTAACCACTTAAAATAAATTTTCGTAATTTTAAGAAATTTAGATAAGAAGTAGAATAAAAATCTATGTCCTAAAACTAGAATAGCGAGAAATAAGAAAGAAAAAGAGCGTGTCGGAAAAAGATCGAAAAAATTAAAATAAGAAAGAAAAAGAGTGACTTATAGAACTTAAAAATACTCGACTAACCCAACCTTATTACTATCACTAACTTAAAATTATATTCGCAAATTGAGATTACTAATTGGAATGATAATTGATACATAGGTAAAAGGCGTCTAAAAATATTAAAGCTTACAAGTAAAACTATATCACAAATGGCAATAACTTAAAAAAAAACTAAAACTTAAAAAGGCGTCGCAAAATTCTAAAGCACCTAAATCTTAGTCTAAAGAAAAAGCAATTAAGGGATTTTACGGCAAAGCCTAAAAATCTAGAAATAAAAATATAACTATGGCAAAAACTAAGTTTAACACTAAAAACTAGCGAAAAACACAAATATTACGCTAAAACAATTAAAAAGGGATAAAATATAAAAATATACAAAAAGTTGTAAAAAGTACAATTTTTATAAAAATATTATTTTTATAATATTTATTTTATAAAAATATTAATTTTACATTAATTAAACTAATTTAACTAAAATTTAAATTAAATAAAAAGTAAAACTAATTAATATATTAAAATTAAACCTAATTAGGGTTAAAAGTTAATTAATAAATATAAAACCCGTAATTAATGCTGATTAGGGTTTCTGTTACGTGTGTCAGGGCTGCTCCGCGAGTTGCGGTGCCCGAAGCAGGAAAACTCCGTGAGTCGCGGGGTTCTAAAATTCAACTCAGGTACAGGATTTAATTCGACGCGTTTTTGTTTTTTTTCTTTTTTTTATATTTTCTGTATTATGCTTTATATTTTCTGTTTTAAATAAAAATATTTATATAATAAAAACTTATATTTAAAAACTAAAATAAAAATAGAACTACTTTATAATTTTATAAATAAAAATCTTAAAACTAGATTTATATATATATATATATATATATATATATATATATATATATATATATATATATAATTTTTTTTTCAGTTTTTGATTTTATATTTTAAATAAACACAAAATATTTAAATAAAACTTATATTTTTATAAAATAAAAATAAAGAAACTTTATAAAACTTAAATATTTAATAAAATCTTAAAAATATTTATATTTTTGTTTTTCTTTTTATATTTTCGAATAATTAAAAAACATAGTTTTACAAAAGCGTATTTTAATAAAAGTAAACTAAAAATAATTTTTTTTTTTTAAAAATTTAGCGTTACGCTTTCGGCTTTTAAGCTAGATTGTCCCCGGCAGCGACGCCAAAAATAACTTGATGTCAAAGCAGAGGTGTATATAAAATAGCTTAAATTTTACAAGGAAATACTATTAAATATTATACAATTTTACACAAGATATTTATTTATTTATAGAATGGATATACTTAAACCTTGCTACAACACTTATATGCAGTGTACCTAATCGTACAGTAGTGTAGTTTTTAGTAAGTCCGGTTCGTTCCACAGGGAAAATCTTTAAACAAAGCTTAACGCTATATTAGTTTACTTTTATAAAAATACAAATATATATATATATATATATAAGTAATATTATTATTATAAAGGGGGGTTTTTACCGTTTAATGACCGGTTTGTCGATTTTAAAACTTTAGTCGCAGTTAAAACCAAATGTAAAAATAAATAAATACAAGACTTAATTTAAAGAGTAAAGTAAATAACGATAATGAAATTGCGATAAATAAAAGTGCGATAAAATAAACTTGCGATAATTAAAAGTACGATAATTAAAAGTGCAATTAAATACAATAACAATAAAATAAAATGCGATAATTAGAAGTGCAATTAAATATAAAATAAAGGAAATTAAATATGAAATAAAATAATTATGCTTATTTAAACTTCCGTAATCATGATGTTTGACATGTTGATTTTAGTTTTATGCCCATGGGTTAATTGTCCTTTGTTCTGGATTATTTAATATGTCCGTCTGGTTTTTGTCCATAACAGTCCATCAGTCATAAATATAAAGTGCGAGTGTCCTCGTCAAATTATTCTTATACCCGAAGTTAAATATTCCAACTAATTACACCAGGATGTCGACTGAGTGTAACCCAAGGTTTTAATACTTTGTTATCAATTATACCAAGTGTCCTTGTACATAATTTCACCCCTGTTTTAATTATTCTAGTGGCTATTAATCCATTCCCGTGTCCGGTTAAATGAACGATTATTCGTACATATAAATACCCCGCCCATCGTGTCCGATCGAGTGTATATGGTAATTTATGGGTACGTCCAATTATAAATCTTTATATTAACATTAACAAACTATCATTTAGTTAAACAAATATAAAGCCCATTAATAGCCCATAGTCTAATTTCCACAAGTGTCGTTCTTTTGTCCAAACCCCAATTATGGTACAAAGCCCAATTACCCAATTTTAGTAATTAGCCCAACATCATGATTACTTCGGATTAAATAAGCATAATAATAACTTAGCTACGAGACATTAAAGTAAAAAGGTTGAACATAACTTACAATGATTAAAAATAGCGTAGCGTTACACGGACAGAATTTCGACTTACACCCTTACAACATTCGCTAACATACCCTTATTATTAGAATTATAATTAAAATTAAAATTAAAATATAAATATAAATATATTTACGTATACATATATAGAGAGAGATTGAATTATGGATATCAAAATGATCAGAATTCAGTTGCTTTTATAGGGAATTGAGTTCAGGGGGTCTCCGCGAGTCGCGGCCATTTCCTCCTTCAAACTCCGCGAGTCGCGGAGTTTCAAATTCCAGCTCACAACTTTGGCTTCTTTCTTTGCCGACGGTTTATTTTATAAATATAATATATATATAATTAATATAATTAATTATATATTATATTATATTTATATACATAGTTAACTTGTAATTTTTAGTCCATTGCGTCGAGCGTTGAGAGTTGACTCATGTCCCGGTTCCAGATTTTCGAACGTCCTTGCGTACAATTTAATATCTTGTACTTTGCGTTTTGAATCTTGTACTCTTGTAATTTCGAGACGTTTCTTATCAATAATTGGAACCTCTTTGATTGTATTTTGTACTTTTGAGCTTTTTGGACCTTTGCGTCTTCAATTCGTCGAATCTGTCTTTTGTCTTCACCTTTTATTGTTTAAACGAATATCACTTGTAAATAGAACAATTGCAACTAAAAGCTTGTCTTTCTTGAGGAATAATGCTAGGAAATATATGTTCGTTTTTAGCATTATCAACCATGAATGATGAGTTTAAGGGTAAGATTAGTCGAGGAGCGGCTAAGTCTTTTGAGGAGTTATTTGAATTGGCTCGGGGTTTTGAGCCGGAGGTTCCAAGAAAAAGCGATTTCACTTTTTCTAAAAGAAAGTTTGAAGGATCAAGTCATTTGAACTTTTCAAACAAGAAGTCAAAGAAGGGTTCCGAAAGTGTAAATAGTGTGAAGAAAGGAGGTTTCGAGAACTTTATCCCTACTTGCTACAATTGTGGGGTACAAGGTCATTTGGCTCGGGATTGTACAAAGCCTAATTCAACAAACAAGCTCACTTGTTTTAATTGCAACAAAGAAGGGCACCGAAAGTCAGAGTGTCCCGACTTGAACACCGATCATGTTAAACGGTTGGAGAAAGCGGCGGGCACGGCTAGGGGTCGCAACTATTTGATGATGAATGAGGAGGCCAAGCAATCCAACGAAGTCGTTTCAGGTACTTTCATGGTTAACTCTAATCCGGCACGGATCCTATTTGATAGTGGTGCTAATTTATCGTTTGTTTCTCCAAGATTTGTGCCTAAGTTAGATAAACCGCTAGTTAAGTTAAGTTGTTCGGTAGAAGTTAAAATAGCGGATGGCAAGATGGCGCTAGTGGTTGATGTGTGTAAAAATTGTAATGTTGTGTTTGGTGCCGAAAGTTTTAAAATTGATCTCATTCCGATGACTTTGGGTAATTTTTATATCATCATTGGTATGGATTGGCTCGATCGTTATAGGGCCGATATTGCATGCCATGATAAGTTTATTCGGGTAAAGACCCCAAGTGGGGGAGAGTTAATCATTCACGGTGATAAACGAAGAAGACTTGTGCCGATATGCACTTTTGCACGGGCACGTCGTTTCCTTGTTAGTGGTGGCATGGCTTTTCTTGCCCATGTTGTTGATACTCGAGATGAGCCACCATCCATTCGTGAAATTCCGGTGGTAAGTGAATTTGAAGACGTTTTTCCGGATGAGTTACCCAGTGTTCCGGAGGAAAGACAAGTTGAATTTCGCATTGAGTTGGTTCTGGGGGCTACCCCCATTGCTAAAACTCCTTATCGTTTAGCACCAATGGAAATGCAAGAGTTGTTAAATCAAACCCAAGAGTTGCTCGAGAAGGGTTTCATTCAACCGAGTGCTTCGCCATGGGGCACTCTGGTTTTATTTGTGAAGAAGAAGGATGGTAGTATGCGGATGTGCATCGATTATCGGGAGTTGAATAAAGTGACGATCAAGAATCGTTATCCATTGCCTCGGATTGACGATTTGTTTGACCAACTCCAAGGTGCAACGTATTTCTCTAAAATCGACCTACGGTCCGGCTATCACCAAATGCGGGTCCGTGAGGAAGACATTAAGAAAACGGCTTTCCGAATGCGTTACGGGCATTTTGAGTTTGTAGTTATGCCTTTTGGTCTTACGAATGCACCGGCGGCATTCTTGGATCTTATGAACCGAGTGTGCCAACCTATGTTGGACAAGTCGGTAATTGTGTTCATTGACGACATACTGGTCTATTCGAAGAGTATAAAGGAACATGAACATCATTTGCGGGGTGTGTTGAAGACGTTACAAAAGGAGAAGTTGTATGCTAAATTCTCCAAATGTGAATTTTGGCTAAGGGAAGTTCAATTCCTTGGCCACATTGTGAACAAGGATGGTATTCAAGTAGATCCGGGGAAGATAGAGACGGTAAAGAGTTGGGGACAACCGACTACGCCTACGGAAATCCGGAGTTTTCTCGGATTGGCCGGTTATTATCATCAGTTTATCCAATGCTTTTCTAAGATTGCTTCTCCATTGACGAAGTTGACGAGAAAGAATGCTAGATTTAATTGGGAGAACGAGCAAGAAATTGCCTTTCAATTGTTAAAAGAGAAGTTATGCCAAGCTCTGATGTTAGTATTGCCGGAAGGTGTAAAAGACATGACGGTTTATTGTGATGCATCTTTAAATGGGCTCGGGTGTGTTTTAATGCAAAGAGGTAAAGTCATCGCTTATGCTTCTCGACAATTAAAGGAACACGAAACGAGATATCCGACTCATGATCTTGAGTTGGCGGCGGTTGTGCATGCGTTGAAAATTTGGTGCCATTACTTGTATGGTGTTAAGTGTACGATTTATTCGGATCATAAGAGTTTGAAGCATCAATTTTGATCAAAGAGATTTGAATTATCGTCAACGTAGATGGATGGACGTAGTAAAAGATTATGATTGTGAAATATTTTATCATCCGGGCAAGGCGAATGTGATCGCGGATGCGTTGAGTCGAAAGAGTCAACACCCGGCGATACGAGTAGGATCGTTACGCATGACTATTACTAACGATTTTTTTGTAAAGCTTGGTGAGATTCAAATCAAAGCTTTTGTTAACAAAAAACATGAGGAGCGAATCGTGGGCCAAACGGAGTTCATTACCTTGGGCCCGCATGGTTTGTTATCCTTTCAAGGACGAGTGTGGGTGGCTAAAATGGGTGATAATCGACGAGTGCTACTTGATGAAATGCATAATTCAAAGTATTACATTCACCCGGGCACAACGAAAATGTATCTTGATTTACGAAAGGAGTATTGGTGGCCGGGCATGAAATGTGATGTTGTTAAGTATGCTGAACAATGCGTCACATGTTTGCAAGTTAAGGCCGAACACTAAAAGCCGTATGGTATGTTATAACCGTTAGAAATCCCGAAATGGAAATGGGAGCACATTACCATGGATTTCATTACAAAGTTACCAAGGACGGCGAGAACCCAATTTGATTCGATATGGGTGATAGTTGATCGGTTGACTTCCCATTCGAGAAGGGATATCATCGGAGACTTTGGCTAAGTTGTTCATCAAGGAAGTAATATCAAGGCATGGGGTTCCTATATCTATTATTTCTGATTGAGATACCCATTTCACATCTCGGTTTTGGGAAAAGTTTCATGAAGATATGAGTACACAATTGAAATTGAGCACGGCGTATAATCCTCAAACGGACGGTCAAACCGAACGTACGAATCAAACATTGGAGGATATGTTACGGGCATGTATTATCGATTTCGGTGGTAGTTTGGATGAGCACTTGCCTTTGGTGGAATTCTCGTACAATATGTAGTGACCCGGAACTTTTCGACCAAATTTAAACTTAATCTTTATATGTTTCTGACACGATAAGCAAAGTCTATAATATTGAGTATCAAAAGCTTTGAAACTTTGTTCAAGTAATTGATTAACCTTTGACGATTCCCGACGATTCACGAACGATTGTTTGTAAATAAATATATTTATATATATATATATATATATATATATATATATATATATATATATATATCAGTATAAGTGTATACCTTAAATTTACTTGTTTTAATATATATAATTAATATACTTATCTATGTAGTAAAATTTGATAAAACATAATGATAGATATTAAGAATATATGTATATGAATTCTACACATAGATATTACTATATGTATGGTGTAATATATATATATATATATATATATATATATATATATATATATATATATATATATATATATATATATATATATATATGTGTATATATATATGTATATTGTATAAATATTAAATAATCAATATATTATTATATTAGTAAACATTACAAAGTTTATAATATGTAAGGTTAAAATATTAAATGTCATTACAAATAGAAAATATAATTGCTATAGTAATATTATTATTTAATTCCAATGAAAATATCAACAATTATATTAATATTATCATCTTAAAGACATAACTCATAAATAAGGAATTTAATATAAATTGATATACTATTATTACTTACATTATTATTATCTTTGGTATTATGAATATTATCAATAATAATGTTAGTATTATCATTTTCATTATTATTATTATTGGTTATCAAGATTAATATTATTATTGTAAATCTTATTACTTTTATAATTATAAGTTCCATTATTATTAAAATTATTATTAATAATAACATAAGGAAAAATACAAATCATTATAGATATCATTAATAATATCATTGTGGATTATTATTAACATAAGTTGTTAAAATTATTATTTTTATTATTATTAACTATATAATTATTATTAATATTATTATTATTAAATTATTTATTTGTTTGTATATGATATAAAAATCAAGAGATAGTACAAGTTTGTTACATGTAACAATCGAAACTGTTTACAGTTTTGGATTCTGTCTCCAACTTGATTCATATAACAAGTACTGATCCAACAATCAAACAAATGGGTATATCAATCAAAAACCAATTTTTTTTTTATTTCGTTTCCCTATGCTCCTAATTGAACTCTTTGTCGTGCTATTGCTTTAAACGATTCCATTACTCATCTTGTTAGATTACAGCCATTCCAATGTTCATCGTCATTATCAATTAACATACACAACTGATCCTGTTTGAAGAATTTAATAGAATTACCATTAAAATGTTTAACACCTCTGTAAGTGAATCTTTTTACTCATAATTCGATTTATAATTACATTTCAAAATCTATTAAAGCAGAAGTGTTAGGAATCATATAGTGAAACTGTCTGCAAAATTTCAGAAAACAATTCCTCATATCGATTACAAATTTTGGGGTCAAAGTTTTAGTTCAAAAAGTCAAAAGATTTGTTCTTCATAAAAATTCGCAGTTGTTTTGATGTATTTAGATCAATTGATGTTAGCAGAAGTTTATATAAATGATTTCCAACCAATTTCATGTTGTGATTTTAGTCTATAACATTACCATTATAGAAATCAATTTTTTTTTTAAAACTGCATCGACAGCAGCACTTTTTATTTTTTGTTTATATTTTTTTTTTCTTTCTTCTCCCAATCCAATTAATTACAAATAAATGTTTCTGTTACGAATCTAAAACCTAAACTTAACTGGGAACTCAATTGTTGGTTGTGGTATGGTTTTTGGTCGTATGATATTTTGAAGAAGAAGAACAGCGAGGTTATCGGGTTATATATTTTCTGTTTGGGTTTAAAATAGATAAATAGAAACAGTCGAGTGGTTAAGGCGTGTTGCGGGTTAACGGGAGGTCTTGGGTTCGAACCTTGGCAGGGACACCATATTTCTTTTTGGAACTATTTTTGAGGTAGTTCATTGTATTATTATTATTATTATTATTATTATTATTATTATTATTATTATTATTATTATTATTATTATTATTATTATTATTATTATTTGCTAGTATTAAGTATTATTGTTATAATTGTTAGTATTACTATTATTATTATCATTTTTAGGAACATAGTACAAATTATCACTATAAATATTATTATTAGTATCATATTACAAATTGTTAGTAATATTATAGTATTATCATCAAAGGTATTAGTAATAATGTCATTATTGTTGTTAACATGATTATTAGAATGGTTATAATTAAACTTATAACATTAATTAACAGAATAGATATCTCTATAATGATTATTATTATCACTATTAACATAAGTAATACTATATATTAATATTATCATTATCATTATTAGTATTATTATCAAAAATTATTATTTTTACAACTATATTATTATTAAGAGAATAATTATTAGTAAAACTATTATTTTTATCATAGGTATTAATATCTTTACCTTAATAGTATTATAAATAGTAATTTTACAAACAAAAGAGACTTATATGTAAAAAGTATATTACATACTATATTTTTTATATGAGATATTAGTAACTATAATAATAACTAAATTACAAATAGTGTATAAAAATATTTTAAGATATTATAAGTAATAATAAACACATATATAAATATTGAATTCAACGCATTATATATATATATATATATATATATATATATATATATATATATATATATATATATATATATATATAATAGGTTACAATTTAATAATATATTATAATATATATATATATATATATATATATATATATATATATATATATATATATACAACACTGTTCAAGTACAATTACATATGTTAATATATATATACATGATATAGGTTCGTGAATCCGAGGCCAACCCTGCATTGTTCAGTTGTTCAATACAGTCATATGTATTTTTACTACAAAATACATTAGGTGAGTTTCATTATTCCTTTTTTAAATGCTTTCGCAATATATATTTTTGGGACTGAGAATACATGCGCTGTTTTTATAACTGTTTTACGAAATAGACACAAGTAATTGAAACTACATTATATGGTTGAATGATCGAAATCGAATATGCCCCTTTTTATTAAGTCTGGTAATCTAAGAATTAGAGAACAGACACCCTAATTGACGCGAACTCTAAAGATAGATCTATCGGGCCCAACAAGCCCCATCCAAAGTACCGGATGCTTTAGTACTTCGAAATTTATATCATGTTTGAAGGAGGATCCCGGAATGATGAGGATATTCTTATATGCATATTGTGAATGTCGGTTACCAGGTGTTCAATCCATATGAATGATATTTTTGTCTCTATGCATGGGACGTATGTTTATGAGAAATAGAAATATGAAATCTTGTGGTCTATTAAAATTATGAAATGATTATTTATGATAAACTAATGAACTCACCAACCTTTTGGTTGACACTTGAAAGCATGTTTATTCTCAGGTACGAAAGAAAACTTCTGCTGTGCATTTGATCATTTTATAGATATTACCTGGAGTCATTCATGGCATATTTCAAAAGACGTTGCATTCGAGTCGTCGAGTTCATCAAGATTATTATTAAGTCAATTATAGTTGGATATATTATGAAATGGTATGTATGCCTGTCAACTTTCAATGAAATGAAAGATTGTCTTTTCAAAAATGAATGCAATGTTTGTAAAATGTATCATATAGAGGTCAAGTACCTCGCGATGTAATCAACTGTGGTGAATCATTTATAATCGATATGGACTTCATCCGGATGGATTAGGACGGGTCTCTTCAGTTGGTATCAGAGCGGTGGTCTTAGCGAACCAGGTCTGCATTAGTGTGTATAACTGATAAGTCGTTAGAATGCATTAGTGAGTCTGGACTTCGACCATGTCTGCATGTCAAAAGTTTTGCTTATCATTAGTGTCGAAAAATTATTTTCTTATCATCCTTAAAGTCTAGACACGTCTTACTGCCTCTATTGTATAGACTGTGTATAGATAAATTCATATCTTAGCATATCTGCTAATTCATATCTTAGCATATCTGTTACTGTAGACTTTGCCTGACAATTTCCGTAGATTCCTCCGTAACTTATGAAATTTTAGTATTATATATACATATGTAAATTATGTATTGCAGGATACTAATCTACATCCTATAATCTATTTCTTAATCGAAAATCCTTCACTTGATCGTACGAGATGAATCCCTCAACCAATTCGAATTCCTCGGATTCTGACAGCTATTCCGATATGGAATTTCACCTAAGCTCCGAAAGCAGTGTCACCAGAATGAATCAACCAATTCATTTGCTGGGTTCGTAGCCTACTTAACCGATAGAGATGAGAAGAAGGCGATTCCTTTCCACCAACCAAATTTCCCTCTTGGCGAAGAACCTGAAGCACTTACCGGCGAATCTACTTGAAACACCATTTTCACCCTCATTTCCAGTGTATCTCGACACGATTATATTATATACACAATTCTAAACCTCATTCATCCGCTCGTCCGAACCGACAATCATCTCGGAACAAAAGAAGAAGTCAACGAACTTCGCGCTCGAGTAATCAATGTGAAAAATATGGTGCAAAACTTACCAGCTTCAGCAACATCACCGGCACCAACAGTACCATCAGAAACAGCACCAGTACCATCAACAATCCATGCCTCAACATCTCATTCTGTACCTCGAGTATAATCATCGTTCTACGTATCATTCTATGTATCGTTCTACATCGATTATCTTCGTTCTTCATGGCGATTAAGTAATCTCTAAATGTTTTAGAGATTATGTATTCTAGTTGTAACGGTAAACCAAATGAGTTTAATATCATATTAACTCAATGAATCCATGATTACATCTGAAGAAAATATATATGTATATATGTTTTCATAAAGATTGTAATTAAAAATTCTTTCGTACAAAGTGTTAATTGTGAAAATATTTTAACGGGTAGGTAATACCCGAGGAATATTCAGATTTCACATTAATAATTTACAATGTACATTCATCGAAGCTGATTCAACAATCGTTTACTATCCTACTTACATCCACCGATATACAAATCCGTTCACCACAGAATAACCATACTCATTCAATTTCATATTTGGATTTTGATTTATCAGAATCCAACAAGTGGCATAATGAAGAAAAACATTTGACAAAATAAAATTTGTTAGAAACAAACAAATTAACTATGAGAAATTTTGTTAAGAATTCACGCTAACAAAATCCTAGCTAACTGTTCCTAGCTAACTGATTACATTTATTTATCGTAATTTATTTTATCGCAATTTAATTCTCGCAATTTAATTCTCGCAATTTTATTTATCGTCATTTAATTTCTGTTATTTACTTTACGCATTTTACTTATCGTCATTTAATTTCTGTTATTTACTTTACGCACTTTATTTATCGTCATTTAATTTCTGTTATTTATTTTTACGCATTTTAAATATCGGGACACGTATATAAGGTTTTGACATATCATATCGACGCATCTATATATATTATTTGGAATCACCATAGACACTCTATATGCAGTAATGATCGAGTTCTCTATACAGGGTTGAGGTTGATTCTACAATAATATATATAGTTTGAGTTGTGATCGAGTCTGAGATGAATACGGGTCACGATACGTATTAATTAATTCGAATATTATATATTAAACTATATATGAATTATTGAATTGCTAACTGTGGACTATCAACTGTGGACTACCAAGATTGGGCAATTAAAATGAATTAAAATATTGATTATAACATATGAAACTAAACAATTCTTCAAGTTTGCCACTTGATTTCGTCTTAAACATCATTTGTATCTTCACGGTTACATTCTGCGTTCAAACCTTTCATGATTCTTGAAAACACCTCAATCGAGAGGATGAACCAACCGCATTTCATTTACGGGAGAAAAGATTTATGCATATAGTTATGCACCTGAAAACACTCGAAACCTGAGTAAACGTTTAACACGTAGCTGTGCTAATTCCTTTAGCGTTATTATTACCGAAAATAACTTTGCATCTGCTGTTCGAGATAGCCAGTTTTGTCACAGCTCCAGCAAGACAACTTCGACTTTTCGTATGAAACAACCTTATTATAACGTTGATATATACGCGTGCTCTTTTATTGTTACCAGGGAACCTTTCATATTCCACCATATTACCATCAGCGTTTAATTATCTAAAAACACAATTTTCCTGAAACCACCTCGGATTAATAACCGATGATTTAGATATCATAGCATTAAATGCAGAGGAAACAGAAAAATGATAGATGGTCTAAACGACCAAAAGTTTGATGATAAAGAAAGGAGTGTTAGGAACGCTCGATAGAAAATTGGGTATTGGAAAACAGATTGAGCTATCCATGAAGAAAACCAAGGACAAATACAAGGACCAAACCCTATATTCAAAGGAATTAGGTAATTCTGGATCCGTTGAAATCTTTAGAGAATATCTTGCTCCGAAGTCATGTTAAAATCTTGCGGAAAATCTTTCTCCATCAATCATCGAACTTAGAAATTCCAAAATATCATCATCAATATCTTCGATATTTCAGAGGATATTTTCATAAATATTCTCGTCTGAAATTATATACCTCCTCGTGCTTCCTGTGTATCATTATATTGAAAATATTCAATAAAAAATTTAGTACCGAAAAGCAGATTATGTGAAACTAGGAAGAAAGCTGTGGACAAATCACAATGAATAAGTTTGACTTCAAAGAATCCAAATGATTCAATGTCTACTAAAGTCTTTAGTGAATATCTTGCTCCTTACTCTAAACCCTTGCAGATAATAGTTTCTATCATCCTCCGATCTTAGGTATTCTGAGATATTATCGTATCTTTCATTATAAATATCCTCCATATTTCTGGAGATATTTTTATAACTATTCTTATCTGAAATCATTAATCTCTTCGTGCTATCAGTGTTACATCATATAGAAACTGTTAGTTTCTATATTCTGTAAACTTTAGAGCTTAAGATATGAATGTTATTGAAGTAATATTGGGAACTGATGCATGAGTTAGTATAATATAATGACACATGATCAACGTGATTATATTATAGTAAGTCATGCTGAGTTTCTAATGGAACGTAATGATTCACAGATCATAACGTCATCATGTTCCATGTTACACGACTCGTTCATCCTACTTCACCTCCGAACATATCAAAAAATAAAAAATAAATAAATAATAAATAAATAAATTCTTGATAGTTCCATTCTCAGTGATTCTGGTAATTTGACAAATCAAATCGTGCCATTTCGATTTCCTTCTTAGAACATTAACAATGTTCATTCCGAAGTTTATATCTGCGAATTCTGAACCATTACAAGCGGTGTTTGATCGCAAGAAGAAGAAACGAAGGGACAAAGCTCCAAAATATAAGAGAAAATATAAAGCCCAATAACAACACGGAGGTTACAAACCGTGGATATTAATACGAATAACAATATAAAGACATGGTATAATTAAGAATAGTATTACCCCAATGTAATAGTAAGAGTAAACAGATTCTTCTGGTGGAAGATTGAAAAGAAGGATGACAGAAATGATAATTAAGAAAACATCAAGGGTTAGAACTGGATTAAGCATTTCCACAATCTTTTGGATGTAGGAACTAAGGAAGTGAGTATGGGAATGGTGAGAATAATGGAACGGAAGAGCTTAATTTATAATGGAAATATCAGACAGAGTAATCGAGGCAGATCACCGTATATAATTATTGTAATCTTAATTTCCTTACTCGCCGAAGAATTAAAACTTTTAGATTTCGAAGATTTTCTTTAAATCCCTTGAATTCCGGAATTCAACCAAGGCAACGTCAGAAGTTAAAACGAAACTTCATTTATTCATTTCACTCTTTTATGATAGCTTCACTCGTACGCTTCGAGTAATCGAATCGTTTTATCAAAATTATTCAATAATGATAAAACTCTATTTATCAGCTCAAATTCGTCACGAAAACATATTTATTGTTAGCCATGGCGACCTCACTCAAATTTCGGGATGAAATTTCTTTAACGGGTAGGTACTGTAGTGACCCGGAACTTTCTGACCAAATTTAAACTTAATCTTTATATGTTTCCGATACGATAAGCAAAGTTTATAATATTGAGTATCAAAAGCTTTGAAACTTTGTTCATGTAATTGATTAACCTTTGACGATTCCCGACGATTCACGAACGATTGTTTGTAAATAAATATATTTATATATATATATATATATATATATATATATATATATATATATATATATATATATATATATATATATAAGTGTATACCTTAAATTTACTTGTTTTAATATATATAATTAATATACTTATCTATGTAGTAAAATTTGATAAAACATAATGATAGATATTAAGAATATATGTATATGAATTCTACACATAGATATTACTATATGTATGGTGTAATATATATATATTTATATATATTTTATAAATATTAAATAATCAATATATTATTATATTAGTAAACATTACAAAGTTTATAATATGTAAGGTTAAAATATTAAATGTCATTACAAATAGAAAATATAATTTCTATAGTAATATTATTATTTAATTCCAATGAAAATATCAACAATTATATTAATATTATCATCTTAAAGACATAACTCATAAATAAGGAATTTAATATAAATTGATATACTATTATTACTTACATTATTATTATCTTTGGTATTATGAATATTATCAATAATAATGTTAGTATTATCATTTTCATTATTATTATTATTGGTTATCAAGATTAATATTATTATTGTAAATCTTATTACTTTTATAATTATAAGTTCCATTATTATTAAAATTATTATTAATAATAACATAAGGAAAAATACAAATCATTATAGATATCATTAATAATATCATTGTGGATTATTATTAACATAAGTTGTTAAAATTATTATTTTTATTATTATTAACTATATAATTATTATTATTAATATTATTATTATTAAATTATTTATTTGTTTGTATATGATATAAAAATCAAGAGATAGTACAAGTTTGTTACATGTAAGAATCGAAACTGTTTACAGTTTTGGATTCTGTCTCCAACTTGATTCATATAAAAAGTACTGATCCAACAATCAAACAAATGGGTATATCAATCAAAAACCAATTTTTTTTATTTCGTTTCCCTCTGCTCCTAATTGAACTCTTTGTCGTGCTATTGCTTTAAACGATTCCATTACTCATCTTGTTAGATTACAGCCATTCCAATGTTCATCGTCATTATCAAATAACATACACAACTGATCCTGTTTGAAGAATTTAATAGAATTACCATTAAAATGTTTAACACCTCTGTAAGTGAATCTTTTTACTCATAATTTGATTTATAATTACATTTCAAAATCTATTAAAGCAGAAGTGTTAGGAATCATATAGTGAAACTGTCTGCAAAATTTCAGAAAACAATTCCTCATATCGATTACAAATTTTGGGGTCAAAGTTTTAGTTCAAAACGTCAAAAGATTTGTTCTTCATAAAAATTCGCAGTTGTTTTGATGTATTTAGATCAATTGATGTTAGCAGAATTTTATATAAATGATTTCCAACCAATTTCATGTTGTGATTTTAGTCTATAACATTACCATTATAGAAATCAATTTTTTTTTTTTTTAAACTGCAGCGACAGCAACACTTTTTATTTTTGTTTATATTTTTTTTTCTTTCTTCTCCCAATCCAATTAATTACAAATAAATGTTTCTGTTACGAATCTAAAACATAAACTTAACTGGGAACTCAATTGTTGGTTGTGGTATGGTTTTTGGTCGTATGAGATTTTGAAGAAGAAGAACAGCGAGGTTATCGGGTTATATATTTTCTGTTTGGGTTTAAAATAGATAAATAGAAACAGTCGAGTGGTTAAGGCGTGTTGCGGGTTAACAGAAGGTCTTGGGTTCGAACCTTGGCAGGGACACCATATTTCTTTTTGGGACGATTTTTGAGGTAGTTCATTGTATTATTATTATTATTATTATTATTATTATTATTATTATTATTATTATTATTATTATTATTATTATTATTATTATTATTATTATTATTATTATTATTATTATTATTATTTTTATTATTATTATTATTATTATTATTATTATTATTATTATTATTTGCTAGTATTAAGTATTATTGTTATAATTGTTAGTATTACTATTATTATTATCATTTTTAGGAACATAGTACAAATTATCACTATAAATATTATTATTAGTATCATATTACAAATTGTTAGTAATATTATAGTATTATCATCAAAGGTATTAGTAATAATGTCATTATTGTTGTTAACATGATTATTAGAATGGTTATAATTAAACTTATAACATTAATTAACAGAATAGATATCTCTATAATGATTATTATTATCACTATTAACATAAGTAATACTATATATTAATATTATCATTATCATTATTAGTATTATTATCAAAAATTATTATTTTTACAACTATATTATTATTAAGAGAATCATTATTAGTAAAACTATTATTTTTATCATAGGTATTAATATCTTTACCTTAATAGTATTATAAATAGTAATTTTACAAACAAAAGAGACTTATATGTAAAAAGTATATTACATACTATATTTTTTATATGAGATATTAGTAACTATAATAATAACTAAATTACAAATAGTGTATAAAAATATTTTAAGATATTATAAGTAATAATAAACACATATATAAATAATGAATTCAACGCATTATATATATATATATATATATATATATAAATAGGTTACAATTTAATAATATATTATAATAAATATATATATATACAACACTGTTCAAGTACAATTAAATATGTTAATATATATATACATGATATAGGTTCGTGAATCCGAGGCCAACCCTGCATTGTTCAGTTGTTCAATACAGTCATATGTATTTTTACTACAAAATACATTAGGTGAGTTTCATTATTCCTTTTTTAAATGCTTTCGCAATATATATTTTTGGGACTGAGAATACATGCGCTGTTTTTATAACTGTTTTACGAAATAGACACAAGTAATTGAAACTACATTATATGGTTGAATGATCGAAATCGAATATGCCCCTTTTTATTAAGTCTGATGATCTAAGAATTAGGGAACAGACACCCTAATTGACGCGAACTCTAAAGATAGATCTATCGGGCCCAACAAGCCCCATCCAAAGTACCGGATGCTTTAGTACTTCAAAATTTATATCATGTCCGAAGGAGGATCCCGGAATGATGGGGATATTCTTATATGCATATTGTGAATGTCGGTTACCAGGTGTTCAATCCATATGAATGATATTTTTGTCTCTATGCATGGGACGTATGTTTATGAGAAATGGAAATATGAAATCTTGTGGTCTATTAAAATTATGAAATGATTATTTATGATAAACTAATAAACTCACCAACCTTTTGGTTGACACTTGAAAACATGTTTATTCTCAGGTACGAAAGAAATCTTCCGCTGTGCATTTGCTCATTTTATAGATATTACCTGGAGTCATTCATGGCATATTTCAAAAGACATTGCATTCAAGTCATCGAGTTCATCAAGATTATTATTAAGTCAATTATAGTTGGATATATTATGAAATGGTATGTATGCCTGTCAACTTTCGATGAAATGAAATATTGTCTTTTCAAAAACGAATGCAATGTTTGTAAAATGTATCATATAGAGGTCAAGTACCTCGCGATGTAATCAACTGTGGTGAATCATTTATAATTGATATGGACTTCGTCCAGATGGATTAGAACGGGTCTCTTCACAATAATAGCTATCATGCTAGTATTGGAATGCCACGGTATGAGATGCTTTATGGGCGAAGGTGTCGAACTCCCATTTGTTGGGGTGGAGCGGGTCAAAGAGAAATCGGGAGTACCGATTTGGTTTTAGAGATGAATAGCAAGATCGATATGATTCGGGCTCATTTGAAAAAGGCTCAAGATAGACAAAAGTCGTATGCCGACAAACGAAGGCGGCCGATCGAATTCCAAGAAGGCAACATGGTGATGCTTAAAGTTTTGCCATGGAAAGGTGTTATTCGGTTTTGAAAATGAGGAAAGATAGCTCCTCGGTTTATTGGTCCGTTTAAGATTTTAGCTCGTGTTGGTGAAGTTGCGTATCATTTGGAATTACCCGAAGAGCTTGCGGGGATCCATAATACATTTCATGTTTCCCATCTCCGTAAGTGTCTTGCGGATGATTCTTCATGGGTACCATTAGACGATATTGAGCTAAACAACAAGTTAGAGTATGTTGAGAAGCCGATCGTTATACTCGATGAAAAAGTAAAGAGGTTGAGACATAAAGAGGTGAGAACTTTTAAAGTTCAATGGAGTCGTAGTAAAGGTTCTGAGTTTACATGGGAACCCGAAGAGTTTGTATTGGTGTATCTTCCGGCTTGTCATGCGGCTTGGATCACGAGGACGCGCTCCGATTCAAGTGGGGGAGAGTTGTAACATCTCGTTTTCTTCATACGTGTCTTAAGGTACTTAGTTAATCGTTCGAACGTTTATATTTCGCTTGTTTATGTGATTAAACGATATAAAGTGTTAACTCGGTGTATATGAGATATATACATATGTATATGTTTGAGAATGTATGCATGTATAAGTATATGTGTGACGCCCCGTACAAAACCATCATGTACGATTCGTCAACAACAGGATCTTTACACGGTTGAATACTACATGATGTTTGAAAACCGATTTGCATTCATTAAAAAGATAACGTTTTACAAAGATAACATGTTATAAGACTTATTACAAACCATTGTTCCAAAATAACATAAGTTTACGAATGCAAAACATAAGTTTCATAATTAGAGACATCTCTAGTAATGCAGCGGATAACTAATACAGCAGGTCCTTAACAGCAATTCAATAACAGCATGACATCAAGTCTAACAGTGGAAGCAATAAACCTCTAGGCACCTGAGAAATACATGCTTAAAAAGTCAACACGAATGTTGGTGAGCTATAGTTTAAGTTGTAATAGTAACGTAAAATAGGCCACGAGATTTCAGTGCTGCAAACAGCGTATCAAACAGTATGAAAAGTATATGCACAACCGTGGGCACCCGGTAACTAGACTTAACGTTTATAACCCCCTGAAAGTACACATGGCGAGTGCGTATGTTCTCGAAGTATTAAACACTCGTTAAATGCTAGCGCGACTAGCCCGAGTGGGGATGTCAAACCCTATGGATCCATATCTAAGATTCGCGTTCACCGGTTCAAAAACCAATGACTAAACATTATCGTGCTAAGGGGAATGTTTATGCCGTTGTATAACCCACACACATATAAAGTTTAAGTACTCGTGCCTAGTATGTAAAACTTAAAAGGCGCATGTATTCTATTCTCAGTCCCAAAATAGTTAAAGTAAAAAAAGGGATGCTATAACTCACAGTGATAAAAGCGGTAAAGTCGGTAATGAAAGTACGCAAGTAGTAAGTCGGTCCGAAAGGTCGTCAACCTAAATCAAAGGTTACTAGGTCAGTAGGTTGTCTTTATAAATTCTAATAGTGTGTAAAATAAGTTTAAGTGTCATCATCATCATCAATCATCATCATAAAAACTAAGTAAGTTTGACGAGATTAGAGATCGAAACAATAGGCTGACTTCGGTAAGGTGCTACGACCTCTACGTAAATCGAAAAGACGCATAGTCAGTGGCTATGGCTCCGTATATGAGTCCCCTAACAGCTGACCAATTTCCAGAACCTAACTCGTCTTCGTTTGACCGTGGCGACGGTTTAAGTGCAAGTAGGTCAGAAATTTCAGCACAACGTTAATAGGGTGTAGTGACTATCGGAGGGCCATAAATCGTAAACTGTAACTCGGATTAAGACGAGGCCTAAATGGAAAATCATTTAATCGAACCGAAATAACTGAAAATCAACTTTCCAGTAGCCTAGGTGGTCTGATCAGATACTAAAATCAGTGGACAAGTGCTCCGGTGGGGTTCTTGGTGCTTGATGCTCATCACGGTTCTCATCCTTGATGCTTGTAGCTTCAAGTGTACAACTCGTTGATGGTTTAGCATCACTTTTGACCAAGATTCACCATCAATACACAATATATTAAGACCAAGTAAGAACACAACTCATTCATGAGTCTTAGATGGATGATGAACCAAGGTTACATCATATCATTAGTCTTAACACAATTTCAATTCACAATAACAACTAAAGCTACAAACTTTACATCATTTCAACAAGTATAAGCACAATCCAAGTCAAAAGAGGTGATGGAACCCTAAGCTAGAGAGCTTGGATCCATTTCACACAAGTTACAAGGTTGCAAAGCTAGAAAGCTTGAACCTTTGATGTTCTTGAAGATCTTGAAGCATAAAGCTTGAATCTTTAAGATATATGAAGATAACAAACACAATTTTGAATCTTTTTAACAAAACAACATGATCAAAGCAAAAAGAACTTAGATCTAACAAAAAGATATGAAGATTCAAGCTAGAAAGCTTGCATCTTAATTGTTCTTGAAGATCTTGAAACATAAAGCTTGGATCTTGAAGATGCATGAAGATTACAAACAAAAGTTTGAATCTTTATCACAAAATAGAAAGATTAAAGTATAAAAGAAGTAGATCTACAAAAGATATGAAGATTCAAGCTAGAAAGCTTGAATCTTCCATGTTCTTGAAAGATCCATGCTTGAATCAACAAGATATAAGTAAGATCAAAGCTAAAAGGAACTTTGATCTCCATAAAATGATGATGATATGAAATTGAAAAGAAAAATGAAGAAGAAAGAAAACTTACAAGTATTACTAGAAAGGAAAGAAAGAAAGAACAAGTGTGTGTGAAAATCAACTGAACAAGTGAGAGGTAAATGGCTAGTATTTATAAGTAAAAATTGACAAGGATTGGTGAGGTGGAGGCCATAGTGGCCGAAATTTTGAGGGAGGGGGAGGGGGACACCATGTTGCTTTTTGGTTAGTGGTTGTCTAAAGCATGTCCTTATGCTAGAATCTCATGTGACAAAGTTGATAATCATTATCCATTATGCTAGTATGACTCATTAATTAATTTATTTATTTATTTATTTATTATTATGGGCTATTAGTAATAATACTTGGGCTAATTAATTTGGTCACTAGCTAGAGTAGGGTGGGCTGGAGCCCAACAAGGTAGAAAGTCCAACAAGACTAACTATTGGGCTTTAGCAATTAAATAAATAAAATTAAGCATCCAAAAGCCCAGGTAATCATTATTATAAAATAATAATTAATATTTCGCAGTCCAAAAGTTCCGGTTTCGACAAAAGTCAAACGTGCGCGCAGTCCGCGGTTTATTCGTAACGGCAAGTAACACTAACGGTTATAAAGCATCCAATGGACAAGTTAAGCATTCCACATACACCAAGGCATGTTTTAGGGTAAATATGAATATAAAACACGTGTGGCAAGGTTCCGGAGTAATAAAGTAACACAGTACGCACAAAAACGCAGTTTCGCTAAAATACAAGGCATAAAAGCAAGTCGAAAAAGTCGGGTCGTTACAATATGCATGGGTTTTGATGGTGTTAAGTCATGTGAGACTTAAAGACGAAGTTTAAACATGTGTAGGAAGCGTGAACAAGGTGTACAGGTCGAATAAATTAATAGTTGTATTAAGTTGTCAAAATGGCCAGTTACAGGCCATATCCGCGCCGCGGAGATCTTGGGCGCGCCACGAAAAATAAAGCAAATCAAAGTCAGGAGTGGAATAAGGCAGCTCGAAAATCCAGTGTATTGCCGCGCCGCGACAATTGAGGTCGCGACGCGACAAAGCTGCTGATCTGATCCGTTTTTCCTATTTAAAAAGGGGTGGTCCAAGGGTATTTTCGTCTTTTCACGTATGGATTTGATTAGAGCTTTAAACCTCAACCACTTATCTCACTCATTTAATTTCTTTTCTCTTTTCTTTCCATTTTCTCTTCCAAAACATAAAACCCATTTGGATTAAAAGTGAGATTCGAAGGTGAAGACTTGTGATTCGATCTTTGGAGCAAATAGGAAATTTGTTCTCCTCGTTCTTAGCTACGACTTGATAGTATTGGTAAGTCTTAACTCCATGTTTTGAGTTTTAGTTAATTTATGGCTAGGGTTTTGGCCATTTGAGTCTTGTGAGACCCATTTGGGAGGTAAATGGGTGAATTTGGGTTATATTGATGTAAGGAAACCCTAATAACTATAATCTAGGGTTTGGTTATGTAAATCTAGATTTGTAAGTGTTAGATGGTATTGTTAGTCACTAATACACTTGTAAATGATGAAAGAATTGTTAATGGGTCATGTTGACTAAAATTGCAAGTGTAAGTGTCAAAATGAGTCAAATGAGTAATAGTTGACCTAATTGGGTGAAATGGGTATGGAATGCCCATTGTTCGGGTTAGTTGGTGTTAGTAGACTTACATCACTTGTTCCTAGTGATTTATGACAAGTCTTAGCCATTAATGGGCGGTTTTGGTGTAGTTGAGCCATTTAATACAAATTAGGTCATTAAATGCTCAAGAGTGAGTATTGTGGTTAATTCCACTAGTTGTGTATTGAATGTGTACTTAATGTATTAGGTACCTTGCTCGAAGCATACGGAAGTGTTAAATCACCACCGACATGTTAAGGTGAGTGGAATAATTATATATGTATGTATATGATTTATTTGCTTGTGGGATATGGGATTTAAGTTCGATGTTGACGATACATATCCTAGAGTATATTGTTTGTTTGGATGAGTGTTAAAGTTCGATGTTGACGATATCTCATGTATGGATTTAAAGTTCGATGTTGACGAAGCCATACCACTATTGTAGTGACGTTAGTTGATGAGGGTTTAAGTTCGATGTTGACGATACTTCATATGTGGGTTTAAGTTCGATGTTGACGATACCACATTTTTTGGGACGAATGGGGATTAAGTTCGATGTTGACGATACCATTCGTAGGGCTAGCCTTGGGATTTGAGTACTAATGGATGTTGTGAACATCAATGTTTGTGTATTGTGTTATAACAGATTATGTTGCGCGTGATTATATGATATTGCTATACTAGCGTGTGTTATCAGAGTTCTAGTGTTATACTTTGAGAATGGTATGCTAATTGAAATGCTAGTATGTATGCGGAATTGTGTAGGTGTTTGCAAGTGAGTAAGTTATATATGTATATGTATAATTATTGCATTCACTAAGCTTTGCTTACCCCTCTCGTTGTTTACTTATAGGTACGAACGCGGATAAAGGAAAAGGGGTTGCCGGGAATTAGATATTCCAATATTGATGCTTGTGGAAGCTTCTTGGAAGTCGACCTAGCGTTTTGGGTAGTTTAGCCCCAAACCATGCTCGAATGTCGTTTGGTTTAAAACTATCAAATATGGGTCGAACTTGTATTACTTTTGATTAAGGGTCTTCGTGCCCGTGATGTAAACTTTAAACATGTTGTACGTTCAAGTGGTTTGTATGAAATGGGTTACGTTTTGTAACCAATTATTTTGGGCGTAAATGGTTGTTTAATTTTAAAAAAAAAAATATTTTATCCGGTTGATTACGGGTTGGTTTGTTTCACTAACTTGGTTACGGTGTGTTCTACATTTATAATATTAAACCACGTTCTTCCGGAGAATTATTTGATATTATTATCTTTAGATGACGAGATACATCCTAACCCCTCATTTTTGCTATATATACTTTTAATAGCATTAACCCAAAGAGAATCTTTATTTGTTAAAAAAATTTTCACCACCATTTAGTTAAAAGAGCAAGATTTTTGTATTTTAAGGAGCCGATATTTAGCCCCCCCCCCCCCCCCCCCCCGAGTCGTAAGGTAGTAATATTTGGTTCCAAGTTACCTAAGCCATCTTTTTTTGTTCTGAAGACCCGCCCCAAAAAAAATCTCGGCGCATACCTTCGAGGTCTTTAGTTACTCTAAGCAGTGCTTTGAATATACATATGTAATATAGTGGAAGGCTACTAAGGACCGATTTTATTAGGGTTAGTCTTTCTCTAAAGGATAAAGTTTTTGTTTTCCAATTCGCGAGTCCTTTTTTGAATCTATCGAAAATAGGTGCCCAATTCTTATAAGATTTTAGGTTTGCATCAATCAGGAGTCCAAGATAGTTAAAGGGGAAAGTCCCTTCCATGCACCCAAACCAAGTGGCAAGTTCGCTTAATTCATTTTTTGATGTCCCAATCCCATAAACACAACTCTTATTTAGATTGATTTTAAGACCCGAAAGGTCTTCAAAACATTTTAGAATTTTAAGCGTGTCTCTGACTTCAGATTTATTCCATTTTCTAAAGATTATGGTGTCGTCTGTGTATTGGAGATGAGACACTGTGACCTTTTCATTACCTACTTTAACCCCTTCAATTATGTTTTCATTTATAGCTTTGTTAAGTAGATAATTTAGACCCTCACTGGCAATTATGAATAAAAAATGGGAGAGAGGGTCACCTTGTCTTATACCCATTTCCGAAAAATTGTTCAGATGGTGACCCGTTAATTAAAACTGAAATTGAGGTAGAGTGTAGACATGCTTGTACCCACTTTACCCATTTGTTCCCGAATCCCATAAAACTCATGATATTTGTAAGGAAATTTCAGTCAACACAATCAAAAGCTTTCTCGAAATCTACTTTAAAAATAACACTTTTTTGTTTCTTGCCTTTAAGATAATCGATGATCAAACCAAAATCGTACTAGCGTGATTGTGGATTTAGGCTTGAGTGCTTAGTTTGTGGAAAAGGATTGATCCATTGTTTAATCTCCAATAATTGTGCAAACCCCGTTCGAAATTTGGATTTCGAGGGCGTTAAACAATGGATGGACTAATCTACTCAATTAGATTGAGTAATTAGTATCTAAGAATGTAGTGAGAGAGGGTAGATCTCTTCTTTGGTGAGGGTGATGGAGAGAGAGAAGGTAGATCTCTCCAAGCTTCATGTGGATAATCAAGAGAGAGAAAGTAGATCCCTCATTGATGAAGATGATGAAGAGAGGGAAAGTAGATCTCTCCATGCTTCATGTGGTGAGTGTGAGTATAAGGATTAGCCCCCCCCCCTTTTGAGTAGTAGAACATCTTCTTTATAGGCAGATGTGGTAGTAGAAAGTGAACTACAAGTGTAGTACATGTAGCTGATGTGGCAAGTGCTCATGGTAAAGGGCTTACACACAAGGCAACCTTCATCCTTCTTCAATCCTAGACGACTGATTGTAGTCGGCCAATCCTAGACAGCGAATTCTAGATGGCCTGATTGTAGTCGGCCAATCCTAGATGGACAGTCCTGATCGAAAAATCCTGGTCGGAAGATCCTGGTCGGCAAATTCTTGGTCGAAAAATCTTAGACGGAAATTCCTAGACGGAATTTCCTAGACGGAAAATCCAGAAAGAAAATCCAGACGGAAATTCCTAGACGGAATTACCTAGACAGAAATTCCTAGACGAAATTTCCTATACGAAAATTCCATACGGAAAATCCAGACGGAAAATCCTAGACGAAAATTCCTAGACGGAATTTCCTAGATGAGAATTCCTAGACGGAAATTCCTTCTAACCTGCTCCCTTCTAGCCTGCTGCCTTCTAGCTTGCTCCCTTTTAGTATGCTAAAATTTATTTTTGATCAAACATATATAATTCTTATGAGAATAAGAGTTATTTGATACGGATTCGTTATGCGTATCATCAATCGACAGTTTCAAGTGCCACCAAAATACCATCAAGGATGTGTCGATTACTAATAAATGCACTTTGTTCTTCACCAATTAATCTTGGTATTACTTTCCTAATTCTATAAGCCATAATCTTTGACAATATTTTATAATAGCTATTTATGAGACTAATAGGATGTAAATTAGAAAAGTTTAATGGAACTTTTACCATAGAAATAAGTGTGATGAAGGAGGCGTTGCAACCATTGGAAATTGTGCCCATTCTCCAAAACCAAGTGAGAGCTTTCATAAGATCTTCCTTAATAACCTCCCAGAATTTGATGTAAAACATTAAGTTAAAACCGTCAGGTCCTAGGGCTTTTTTTCCGCATCCTTTAATTGCCTCGAGTGTTTCTTGTTCACTGAATTCCACTTCAAGGTTGTCGGTTGTTTTTTGATCTATTCGCATGTCGTCCCAATTATTAAGCTAAAAGTTGTTGTTTTGCTTTTTTGAAAAAGGGTTTTGAAGAAAGCATATGCCTCAGATTTGATGGTTACGGGATCAGTGGACCAAAGTCCATTGACATTTACACCATATATATTGTTTTTGTGTTGGCGCCTGCGAATACACAAGTGAAAAAAGTTAGTGTTTTCATCACCTTCTAGTGCCCATTTTTACCTCGCTCTTTGTCTTAACATTTCGGTTCGATTTTTTCTTTTTGCAAGAATTTTTATCGATCTAATTTCCATTCATGTAGTTGCTCATCATTTAGATTATCAATCTCAGCTTTAAGTTCCCAATCATTTACAGTCTTTGTAAGATCACCAATCTTGCCCTTTAATTTACATTGAGATATGGAGTATCACTTTTGAAGTTCCATTTTTAAGTTAATTAGTTATTTAGGTTGGTCTACCGTTCTTACTCTCGTCGAGCCTTTTATGTCTTGTTTTATGTTTCGGTTAGGTTCTTTCATTATTTGATAAAAGTTTCATCCTTTATATAGTATTTGGTATTTTAGAAAAATAAAAAATAATTCTTTCATTTCTAGCATCAAAGATTATGTCCTTCATTAAGTTATTATGAATTCTTACATAATAATTCCTTTATTATGGATTCTCATTATCTGGTTCTCTTTTATATTTATATATTAAATATATTAATATACAAATATTAAGTACTCCCTCCGTCCCAGATTAATTGTCCCCAGACAAAAAACACACAGTTTTAGGAAATTCCACTAACTTTATTTCTCCACCAATGAAATATCTTCTCTCTCCAGATCCACCAATGAAATATCTCCTTTCCTTTCTATTTATGGAAGTAGACAATTAATTTGGGACATCCCAAAATGGAATACTGGACAATAATTTAGGGACGGAGGTAGTATTACTTTATTATGTTATTGTATTATATTATATTTATTAAATATTATATATATGTAAAAATAAAATTTATATGGAGTATTATGTTAAATTTTATCAAAAGATTAATTTACATATTGACATTTAGATAAATTTGTAGTTTTAATATCAACTATTAACTAGTAATTTGGATTATGATGTTTTATCTGTCTCTCTCTTTGTATAAGTCATGGATTTAAATTTAAATACTTGATTTGAATTTCAAGAACTGATTTGTTAATTGTTGTGTCAAATAATTGACTTTCGAATTATCATATTTCTTAACGACGATTATGAGTCACTGATGGAAATCTGGAAGCGATGTCAAAACCCACACACTTAATCATTTCCTAGGACGAACATTACATTTCTGCTGTCCCTCAAAAGAATATCCCAATGCCGAATCTATACGGGCATCGTGTATGGTAAAATCCCCTCGGGTGAGCCTCGAACGCAAGACGTTCGCAACCTCCGAGGCCTATGAGATAGGCGAGTAACCTTAAGAAAAGTATTTTGTAGATCATGGGAATCGAATCATATCCCTGACTTCCCTTGTGGAAAGTCAGGTTATCACCAATATCCAACACTTTGATGTTGAATTATCATTATTATAACTTATCAAGTATTAAAATATTGATATTAATTATTATTTATAATTATTAATTTTACTAAATTGCGAGTTATAAACTAAAACGTATTAAATTTATTTAAGTGTTAAAAATATATAAAAAACAAATTATATAAAGTTGATTTTACGTGGTCACAAGGTAAAGAACTTTCACATTCATTACTTGCTTTTATTTAATACTAGGCCCATCTTATCATAAGTGTCCACTGATGACTTTTCAAAGTTTTTCTTTGTCAACTTTGACGGTAAATATTTTTTTGTGTTATTAAATATTTGATGAAAATTATATGGAATACAAACACATTTAACACTCAATTCATTCATATAATTCCATCAAATATTATATAGCACAAATTAAAATATTTACGGTCAAAGTTGACAAAGAAACACTTAAAAAAAAGTCAACAATGGACACTTAAGATGAGACGGAGGGTGATCGGTATCGAAGGACCGGTCAAAAATAGTCTAATTACTCTACTTTAGATAGGGTAAGCAGGATTCGTTCCACGGAAAGCTATGGTTAACTAGCAAGCAATTTCAGGATTTGTTTGTTTGTGATTAACTAAAATTAACTAAAGTAAAGACTAGATTAACATTTACTAAGCAAGTGTAAACTTTGAGTATTTAAGAGCATAAACAATGAGCTAATTAAAAAAGTTGTAATCAATTGGATGGAAGTCTTTATTCCTTGACAATTCCAATTATGCATGCATTAGTTCAACAAATCCTTATGCTATCAAATTATCAACTAAATCTCATAGACAAGACTTCTTTAGTTTTCTAATTTATGATTATCTTGGACACAAGCAATGCTACCTACACATGTTGTCTTTATCCCTATACTAAATTGTAACTAGGCTGGATTAAGCACAAGATGTTAAATATCAATCACTTGTCTTGCAATAATCAATAACTTTCAAACTTGCATTAAATGATAATTCAAAAGATTCAATGAAATTATAAACCAAAAGACATAAGGATTACAAATTCAAGAATCACATAAGTAAATGAAAAACTAAACATACAATAATTGTTCATGCAAGGAATAAAGTGGAAGAAACTAGCCAAGCATGTTGGTGATGATGATCATGGTTGCTTCTTGAAGTTGCATGATGAACACTCCTTGAAACCTAGCTTGAATCTTGATTTGATGATGATTAATGATGTGTTTTTGTGTGTTTGATGCTCTAAAAACTGATGGAAAAGGATATCAATTCATAGCCTAGGGTTTTCATTATATAGGGGTGAAGTAGGGTAACCCCCAAGCAGTAAATCCCTCAAATTCGGCCTCAAATTTTATCCAAAAATAGCTCCAGCCGCAAATTACGCTCACCGGGCGCCTACTTTGCCCAGGCGCCAAATCCAGCCACCCCCTTTTGCCCATTTTCCACCTGAGTGGAATTTTGATCCAAGCCAGGCGCCTACATGCGCCCCCCAGCCGCCTCCTTACGGCTGGGTTCCAATTTTTGCTTTTTTCTTGTTTTAACCCCCATTTTTGCGTTTTGTCCTAAATCGTTACTCGTTATAAAAACCTCATGAAATAGCTTTTTAAACCTCAAATATACACATAAAATTCACCTCCTAACATTAATCATGATCGGCATTTATGAACCGATCAACTCCCCCACACTTATCATTGTTTGTCCTCACACAATCTTAAACTCAAATCTCTAGCAAATGATAAATCTTCAAAGGCATGAATAAAACCGCAAAGTCTTGAACTCAATGTGAAACATAAATTCCTCCGACATTACTCCCACTTGAAGTTAACTAACATTAAATTCCCAAATTGAATCATGATTATATCAACATCTTGTCTTGAACGAATACTTCATAGCAAAGTGTAAATAAACCTCAAGCTTTTTAGTCTTCAAATGAACCATGAGTTAAGTGGGAGCCACTGCCATATGAACTAGATAAAAAAACCATGTACCGTCAATTCCATATTTGTTTTAAAGGTTGGTGTGCCAGAGTGCCCGAAGACACCCTTTTTGGTTCTCCCGGTGTTTTAGGATCACGGCACTCATCTCATGCCCAAACAACTCCTCTGGTGACTCTCAGAGCAGGGTGGACAATCGACGAAAGATCGTGGAATTTAACTCCCACGTGACTTATAATGAGAAATAGTTTTTGTGGATTTAGCCCCAACTAGCTCTATTTTTAGCGGTATTATACGCCCCAACAAGGCTCTCGTGTAGGAATATTTATCCAGCCCCTATACTGGCTGTTTTATGGATTTGGCTCCATCGAGCTCTCATTTTGTGGTTTTAGCCCCAAGCATGGCTCTCGTTTAGGAATATTTATCCAGCCCCTAAACTGGCTGTTTTGCAGCGAACTGTGGGTATGGCTAGTGTCATCCACAGCTAATCCTGATTTTGGATAGCGACACAGAACAAGTTCAAGCACTTGCTTTTGTTCCCGGTATCGAAACAAGATGTGAATGAACAGGAAATGACATTTTGTACCTTTCACTTTCTTCAATTCATGGGTAAAAAGCTGCACTAAAAAGTGCTTGCGAAGCGTAAATTAGAAGACTTTACTTCCTTCTTGAAAACACCTTGATAACACAATTAAGAAGACTTTACTTCTTAACTTTACCACTTGAAAAATCTTTATTAATTTAGGTGCTAACAACCAACTTTTTCTTAATACCCATTAATACCATGCCACGTCACTTATTCTTTCAACTCTTTTTCACAAAAATCACACTTGCTTTGTTATAAAATTATGATTAAAAATTTTGTTCAATCGCAATAATCATAATGTTTTACTCATTTTAAGCTTCAAACCCAAGCAATGTATCCCAAAAAGAAAATTTTAATTGTAATATCCCGTCAGAATCCACTAACGGTGTATTAACTCTGGTCCCAATGCTTGGCTTGACTTCTACATAACAGCAATGTTCTACTGCGAAAGCAACTAATACCTGAGATAAAACATGCAAAACGGATCAACATAAAGTTGAGTGAATCTACAGGTTTGAGTAAATAGTTCTCGTATGTTTCATAAAACAGTTTCCATAAATCGTTTGTCAAAAGTTATTTCTTAAAAACGTTTATCTGAATAAACCGCCGAGGTTTAATCTCAAAAGTTTGCATATAGCAAATGCTAAGTAATAAACTGTTTGTAAGATGTCAAGTTTCAACTGTGAGTGACATCAAAAAGTTCTTTTTGTTTCATCTTCTTGTAGACATTATCATGTCTAGTTCAAGTTTGTAAACATCGTGTTTAAGTATCATTCTTCGTAAGTTAGGCCAGGAGATTTCTGAAAAGCTTCGTAATAATATACACTTATCATGAGCACTTGATTATAAAGCTTTAACCTTTGCGTGAGCCGAGCACACGTCTTTAGTTTATCCTATACTGGCGATACACCGATCAAGTGTACGAGTAACAACTATATAAGCACATTTTTAACGTTGCGGTGAGGTTTGTCAAACCTAACGGTACCGTCCCAATAAGTCGAGCTTACAAAGTAACTAATATAATCAAGCTAAGGGATTTTTGATCTGAACTCATATGTATATTCTTGGTAAGTTACTCGTGCTTAATATGTAATATCGTTGTAAAAACAGTTTAAGAAAATAGTTCAAAAGTAGCATGTATCTCATTCCAAAAATGTTGCTAAAAAAGGGACTGTAGACTCACCTTAGCAAAAGCACCTGAAATATCTTAGCAAAACGTACTGTAGTCGAACACTCTCAAACGAACAACGCAACCTAACCATGTAAGTCATCTTAAGTATACACATGTAGGTTAAATCATGTCAACCCATAGTGTACGCAAAGTCCTAGTGCTCAGACTGACTCAACGAACAAGTAAAAGTCAACTAATCCAAGCAAGTCAACAAAAGTCAACCAAAGTCAACCCTAAAGTCAACTCGGTCAAAGTGGTCAACTAAAGTCAAACATCTCAGTAGGTCATACAAACATGATCAATAAGTCAAACCTAGGTCAAGTATCATTTTACAAGTCATAATTAAGCATATTGCACTTTTGCACCTTAAAGCATGCCTTAGAAATTCGTACGTCGTAAAAAGATCCAACTATAGCTCATAGCACATAAATCATTAAATCATGAAAAACTCCAGATCATAACTACACTTAAAATCAATTCCAAAAAGTCCGGCTAAAGCCTCATACGATAAATAAAAGTCCAATATCAGAAAGGGTCAATTCATAGTTCATTACAGAAATTTCTGCCACATTTGTAATAAAATATAGAAAATAGATTTTGACGAACGGCCAATTGGAGTCATCTCAAAACATCTCAAAGTTTTAGTTATAAAATAATCAAAGACATCTCTTTAGCCAATTCGTACAGTTTTGCAAATCTTACAGACTCATCAGTTTTTAATTATCAACGGGACACATCACTTAGACGAGCATATATCTCATGGAAATTCACGTTCTCGCAAGTTCGCATACAAATGAAACATGTCAAGGAACACTTAAAATAACATATTACAGAAGATCAAAGTCTCAAACAATTCCTAGTTCACTCTAGCAATTTTTATGTAACTTTGAAAAACGATTCAACTCACTTTATATAAGCTAAAACACAAAGAATGTAACTCAGAAAATTCGTATCTCATGCAAACCCAAACGAAAACTTCGATTAAGCATATCTTAAGCATACGATAACGAAATCACGCAAAATCGGAGTCTAAAATTAATTAATTTTTGAAATCTTTCTAATTAAACATATTACCAAATCAGATATCATGTCAATTAAATCAGATCATCAATAAACAAATTCATTTTTCGTACGTACAACGTTAATTACGCAACCAAACGATAAATAACAACACATAACACCATCAATTGAGCACTAGACTTGATTACACTATGTAATTGAACTAAAATTAGATCTAATAAGATTAGGGTTTTCAGTTATACCTTAGAATCACAAATTGCAAGTATGTACGCGTAAAGAACGACGATTGGAACAACGTTTATGCTTATGCTTTCTTCTAATTTTGAGTTTTGGTGATGATGGTGGTGTGGGCTGATGTCGACGACAAGAAGGGAGGGGGAGGGAGTAAAAACCATCAGCCAAGAAAGAATGAGGGTTTAGGGAAGGGTTGCTAGCTATTTAAATGTCGGGTTTGGGCCTAATTTAGTCATTAAAGATCTAATAAGCCACAAACTTAGTACATAAGGGTGCCCACTAATGGGGTTCAGCCGAATGGCCTCTTAATGAGGTCTCGGGCTTGTTTTAGCATAACTACTCATGTGCGCGTGGTCCGTTTCGAGTGCCGTTAACCGTACCGGATCTCCGGAACGTTAACTAGTCGTTAAAACGCATCCCACCAAGTTTAATTCTTTAAATATATAATAAATTAAATATGTTTTTCATAAAGTCAATAATTATTATAAATAATTATTTTATCATTTTTCTGAATTCCGTAAACTGAAAAGCTTTCTAGGCGATTTACTTAATCGTAACGTTTTCTAGTTATTTCGCTATCCGAAATAAGTTCATAAATTAATATAACATATTAATTCAAGTAATCCACTAGGATCAAATATGCATTTAATTCTGTTAAACACATACGGTTCTAAACAATCACCATTAAATACTTAACGGACAAGTAACGATAGTAACGAAAAAAGTCGGGTTGTTACATTACCCACCTGTTATGAAAAATTTCGTCCCGAAATTTTAGTGCACATCCGCCATAGCTATCTCCTCAGAAAATAGTTGCGGATACTTCAGCCTCATTTGATCTTCACGCTCTCACATGAATTCTGGTCCTCTACGGGCGTTCCTCCGATCTTTTACAATCGGTTTGTTGCTCTGCTTTATACGTTTGACCTTACGGTTCGTAATTTCAATAGGTTCCTCTACGAAATGAAGTCTACCATCAACTTGTATCTTTTCCAAAGGAATTATCAAACTTTCATTCGATGAGCATTTCTTCAAGTTAGAAACGTGAAAAGTGTCGTGAATCTCGCTAAGTTCTTGCGGTAGTTTCAATATGTACGCTACTGGTCCAATTCTTTCGGTAATCTCAAATGGTCCAATATATCTCGGACTTAGCTTGCCTCTTTTACTGAAACGTACTACACCCTCACAGGGTGATACCTTGAGCATAACCTTTTCTCTAACCTGAAATTTTAAATCTCGCCTTCTAACGTTGGCGTAACTCTTTTGAAGACTTAGCGCCGTTTTCAGTTTCTCTTGTATCTGAGCGATCTTCTCGGTTGTTTCGTGTATGATCTAAGGACCAATCAATTGACTATCTCCTAACTCAGTCCAACATACTGGTGATCTGCACTTTCTTCCATACAGTGCTTCAAAAGGCGCTGCCTTGATACTTGTGTGATAACTATTGTTATAAGGAAACTCTACTAACGGTGGATGTCTATCCCATCCAATTCCAAAGTCAATAACACACGCTCTCAACATGTCTTCTAATGTCTGAATGGTTCTCTCACTTTGACCATCAGTCTATGGATGGTATGCTGTACTCATATCTAAACAAGTTCCCATGGCATCTTGCATAGCTTGCCAGAATCTAGATGTAAATCAACTATCTCTGTCAGAAATAATGGATAGCGGCACTCCATGTCGAGAAACCACTTCATTTAGGTAAACCTGTGCCAACTTCTCCATCTTATCCGTTTCCCTAATTGGTAGAAAATGAGCAGACTTTGTGAGACGATCAATGATGACTCAAATCGTATCATAACCTCCCACAGTCTTGGGTAACTTAGTGATAAAATTTATACTAGTATTTTCACACTTCCATTGGGGAATCTCTGGCTGTGTCCGCAGTCCTGACGGTTTATGATGCTCAGCCTTGACCTTAGCGCAAGTCAAGCACTTACCAACATAGGTAGCGATGTTAGCTTTCATGTTAGGCCATCAATAAAGTGCCTTAAGATCTTGGTACATCTTGTCAGATCCAGGGTGAATATAATACCTTGTCTTGTGTGCCTCTTCTAATACTAGCTCCCTTAATCTGCTAAACTTTAGTGCCCAAACTCTGTCGATAAATATCGGGTTCCATCGTCTCGAGTAATGAACTTCTTATCGATTCCTCGAAGCGATTCGGTAGCAACGTTCTCTTCTTTCAACGCCTCTAACTGTGTGTCATGTATCTGTGAAGTAAGGTTCCTTCGAATAGTCAAGTTCAATGCTCTAACTCGCTATAGGCTTAACTCTCTCCTTCCTACTCAAGGCATCTGCAACTACAATAGCCTTGTCAGGATGATAGCAAATATCGCAGTCGTAGTCATTCAATAGCTCTATCCAACGTCCCTGCCTCATATTAAGCTGTTTCTGGTCAAAGATATGTTGTAAACTCTTGTGATCTGTGAAAATAGTAAACTTAGTACCATACTGATAGTGTCTCCACATCTTCAGTGCAAAGACCACAGCACCAAGTTCTAAATCATGCGTAGTGTAATTCTGTTCTTGTATCTTCAATTGTCGTGATCTGTAAGCAATCACTTTCGTACGTTGCATCAACACACAACCAAAACCCTGTCTTGAAGCGTCACAGTAAACTACAAAATCCTCAGTTCCTTCGGGTAAAGACAAAATCGGTTCAGTCGTTAACTTCTCTTTTAACAACTGAAATGCAGCTTCATGCAACTCTGTCCATTCATACTTCTTAACCTTGTGAGTCAATGATGTTAACGGTCGGGCAATAGTAGAAAATCCCTTAATGAATCTTCTATAAGAACCGGCAAGACCTAAGAATTGCCGAACATGAGTTGGCGACTTAGGAGTCTCCCATTTCTTGACCGTTTCTATCTTCGCAGCCATAAGTCACACTTCGAAAACTTCGCATACAACTGCTCTTTCCTAAGCATCTCTTGTAGCAAATGAAGATATTGCTCATGTTCCTTCTCATACTTGAAATATACCAGAATATCGCCGATAAACACAATAATAAACTTGTCTAGATATGGCTTACACACACGGTTCATGAGATCCATGAACACATCCGGTGTGTTCGTCAATCCAAATGGCATTACGGTAAATTCGTGATGTCTGTAGCGTGTTCTAAACGCTGTCTTCGGTATATCTGTCTCTTTTACTCTCATCTGATGATAACCTGACCTCAGATCATCTTAGAGTAACATCCAGATCCTTGCAACAGATCTAACAGATTATTGATTCTCAGTGGCGGGTATCTATTCTTGATACAAGGTCTCATAGATCCATCCTTCTTCCTAACAAAGAGCACAGGTGCTCTCCATGGTGAAGAGCTCGGTCGAATGAATCCTTTGTCTAAAAGCTCTCGCAGTTGACTAGACAACTCTTGCAATTCTGAAGGTGCAAGTCTATTCGGTGCACGTGCTACAGGCGTCGCTCCCGGCATTAAGTCAATACGATATTCTACATCTCTATGCGGTGGAAGACTTGGTAATTATGTCGGAAGGACCTTAAGGAAAATTTCTAACGGTTGGGACATCTTCGAGTCTCTTAACTACTGATTCAACTTTGCTCACATGTGCCAGAATTATGAGACATCCTTATCTCATGTACTTCTGGACCTTCGAGCAAATAATGTAACGCAACGGCGTACTGATCTTCTCTCTGTACACCATTACTGATTCGTCTTCAGTAACATAAATTCGAATGGCCTTCTGGTCGCAACAGCCTTGGTTGTGTCGTCAGATAACCAATCCATTCGAACCACAATGTTAAATAAAGAGATATGGTAGTCCAAGTATAATAATTTAACCCCAAGCATCACTCATGTAGATTTCTATTGTAATGGCTCGCCAATCGTCGGAAAAAGTACTGTTCAGTACGGAAGGTTGTTATGAGCTTAACAGTATGGGTTTTAGCTTCTAATTTTCAAAGGTTAAGGAGCAATCGTTGATTTAAGTTTGGGGTGAGTTTCGGGTGAGAGACGTTTACGATGGGTGTGTACGATCAAACTTCTTAAAGAAGGACCTCCTTAAACCAAAATGACATCAATCTTTATACGTTTTCTTCCCAGTTGATAGTTCCATAGGGTTCATGTTGTCTAAGGCAGTTATTGGTTTCCAAATGTTGTGACAGAATTCTCTAGCGATAAAGTTTCTATCGGCACCGATGATGACAGTATATAAACATTATGATTGTTGAGTAAGAACAGACTCGTGAAGAACTTCATCGATGTTGATGTTGATTGCAGGGTGAATTATCAGACATGTCCCACATCGGTGGGGGAGAAGAACGAAATACCCTTTATGAGGAAAGGTATGAATACCTATTCCGGTACTCTCGTATTGGAAAGCATAATCGTGAAGTCGCGGGTGGCTGAATGATAGGAAAGTCGGAAGTCAAGTAGACAGTATCTACTACGGATTGCGCAAGCTGCTACAAGGAATTCATCCTCTAAAGATATATCAGAAATGAGTCGTGATGCATAGTGAAATGTCCCGTTCATATTGATTATAAACATTCCATATTAATTGATTTCGTTGCGAGGTTTTGACCTCTAAATGAGACGTTTTTCAAAGACTGCATTCATTTTTAAAACAACCATAACCTTTATTTTATCAATAAAGGTTTTAAAAAACATTACGTAGATTATCAAATAATGATAATCTAAAATATATTGTTTACACACGACCATTACATAATGGTTTACAATAGAAATATATTACATCGACATATGTTTCTTGAATGCAGTTTTTACACAATATCATACAAGCATGGACTCCAAATCTTGTCCTTATTTTAGTATGCTACAGCGGAAGCTCTTAGTATTCACCTGAGAATAAACATGCTTTAAACGTCAACAAAAATGTTGGTGAGTTATAGGTTTAACCTATATATATCAAATCGTAACAATAGACCACAACATTTCATATTTCAATACACATCCCATACATAGAGATAAAAATCATTCATATGGTGAACACCTGGTAACCGATAATAACAAGATGCATATATAAGAATATCCCAATCATTCCGGGACACCCTTCGGATATGATATAAATTTCGAAGTACTAAAGCATCCGGTACTTTGGATGGGGTTTGTTAGGCCCAATAGATCTATCTTTAGGATTCGCGTCAATTAGGGTGTCTGTTCCCTAATTCTTAGATTACCAGACTTAATAAAAAGGGGCATATTCGATTTCGATAATTCAACCATAGAATGTAGTTTCATGATAATGCTAAAAACGAACATATATTTCATAGCATTATTCCTCAAGAAAGACAAGCTTTTAGTTGCAATTGTTCTATTTACAAGTGATATTCGTTTAAATAATAAAAGGTGAAGACAAAAGACAGATTCAACGAATTGAAGACGCAAAGGTCCAAAAAGCTCAAAAGTACAAAATACAATCAAAGAGGTTCCAATTATTGATAAGAAACGTCTCGAAATTACAAGAGTACAAGATTCAAAACGCAAAGTACAAGATATTAAATTGTACGCAAGGACGTTCGAAAATCCGGAACTAGGACCAGAGTCAACTCTCAACGCTCGACGCAACGGACTAAAAATTACGAGTCAACTATGCACATAAATATAATATAATATTTAAATAATTCTTATAATTATTTAAATATTATAATATATTAAAAATTCGTCGGCAAAGAAAGACTCCAAAGTTGGTGAGCTGGAAAATCAAACTCCGCGACTCGCGGAGTTTGAAAGCAAAAATTGCCGCGAGTCGCGGAGCCCCAAATTCTGAAACCGCCTATAAAAGCAAACGCAGTTTGATCGCAAAAATATCCATAATATATCAATCTCTCTATATCTATACGTAATATTTATATTTATATTTTAATTTTAATTTTAATTTTAATTCTAATAATAAGGGTATGATAGCGAATGTTGTAAGGGTGTAAGTCGAAATTCTGTCCGTGTAACGCTACGCTATTTTTAATCATTGTAAGTTATGTTCAACCTTTTTAATTTAATGTCTCGTAGCTAAGTTATTATTATGCTTATTTAAAACGAAGTAATCATGATGTTGGGCTAATTACTAAAATTGGGTAATTGGGCTTTGTACCATAATTGGGGTTTGGACAAAAGAACGACACTTGTGGAAATTAGACTATGGGCTATTAATGGGCTTTATATTTGTTTAACTAAATGATAATTTGTTAATGTTAATATAAAGATTTACAATTGGACGTCCCTATAAATAACCATATACACTCAATCGGACACGATGGGCGGGGTATTTATATGTACGAATAATTGTTCATTTAACCGGACACGGGAATGGATTAATAGCCACTAGAATTATTAAAACAGGGGTGAAATTATGTACAAGGACACTTGGCATAATTGATAACAAAGTATTAAAACCTTGGGTTACACTCAGTCGACATCCTGGTGTAATTATTAAACAAAGTATTAAAACCTTGTTACAGTTTAAGTCCCCAATTAGTTGGAATATTTGACTTCGGGTATAAGGATAATTTGACGAGGACACTCGCATTTTATATTTATGACTGATGGACTATTATGGACAAAAACCAGACGGACATATTAAATAATCCAGGACAAAGGACAATTAACCCATGGGAATAAACTAAAATCAACACGTCAAACATCATGATTACGGAAATTTAAATAAGCATAATTCTTTTATTTCATATTTAATTTCCTTTATTTTATATTTAATTGCACTTCTAATTATCGCATTTTTATTTATTGTTATTGTATTTAATTGCACTTTTAATTATCGTACTTTTTAATTATCGCAAGTTTATTTTATCGCACTTTTATTATTCGCAATTTCATTATCGTTATTTACTTTACGCTTTAAATTAAGTCTTTTATTTATTTAATATTTTACATTTGGTTTTAACTGCGACTAAAGTTTTAAAATCGACAAACCGGTCATTAAACGGTAAAAACCCCCCTTTATAATAATAATATTACTTATATATATATTTGTATTTTATAAATTAAACTAATATAGCGTTAAGCTTTGATTAAAAGATTTTCCCTGTGGAACGAACCGGAGTTACTAAAAACTACACTACTGTACGATTAGGTACACAGCCTATAAGTGTTGTAGCAAGGTTTAAGTATATCCATTCAATAAATAAATAAATATCTTGTGTAAAATTGTATCGTATTTAATAGTATTTCCTGCTAAAATTTAATAGTATTTTATACCCCTTAGCTTTAAGGATGCGACATCACTACAAGGAAAGAAATAGATATTGCAGCTGGTGGTTCCATTATGAAGAAAACCGAAACTGATGCTTACAAAATTATTGATAACACTGCTTCCCACTCACATGAGTGGCACCAAGAAAAAGATATCGTTAGATCATCTAAAGCAGCTAGAGCCGATTCTAGCCATGACTTAGATTCCATTTCCGCAAAGATAGATGCTGTTGAGAGACGAATGGAAAAGATGACTAAGGATATTCACTCAATACGAATTAGTTGTGAGCAGTGTGGAGGACCACATTTGACAAAAGATTGTCTCAGTATTGAATTAACAATGGAACAAAGAGAGAATATTTCATACATAAACCAAAGGCCTGGAAATAATTATCAGAATAATTATCAACCGCCAAGACCGATCTACAATCAAAACCAGAATTATAACCCAAATATTCCATACAACAACCAACAAGGTCCTAGCAATCAACAAGTATCCAATAATACTTACAACCAGCAAAGACCTAATTTTCAAAACAAACCACAACAAATCGATGATAAAAAGCCAAATTTAGAAGATATGATGACGAAGCTAGTTGAAACTCAAACGCAGTTTTTCACATCTCAAAAACAAACTAATGAACAAAATGCTCAAGCATTTAGAAATCAACAAGCTTCTATTCAAAACTTGGAACAAGAAGTAAGTAACCTAGCAAGGTTAATAGGTGAAAGAAAACTGGGAAGTTTACCTAGTGATACAAATGCAAACCCCCGGAATGAAACAGCTAAAGCCATTACCACAAGAAGTGGTACAACACTTAAACCATCTGAAATACCTGTAACTTCTGATGAAGCTATTCCTACTCCACAAGAACCACAACCTGATCAAGATAAGGAAAAAGAACCGGTAGTTGAAAAGGTTAATGAAGATAACACAGTTAAGGCTAAACCTTATGTTAAACCATACCAACCACCACTTCCTTACCCGAGTAAAATGAAAAAAGAAAGACTTGAAGTCGAGCAATCCAAATTCTTGGATATGTTTAAATAGATAAATGTAAATCTTCCTTTCATTGATGTGATTTCAGGAATGCCTAGATATGCTAAATTCTTGAAAGATCTGATCACGAATAGAAAGAAAATGGAAGAACTCTCGGCTGTTACTATGAACGCTAATTGTTCAGCAGTGCTGTTGAATAAGATACCAGAAAAACTATCTGATCCAGGAAGTTTCACAATTCCATATTTTCTGGGTAGTCTTAGTTCAATAGAAGCATTGGCAGACTTAGGTGCTAGTATAAATTTAATGCCGTATTCACTATACGCTAAACTAGACCTTGGAGAATTAAAACCAACAAGAATAAGCATACAGCTAGCCGATCGATCAATAAAATATCCTAGAGGGATAATGGAGAACATGCTAGTTAAAGTTGGTACTTTAGTATTTCCAGTAGATTTTGTTGTTCTGGACATGGAAGAAGATTCTCAAGTTCCTCTCATATTAGGAAGACCATTCTTAAACACGGCTAAAGCAATGATAGACGTGTTTGGTAAGAAACTGACCCTAAGTATAGAGGATGAGAGTGTTACCTTTTCAGTTGATAGAGCAATGCAACAACCGCAATCTGCAGATGATACATGCTATTATATTCAAACTATAGATTCACATGCAGAATTATTAGAAGAATTTCCAGAATTACATGGAACAGGAGAATGTTCTTTAGGAGAACGTACTGAACCAATTGATAAAGCTGAAATGTTAGCTACACTAATAGCTAATGGATATGAACCAACAACAGAAGAAATTCAAATGCAAAAAGAAGAAGACAGATATCGATATAAATCATCGATAGAAGAACCACCGACATTAGAGTTAAAGCCACTTCCAAACTATTTGGAATACGCTTATTTACATGATAAATCTGAATTACCTGTAATAATATCGTCTTCTCTTACTGAAAATGAGAAATCACAACTCATTTCTGTGTTGAAAGCTCATAAACCAGCCATTGCATGGAAGATTCATGATATTAAAGGAATAAATCCTTCGTATTGCACACATAAAATCCTTATGAAAGAAGGTCATAAAACATATGTGCAACGCCAACGAAGACTAAATCCGAATATGCAAGATGTTGTAAAAAAAGAAATAATTAAACTGCTAGATGCAGGTTTAATTTATCCAATCTCTGATAGTCCATGGGTAAGCCTAGTTCAATGCGTGCCTAAGAAGGGTGGCATGACTGTCATTACAAATGAAAAAAAAAATGAGCTTATTCCTACTAGGACTGTAACAGGATGGCGTGTATGTATTGATTATAGAAAATTAAATGACGCCACCAGAAAAGATCACTTTCCCTTACCTTTCATTGATCAAATGTTGGAAAAGCTAGCCGAAAATAGTTACTATTGTTTTCTTGATGGATTTTCTGGATATTTTCAAATTCCAATAGCACCCGAAGATCAAGAGAAAACCACGTTCACGTGCCCTTATGGTACTTTTGCTTACAAATGCATGCCATTTGGACTTTGCAACGCCCCTGCAACCTTTCAAAGGTGCATGATGGCGATTTTTCACGACATGATAGAAGAATGCTTGGAAGTTTTCATGGATGACTTTTCAGTCTTCGGTGATACATTTGAATCATGTCTAGCTAATCTTGAACGAATGCTGATTAGATGCGAACAATCAAATCTAGTACTTAATTGGGAGAAATGCCATTTCATGGTTAAAGAAGGCATCGTTCTTGGACATAAAATTTCAAAAGAAGGAATTGAAGTGGATAGAGCTAAAGTAGATGTAATTGCTAAACTTCCACATCCCACCAATGTTAAAGGAGTTAGGAGTTTTCTAGGGCATGCCGGTTTTTACCGACGTTTCATAAAAGATTTTTCTAAAATTGCCACTCCTATGAATAAACTCCTAGAAAAGGATGCTCCATTCATCTTTTCAGATGAATGTATCAAATCTTTTAATATTCTTAAAGAGAAACTCACTAATGCGCTGATCATGATAACACCAAATTGAAATCTACCGTTTGAACTTATGTGCGATGCAAGTGATTTTGCAATGGGAGCCGTTTTAGGACAAAGGATTGAAAAACGATTTCAACCTATTTATTACGCTAGTAAGATGTTACAAGGAGCACAAACGAACTATACAACTACTGAAAAAGAACTCCTTGCTATTGTCTTTACTTTTGACAAATTTCGATCATATCTCGTTCTAGCAAAAACGGTGGTCTATACCGACCATTCTGCTCTTAGATACCTATTTTCGAAACAAGATGCTAAACCAAGATTAATCCGTTGGATTTTACTCTTACAAGAATTCGATATTGAAATCCGAGATAAAAGAGGAGCAGAAAATCTCGCCGCTGATCATCTTTCTCGTCTTGAAAATCCTGAATTAGAAGTTCTAAATGAATCGGCCATACAAGACGACTTTCCTAATGAATATCTATTGAAGATAGATTATAATGAAATCCCATGGTTTGCAGACTATGCAAACTACTTAGTTTGTGGATTCCTTGAAAAAGGATTGTCGTACCAAAAACGAAAGAAATTCTTCAGTGATATAAAACACTATTTTTGGGAAGATCCACATCTGTTTAAAAGTTGTCCCGATGGAATAATACGCCGATGTGTATTCGGAGATGAAGCTAGTAAAATTTTAAACCATTGTCACACAGGACCAACAGGAGGGCATTATGGGCCTCAACTAACAGCAAGAAAAGTTTATGATGTTGGATTCTATTGGCCTACAATTTACAAAGACGCACACCTTCTTTGCAAATCCTGTGATGCTTGTCAAAGGGCCGGAAAAATAAGTCAACGTGATGAAATGCCACAAAATGTCATTCAAGTATGCGAAGTATTTGACATTTGGGGTATTGACTTTATGGGTCCATTTCCAAAATCTCATAATAATCTCTATATTCTCGTAGCCATTGATTATGTATCTAAATGGGCGGAAGCACAAGCTCTCCCAACTAACGATGCACGAGTTGTAGTCAACTTTTTAAAACTTCTTTTTGCAAGGTTTGGAACACCGAAAGCTTTAATAAGTGATCGGGGAACTCATTTCTGTAATAATCAACTTGAGAAAGTTCTTAAAAGATATGGAGTAACTCATAAAATCTCCACCGCATATCATCCAAAAACAAGTGGACAAGTTGAAAATACCAACCGAGCTTTAAAACGTATTATAGAGAAAACCGTAAGATCAAATCCGAAGGAATGGTCCATTAAGTTGGAGGATGCACTCTGGGCTTTTAGAACAGCCTACAAAACTCCAATTGGAACCACACCTTTTAGACTCGTTTACGGAAAAGCATGTCATCTTCCAGTAGAAATTGAACACAAAGCATTTTGGGCTTTGAAGACATGTAATCTTGATTTACATGAAGCCGGACGTCTACGATTAAGTCAACTAAACGAATTAGAAGAATTAAGACATGAAGCATACGAAAATTCGTTAATCTATAAAGAAAGAACGAAGAAATGTCATGATAAAAGAATCAGAAGTTCAAAAGAATTTAAAGAAGGAGACAGAGTTCTTCTTTTCAATTCACGATTCAAGCTATTTCCTGGAAAATTGAAATCAAGATGGTCTGGACCATTCATAGTCAAAAGAGTTTTCCCATACAGAACGATAGAATTAATAAATTCAAATGGGATTGTATTTAAGGTTAATGGTCACAGAGTTAAACAGTACATAGATAGTCCAATGGAAGTTGACAATGAAGTTAATCACAATTTCGATACCACAGCTAACTAAGTGTGGGGAGAATCAAGTCTTTAAAGGATAATATGTATTTCTGTTAGAGTTAGATTGTCTATTTTCGTGTAGTTCTCGAAAATGGAACCCGAATGGTCTTTCCCTAGCAGACCCTAAAGAACTAGTCTTCTCCCCCCATTCTGAATTTTTATTTTTTTTAGGTTTTTACGAAATGAAGACTTCCTGTGAACTAAACCATGGTCTAATGCTACTCGCTTTGATAACTAAACGTAATAATGACACACTTCCGAGTGAAATAGTATCAGTAATCTGAGAAAGATTGGACGGAGTAAGAAAAGAATCCAGATGCGAAGATAATAAGTTACAATTTGGTAAAGGAAAATCAAAATCCGCAGCGAAAAGAAGAGCACGACGCCTAGAAAGATGTCACAAATGCGGAAAATGGTCACATGGAGGTAAATGTTCAAATAATCAAACCTATTCAAACACCGAATTTGTTACTTTATGCAGAGACGGACCGTTCATATGTTTAGAAGAAAAAACACTAAATGCTCGAGATTACGCCTATGTAGCCATGGAAAATCAATTAAACCGACTATCTTATGAATGGGATAGATCATATAACTAAGAATACTATCTCACAGGTAAGTCTGTACAGTTTTTATTTTTTTTTTTTTTTTTTTAACCTTTTGATAATAAACGCTAATTTGTTCGCTATAAAGTATTAAATTGGTATTGAATAAAATTAGGTTTGGTGACCGAAATTATTGATATCATTCAAAAATTTATTACATCACTGCGAAATTTAACATTTATTCTTAAGGTATAAATATCTTTCATCAATCAACCCAAAATATTTCAAAAATTTGTCATGAGTTAAATTAGGTCTTAGAACCGAAATTACTTTACCGAAAAGAGGGGCGCATATTTTTGATAATATTTGATTGATTAAAGTGGGATAAAAAGCCAAAAAGATTTTTAATTTTATTTTTACCATGTTTTTAAAATTAATATATAAATCTTAAATTAATATTGTAAACTTTGTAAAATCAATATATTTAAAATTGTAAATATTTGAAAAATATAATACAAGTTTGGTGTGATTTTATAATATGAATTTTTAAATTAAGTTTGGTGTGAATTTTTAATTTTTAAAATATGAATTTTTAATTTTATGCATTTCAAATTTTAAGTTTGGTGTGAATTTTTAATATTAATTTTGAATTTTATGTATTTTTAATTTAAGTTGGTGTGAATTTAAAAACAAAAATTTACTTTATCTCATTAAGTTAAAAATATGATTTTTAAAATTCGTCGTGAGTTGAAGACTAGGTCGTTGAACCGAAATTGCTTTACCCGAGGGAGGGACGAGAACTTTTATTATCATTATTTTTAATCTTATCGAATTAAAGTATACCAAAAACATAAAAAAAAAAAAAAAACCAAAAATCTAAGCTTTTAAAACAATCGCTTGAAAAAGACAAATTTTAAAATTTTGTCGAAGGACGGACTAGGACATCGATCCGAAACGACCTCGTCCTAAAACAAAGGAAAACAAAATTTTAAATTTATTTTATATTTGCTTTATAAGTTAAGATTTTATTAAAAAAAAAAATTCAAACACCGCGAGTCGCGGAGTTTGAAGGGTCAAACACCGCGACTCGCGGAGAGACCAAAACCCAGAAAAAATAAAACGAGCTGGAATCAGCTCAGTCCACACACCACACCACAAAAACAAACTGCGAAATAAACCCGAAAAAACCCGAAAAACACACACCAAATTTGCAATTTTTGACCGTTAATCATCAAATCTTTTACTAAAATCATGTTGAGAAGGATGCTATCAAGGAATTACTCAAGAAAAACGGTAAATTTCTACACCTAAACACCATTTAATCCGCAAATTGGTGTTCTTGAGCAATTTTATACCCAATTCGATTTTGATGCTTTTTAGTGTAATTATGCTTAAATTGCTTATGTATTATGCTTGTATAACCTATATTGATGCTATTTAACATGATTAGAAGCATTAAACTTCAAATTTTGAGTAATCTAGGGTTTGTGTTCTTGAGCAATTTGGGGCTTTTTGATATAAACAGGTTATGGCCGATTTTTATCATGAATTATTGCTAAATTAAGTAGTGTAACATATTTAGGTAGTTAAATGATCCAAACTTTAAGCCTAAACATGATTTTGAAAATTAAAGTGGACTTTTTCAAGTCTAAAATTCATGAACTTGATTTTTGAGAGATAATGCCATTTGAAACTTGTTTAATTGCTAGTAATGATTATTTTGACATGTTATTTGAGTTGAATGCTTATGAACTTGGCAAACATTTTCGTATATGCTTATTTGAAAAAAGTGTAGATTTGATAAAAATATGAAAATGAGCATAAGTTTGATATAAATTGGACATGTTATTGTAATTATTTTGATTGATCATTTTACTGACACTAATGCATATTTGGATGCACAAAAATTGTGTTTGATGTGTTTTGCAGACTGAAAGGGGTGAATCTTCATCCCAAGCTCGCAATGCTCCTCCTGAGAATGCGGACCAACAGGAGGTGGATAACTACTACAAACAAGATATTCCTCATCCAGTAATGACATTTTCTGATATGCACTTGGAAGATTTGCACCCGAACTTAAGATTTGACAGACGTTGGATAGATTATCCAAAATACCAAAGGGGATTGTATACTCTTCATTCTAAAGCTGTTGAAGTACCTAGGGTCATAGAATGGGAACCATTAGAAGCTGTAGAATTGGCCGGGCCAATTAGGGAATTACTTGCACAGAGGTATGGTAATTCTATTTTTAACGATTGGGTACGTTTATTCAACATGCGTAGACCTGTATATAAAGTATGGTGTGAAGAATTGTTGTGTAGTATAGAATTAAATGATCGGGTAGCTAGTTTAATCGATCGATCTTTTATTAGATTTTTGTTAGGAGGTTCGATGCGACACATGTCTTTGCTAGACATGGCTCAGGCCTTACGTATATATACGCCTGAGGAGTTAGCGTCTGCCGATTGTAGAGGGTTGATACTAAATAGTAGAAAGATAGACGAAAATTTTGATACGCATGGTGTATGGAGTCAAATGACTAGCCATCACTGATTTAAAGGGGGAAATTACTCTTATTTGGATATAGATAGAGCAGAGTTAAGAGTAATTCATAGGTTTTTAGCTAATTCAATTACACAAAGACGTAAGAATAAGGAAAAGGTAAATGAACAGGATTTGTTTTACCACATGTGTATTCGAGACCCACAAAGCGTTGTAAGTATACCGTATTGTGTGGGTTATTATTTATCAGCTATGGTTAGGGGAATGAGACCGCATAGCATAATAGGAGGTGGTATATTTATTACTTTGATTGCTGAATATCTCAATGTGGATATAAGTCGGGGGGATTATTAGTCGAAGAACCAGAACCCCAAGATACAATTGGTTTAAATTTATACCATGGTGCTAAAGTTTTGAAGAGGCGAAATAACGCCGCAGTACGATATAATGGTAGACATCCACAGGTTGAGAGAAACCAACAGCAAGGTAATGTAGGAGGGGGAAATGAAATGGCAGAAATGCAAAGATTTATAGCTTCACAAGAGTATGAAAATGCTAGACATAGAGCATTTGAAGATTGGAAAGTTCATCAAAACCAAATCATAGCTTATTGCCAACATATAGGTAGAAACTATATTCCTACACCAACGCCCATATTCCCTCCCTGGTCTATAGAGATGCAACCACCGTATCCTACGTATAACCCAGCCGAAGCATTTTATAACACATATGGTTATGCATGGAACCCCTTCTGGTATCAGTATCATCCCTAGTCTACTTAGTTTTATTTATTTTATTATTTGTAATGTTGATACATTTAATACTTATGTTGGATTTGTATTAGTTTTTATAATTTTCTAACTTTTATTTTTAGATTTTAATAATTTTTGAATGTGGGGTAATATACCAAACTTCAAAAATATGTATATATGTTTGTATTTTATCTTATGTACACAACAGGGTAAAACAACGCATTTTCAAAAACTGGCATTAAGTTCAGCAAAAGCAACTAATTTTGACGACAAGATGCAAAATATATGTGAAATAACAACAAGACAGAATGAACAAATGATATGCACCATTTATCATTCAGCAAGCAAACACAAATATGTTTGGAAACTTTGGTAAAATTTAATCATTTCTACGCTAATCACCCTCAATAATTTAAATTGTTACTGATTTCTTGCGAATGAGGGCATTGCAAGATCTTAAGTGTGGGAAGGGGTTAAATTCTTTCGGATTTTTAAAATTTTTATCTTAAACACTTGGTTACCATTAAAAATACTAGTAAAGTAGTAGTTGTATTAGAATCTAGTGCTCTCTGATAATAAAGAACAGTCCTAGTCTTATATACTGACTACCCACTTCTAGTAAAAAAATTTCAAAATTTTCAACTAAATGAACTCAAAATCATGTTTATACATATTTATGAACGATAAAACTAGGTGTTAACACCGAAATTATTGTTACCTCGAAAATGACATAAATTGAGAAACAAACCAAAATGTTAGAATTCATTTAAGAATGGAATAGAGGAGAACAAAAAGGCAATAAAAAGGAAAATAAAAGCCAAGTGTGGGAAAATTTACCAAGTTTTTCAAAACATATATCACATATTTTTGTACAAATAACTGAAAATACTTTTGCTTTGGACTAATCTAAAAAGTTTTGCCCGATGAAAGAAAAGAAGAGATGGATCTACACGATGAATCAATTCCATCATTAAAAGGAAGTAAAGTCTTCCGAAAAAGAAACGCGCTTCTTGATTTAGGTCATGAAGTTGTCGTCCAGACCAGCTGTAGGTTGACGAAAAACCTAGAAAAGTCATAACTAAAATCAGCAGGAAATCCACGGAACTCAGCATTAAACAGGGTCGCCAAGTGGTCAGATTTAGCCTAACCATGAGAAGGATTTATCTCGTACAATGGGGGGCACCATGCAAATTAGCTTGATAAGACTAATGAATCAGATCTCTAGAAAGGATAATCTCCTTAAAGATCAAAAATCAGCTTTTAAGACTGATATTACTCAATCCTAGAGATTGACCTTAAAGATTGAGAATTACAAACTCATGGAATTCGATAATATCTAAACTCGAGCTTGAACGAGAAAATATTTTGATCAAATTATAAACCGATTTGTTTTCTGAAAACCCATTTTCAATGCGTTCATTACCATTGAACGTAAAATCCTAGGAATTCACCTGGAATTCATTAGGTCACCTGAACTAAATCGGGTGTCAACCGTAAGAACGGTGGTTGCATAGCATGGTCAAAGACAGGACCTTGTGCCAGACCGAAAAATTATAAGGGTGAGCTTTACTATTGCTCCTATAAAGGATAGTAATTGCGTCCGACACGTTATAGACCATAATTAAAAGCATGTCAGGGGACATTGCCTTAACAGTTGCTTGTTCAGCGCTTTCCTTTACAACCGGACGGTAGTTTATCGAAAGGTAATATACGGAGCAAGTATACTGGACGTGCTGCTTTCCCAATAAAAGGTTAGCAAGTGGGTGACACAAAACCATAAGTTTTGAGCTAAAATTTTCAAATATGAAACCCACCAAACCCACAAAAATAATTTGCAAACACCGGTGAAGGGTTATTCCGGAAAACTTATCTAGGGTAAAAACTAGATTTAATTTTCAAAAGATCAAATGTTTTCATAAAGATCCAATTTCCTTAATGGATCTAAATTTTTATAGTCATGTGGGACTGTAAACCATATCGTTACTACCATTGTTTATACCGCCGTATAGAAATCACTGATGTACAAAGTGTGAAGAATAAAGAAGTGATTCTAGTATTTCAAGACTATATTGCTTGAGGACAAGCAACGCTCAAGTGTGGGAATATTTGATAATGCTAAAAACGAACATATATTTCATAGCATTATTCCTCAAGAAAGACAAGCTTTTAGTTGCAATTGTTCTATTTACAAGTGATATTCGTTTAAATAATAAAAGGTGAAGACAAAAGATAGATTCGACGAATTGAAGACGCAAAGGTCCAAAAAGCTCAAAAGTACAAAATACAATCAAAGAGGTTCCAATTATTGATAAGAAACGTCTCGAAATTACAAGAGTACAAGATTCAAAACGCAAAGTACAAGATATTAAATTGTACGCAAGGACGTTCGAAAATCCAGAACGGGACCAGAGTCAACTCTCAACGCTCGACGCAACGGACTAAAAATTATGAGTCAACTATGCACATAAATATAATATAATATTTAAATAATTCTTATAATTATTTAAATATTATAATATATTAAAAATTCGTCGGCAAAAAAGACTCCAAAGTTGGTGAGCTGGAAAATCAAACTCCGCGACTCACGGAGTTTGAAGGCAAAAATTGCCGCGAGTCGCGGAGCCCCAAATTCTGAAACCGCCTATAAAAGCAAACGCAGTTTGATCGCAAAAATATCCATAATATATCAATCTCTCTATATCTATACGTAATATTTATATTTATATTTTAATTTTAATTTTAATTTTAATTCTAATAATAAGGGTATGATAGCGAATGTTGTAAGGGTGTAAGTCGAAATTCTGTCCGTGTAACGCTACGCTATTTTTAATCATTGTAAGTTATGTTCAACCTTTTTAATTTAATGTCTCGTAGCTAAGTTATTATTATGCTTATTTAAAACGAAGTAATCATGATGTTGGGCTAATTACTAAAATTGGGTAATTGGGCTTTGTACCATAATTGGGGTTTGGACAAAAGAACGACACTTGTGGAAATTAGACTATGGGCTATTAATGGGCTTTATATTTGTTTAACTAAATGATAATTTGTTAATGTTAATATAAAGATTTACAATTGGACGTCCCTATAAATAACCATATACACTCAATCGGACACGATGGGCGGGGTATTTATATGTACGAATAATTGTTCATTTAACCGGACACGGGAATGGATTAATAGCCACTAGAATTATTAAAACAGGGGTGAAATTATGTACAAGGACACTTGGCATAATTGATAACAAAGTATTAAAACCTTGGGTTACACTCAGTCGACATCCTGGTGTAATTATTAAACAAAGTATTAAAACCTTGTTACAGTTTAAGTCCCCAATTAGTTGGAATATTTGACTTCGGGTATAAGGATAATTTGACGAGGACACTCGCATTTTATATTTATGACTGATGGACTATTATGGACAAAAACCAGATGGACATATTAAATAATCCAGGACAAAGGACAATTAACCCATGGGAATAAACTAAAATCAACACGTCAAACATCATGATTACGGAAATTTAAATAAGCATAATTCTTTTATTTCATATTTAATTTCCTTTATTTTATATTTAATTGCACTTCTAATTATCGCATTTTTATTTATTGTTATTGTATTTAATTGCACTTTTAATTATCGTACTTTTTAATTATCGCAAGTTTATTTTATCGCACTTTTATTATTCGCAATTTCATTATCGTTATTTACTTTACGCTTTAAATTAAGTCTTTTATTTATTTAATATTTTACATTTGGTTTTAACTGCGACTAAAGTTTTAAAATCGACAAACCGGTCATTAAACGGTAAAAACCCCCTTTATAATAATAATATTACTTATTTATATATTTGTATTTTTATAAATTAAACTAATATAGCGTTAAGCTTTGATTAAAAGATTTTTCCTGTGGAACGAACCGGACTTACTAAAAACTACACTACTGTACGATTAGGTACACTGCCTATAAGTGTTGTAGCAAGGTTTAAGTATATCCATTCAATAAATAAATAAATATCTTGTGTAAAATTGTATCGTATTAATAGTATTTCCTGCTAAAATTTAATAGTATTTTATACCCCTTAGCTTTAAACATCATTTCACATACTTGTGTCTATTTTTTAAATCATTTATAAAACCTGCATGTATTCTCATCCCAAAAATATTAGATTTTAAAAGTGAGACTATAACTCACTTTCACAGATATTTCCTTCCTCGGAAATAAAACTTGGCCACGGATCGATTCACGAACCTATACAAATATGTACATATATATCAAAGTATGATCAAAATATAATTACAACCATTTTTATTATGTTTTAAAGATTTGAGTGTATTAAGTCAGCTGTCCTCGTTAGTAACCTACAACTAGTTGTCCACAGTTAGATGTACAGAAATAAATCGATATATATTATCTTGAATCAATCCACGACCCAGTGTATACACGTCTCAGGCTAAATCACAACTCAAAGTATATATATTTTTGGAATCAACCTCAACCCTGTATAGCTAACTCCAACATTACTGCATATAGAGTGTCTATGGTTGTTCCAAATAATATATATACATGGGTGGATATGATATGTCAAAACATTTGCATACATGTCTATGGTATCCCAAGATTACATAATATATTAGAATACATGTATAATACAATATAAGTTAGCTAGGATATGATTTGTATAGATTTGTTAAACATTTCCCGTAGCTAAAAAGATCAAAAATATCCAATCTTGTTTTACCCATAACTTCTTCATTTTAAATCCGTTTTGAGTGAATCAAATTGCTATGGTTTCATATTGAACTCTAATTTAAGAATCCAAACAGAAAAAGTATAGGTTTATAGTCGGAAATTTAAGTTAAATGTCAATTACTAAAGAGGTAGTCATTTCCGTCGAAAGAACGACATCTTGATGACCATTTTAAAAAACATACTTTCACTTTGAGTTTAACCAAGATTTTTGGATATAGTTTCATGTTCATATGAAAAATCATTTTCCCATAATAACAACTTTTAAATCAAAGTTTATCATAGTTTTTAATTATCCAAACCAAAACAGCCCCCGGTTTCACTACAACGGCGTATATCCGATTTTATGGTGTTCATCGTGTTTCCAGGTTTTAAATCATTAAGTTAGCATATCATATAGATATAGAACATGTGTTTAGTTGATTTTAAAAGTCAAGTTAGAAGGATTAACTTTTGTTTGTGAACAAGTTTAGAATTAACTAAACTATGTTCTAGTTATTACAAGTTTAAACCTTCGAATAAGATAGCTTTATATGTATGAATCAAATAATGTTATGAACATCATTACTACCTCAAGTTTTCTGGATAAAACTACTGGAAATGAGAAAAATGGATCTAGCTTCAAAGGATCCTTGGATGGCTTGAAAGTTCTTGAAGCAGAATCATGACACGAAAACAGTTCAAGTAAGATTTTCACTCGAAATAAGATTGTTATAGTTGTAGAAATTGAATCAAAGTTTGAATATGAATATTACATTGAATTAGAAAGATAACCTACTATAAATAACAAAGGTTCCTTGATCTTAGATGATTACTTGGAATGGATTAGAAAGCTTGGAAGTAGACTTGCAAACTTGGAAGTATTCTTGATTTTTATGAAACTATACTTATGGAATTTATGAAGAACACTTAGAACTTGAAGATGGAACTTGAGAGAGATCAATTATATGAAGAAAATTGAAGAATGAAAGTGTTTGTAGGTGTTTTTGGTCGTTGGTATATGGATTAGATATAAAGGATATGTAATTTTGTTTTCATGTAAATAAGTCATGAATGATTACTAATATTTTTGTAATTTTATGAGATATTTCATGCTAGTTGCCAAATGATGGTTCCCACATGTGTTAGGTGACTCACATGGGCTACCAAAAGCTGATCATTGGAGTGTATATACCAATAGTATATACATCTAAAAGCTGTGTATTGTACGAGTACGAATACGGGTGCATACGAGTAGAATTGTTGATGAAACTGAACGAGGATGTAATTGTAAGCATTTTTGTTAAGTAGAAGTACTTGGATAGGTGTCTTGAATTCTTTCAAAAGTGTAAGAATATATATCAAAACACAACATGTATATACATTCTAATGGAGTCGTTAAGTCTTCGTTAGTCGTTACATGTAAGTGTTGTTTTGAAACCTTTAAGTTAACGATCTCAATTAATGTTGTTAACCCAATGTTTATTATATCAAATGAGATGTTAAATTATTATATTATCATGATATTATGATGTATGAATATCTCTTAATATGATATATACATTAAAATATCGTTACAACGATAATCGTTACATATAAGTCTCGTTTCGTAATTCTTGAGTTAGTAGTCTTATTTTTACATATGTAGTTCATTGTTAACACACTTAATGATATATTTAAATATCATTTTATCATGTTAAATATAGTATATCAATATCTTAATATGATACATATATATTTAGTAGACGTTATCATAACGATAATCGTTATATATATCATTTCGAGTTTCTTAACTTAGTAATCTCATTTCTTATGTATATCACACATTGTTAATATACTTAGTGAGATACTTACTCATCATAATCTCATGTCAACCATATATATATGTCTATATATACCACAACATGTAGTTTTTACAATTTTGTAACGTTCGTGAATCGCCGGTCAACTTGGGTGATCAATTGTCTATATGAAACTTATTTCATTTAATCAAGTCTTAACAAGTTTGATTGCTTAACACGTTGGAAACATTTAGTCATGTAAATAACAATCTCAATTAATATATATAAACATGGAAAAGTTCGGGTCACTACAGTACCTACCCGTTAAATAAATTTCGTCCCGAAATTTTAAGCTGTTGAAGGTGTTGACGAATCTTCTGGAAATAGAAGCGGGTATTTCTTCTTCATCTGATCTTCATACTCCCAGGTGAACTCGGGTCCTCTACGAGCATTCCATCGAACCTTAACAATCGGTATCTTGTTTTGCTTAAGTCTCTTAACCTCACGATCCATTATTTCGACGGGTTCTTCAATGAATTGAAGTTTTTCATTGATTTGGATTTCGTCCAACGGAATAGTGAGATCTTCTTTAGCAAAACATTTCTTCAAATTCGAGACGTGGAAAGTGTTATGTACAGTCGCGAGTTGTTGAGGTAGCTCCAGTTGGTAAGCTACTGGTCCGACATGATCTATAATCTTGAATGGTCCAATGTACCTTGGATTTAGTTTCCCCCATTTACCAAATCGAACAACGCCTTTCCAAGGTGAAACCTTAAGCATGACCATTTCTCCAATTTCAAACTCTATATCTTTTCTTTTACTGTCTGCGTAGCTCTTTTGTCGACTCTGGGCGGTTTTCAATCGTTGTTGAATTTGGATGATTTTCTCGGTAGTTTCTTGTATTATCTCCGGACCCGTAATCTGTCTATCCCCCACTTCATTCCAACAACTTGGAGACCTGCACTTTCTACCATAAAGTGCCTCAAACGGCACCATCTCAATACTAGAATGATAACTGTTGTTGTAGGAAAATTCTGCTAACGGTAGGTGTCGATCCCAACTGTTTTCGAAATCAATAACACATGCTCGTAGCATGTCTTCAAGCGTTTGTATCGTTTTTTCGCTCTGCCCATCAGTTTGTGGATGATAGGCAGTACTCATGTCTAGACGAGTCCCCAATGCTTGTTGCAACGTTTGCCAGAACCTTGAAACAAATCTGCCATCCCTATCAGAGATAATAGAGATGGGTATTCCATGTCTGGAGACAACCTCCTTCAAATACAATCGCGCCCACTTCTCCATTTTGTCATCTTCTCTCATTGGCAGGAAGTGTGCTGACTTGGTGAGACGATCAACTATTACCCAAATAGTATCATAACCACTTGCAGTCATTGGCAATTTAGAAATGAAATCCATGGTAATGTTTTCCCATTTCCATTCCGGGATTTTAGGTTGTTGTAGTAGACCTGATGGTTTCTGATGTTCAGCTTTGAACTTAGAACACGTCAAACATTCTCTTACATATTTAGCAATATCGGCTTTCATACCCGGCCACCAAAAGTGTTTCTTGAGATCTTCATACATCTTCCCGGCTCCGAGATGTATTGAATATCTGGTTTTATGTGCTTCTTTAAGTACCATTTCTCTCACATCTCCAAACCTTGGTACCCAAATTCTATCAGCCCTATATCAGGTTCCGTCTTCTCGAATATTAAGATGTTTCTCTGATCCTTTGGGTATCTCATTTTTCAACTTTCCTTCTTTTACAACCCCCTGTTGCGCCTCCTTTATTTGAATAGTAAGGTTAGTACGAATAATTATATTCATAGCTTTTACCCGTGTAGGTTCTCTGTCCTTTCTACTCAAAGCGTCGGCTAACACATTCGCCTTCCCCGGGTGGTATCGAATCTCAAAATCATAATCATTCAACAGTTCAATCCACCTGCGTTGTCTCATATTCAGTTGCTTCTGATTAAATATATGTTGGAGACTTTTGTGGTCGGTATATATAATACTTTTGACTCCATATAAATAATGCCTCCAAGTCTTTAATGCAAAAACAACAGCACCCAATTCCAAATCGTGAGTTGTATAATTTTGCTCGTGAATCTTCAATTGTCTAGACGCATAAGCAATCACCTTCGTTCATTGCATTAATGCACAACCGAGACCATGCTTTGATGCGTCACGATAAATCACAAAATCATCATTCCCTTCAGGCAATGACAATATAGGTGCCGTAGTTAGCTTTTTCTTCAATAACTGAAACGCCTTCTCTTGTTCATCCTTCCATTCAAATTTCTTCCCTTTATGCGTTAATGCAGTCAAGGGTTTTGCTATTTTGGAGAAATCTTGGATGAATCTTCTGTAGTAACCAGCCAATCCTAAAAATTGACGTATATGCTTCGGAGTTTTTGGGGTTTCCCACTTTTCAACGGTTTCGATCTTTGCCGGGTCTACCTGGATACCTTCTTTGTTCACTATGTGACCGAGGAATTGAACTTCTTCCAACCAAAATGCACACTTTGAAAAGTTAGCGTACAGTTTTTCTTTCCTCAATACTTCTAGCACTTTTCTCAAATGTTCTTCGTGCTCTTGATCATTCTTTGAGTAAATAAGTATGTCATCGATGAAAATAATGACAAACTTGTCAAGATATGGCCTACACACTCGGTTCATAAGGTCTATGAACACAGCTGGTGCGTTAGTCAATCCAAACGGCATAACCATAAACTCGTAATGACCATAACGCGTCCTAAAAGCAGTTTTTGGAATATCATCCTCCTTTACTCGCATTTGATGATATCCAGAACGTAAATCGATTTTTGAATAAACTGACGAGCCTTGTAGTTGATCAAATAAGTCGTCAATTCTCGACAGTGGATAACGATTTTTGATGGTAAGTTTATTCAACTCTCTGTAGTCAATACACAACCTAAATGTACCATCCTTCTTCTTGACAAACAAAACAGGAGCTCCCCATGGTGATGTGCTAGGTCGAATGAAACTACGTTCTAATAGTTCTTGCAGTTGGCTTTGCAGTTCTTTCATCTCGCTGGGTGCGAGTCTGTAAGGAGCACGAGCTATTGGTGCAGCTCCTGGTACAAGATCTATTTGAAATTCAATAGATCGATGTGGAGGTAGTCCCGGTAATTCTTTCGGAAATACATCGGGAAATTCTTTTGCCATGGGAACATCATTGATGCTCTTTTCTTCAGTTTGTACTTTCTCGACGTGTGCTAGAACAGCATAGCAACCTTTTCTTATTAGTTTTTGTGCCTTCAAATTACTAATAAGATGTAGCTTCGTGTTGCCCTTTTCTCCGTACACCATTAAGGGTTCTCCTTCTTCTCATACAATGCGAATTGCATTTTTGTAACATACGATCTCTGCTTTCATCTCCTTCAGCCAGTCCATGCCAACTATTACATCAAAACTCCCTAACTCTACTGGTATCAAATCAATCTTAAATATTTCGCTACCCAGTTTAATTTCTCGATTCCGGCATATATAATCTGCTGAAACTAATTTACCGTTTACTAATTCGAGTAAAAATTTACTATCCAACGGCGTCAATGGATAACTTAATTTAGCACAAAAATCTCTACTCATATAGCTTCTATCCGCACCCGAATCAAATAAAACGTAAGCAGATTTATTGTCAATAAGAAACGTACCCGTAACAAGCTCCGGGTCTTCCTGTGCCTCTGCCGCATTAATATTTAAAACTCTTCCGCGGCCTTGTCCATTCGTGTTCTCCTGGTTCGGGCAATTTCTAATAATGTGGCCCGGTTTTCCACATTTATAACAAACTACATTGGCATAACTTACTCCGACACTACTTGCTCCGCCATTACTCGTTCCGATACCATTTGTTCCTTTTATTCTGTTAACCCCTGGTCCGTAGACCTCACACTTCGCCGCGCTATGACCATTTCTTTTACACTTGTTGCAAAATTTAGTGCAGAACCCTGAGTGATACTTTTCACACCTTTGGCATAGCTGCTTCTGATTGTTGTTGTTGTTGCGGTTGTTATTGTTGTTGGGATGATTGTTGTAGTTGTTGTTGTGCCGTTTGTTGTAGTTGCGATTAATGTTGCGATTGTTGGGATAGTTGTTGTTGTTTTGGTGACTCTTATCACCGTTTTCCTTCCACTTTCTTTTGACTAGCTTCACGTTGGCCTCTTCGGCCGCCTGTTCTTTAATTCTTCCCTCAATCTGGTTTACTAGTTTGTGAGCCATTCTACATGCCTTTTGTATGGAGGCAGGCTCGTGTGAACTTATATCTTCTTGGATTCTCTTCGGTAACCCTTTCACAAACGCGTCGATCTTCTCTTCCTCATCTTCGAACGCTCTCGGACACAATAGGCACAATTCTGTGAATCGTCTTTCGTACGAAGTAATATCGAATCCCTGTATTCGTAACCCTCTAAGTTCTGACTTGAGCTTATTGACCTCGGTTCTGGGACGGTACTTCTCGTTCATCAAGTGCTTGAATGCTGACCACGGTAGCGCGTAAGCAGCATCTTGTCCCACTTGCTCTAGATAGGTATTCCACCATGTTAACGCAATACCTGTGAAGGTATGCGTAGCGTACTTCACTTTGTCTCTTTCAGCACACTTACTTATGGCAAACACCGATTCAACTTTCTTGGTCCACCGTTTCAATCCGATAGGTCCTTCGGTCCCATCAAATTCTGAAGGTTTGCAGGCAGTGAATTCCTTGTAGGAGCATCCTACACGATTTCTTGCGCCGTTAGCTGTATTACTAGATTCAGAGTTATTGTTGGTATGTAGCGCGGCCTGTACTGCGGCTATGTTTGAAGCAAGAAAGGCACGAAATTCCTCTTCGCTCATATTCAAGGTGTGTCGAGTAGTCGGTGCCATTTCCTTCAAAATAGTCAAATGAAACAAGTTAATCATACAGAATATTAAGAGTAGTCAATAGTATCTCGTAGCATAATATGAACTCATTTATAAAAGCTTTTTCTTCATATTAGCGTTTTATAAGTTTAAATTCGGGTACTACCTACCCGTTAAGTTCATACTTAGTAGCTAATATACAATTCAACTACTACAATTCCGTATGAAAAACTGATTATAATAATATATCACATAGAAATATTCTTCAAACTTACAACTTCGCTATATTACATATAACACGAAATATAGTACACTATGATACAGGACAGTTTTGAAGATAAATCTAGTTAATACGCAAGTTGTTCAGCAAAGGAAATAAAGACACGTAATTCATAAGTCCAGAAATAAGTCATGCATTCTGGTTTTACTAAGACGACTTCCCATCCTTGATCTTGTGGAAAATAACCGTTATTACCATTGGCTAGGCAGCATGTTGTAATGTCGTCAAAAGGACGAGGGTTTTGTAATGTCCAACAGCCCCGTAATAATCTAAAAACCTTGTTTCTCACCCCAATTACTGAATCCGTCACTTGTGGGAAAGTTTTATTTAAAAGCTGCAATCCGATGTTCTTTTTCTCACTTTGGTAAGAAGCGAACATCACTAACCTGTAAGCATAACATGCTTCTTTATGTTGCATGTTAGAAGCTCTTTCTAATTCACGAAATCCTATGTTGGGATATGTTGAGTCAAAATAGGTTCTTAACCCGTAGCGTAAAATTGCATTTGGGTTCCCCGCATTTAACGCTTTAAAGAAAACACGGCGTAACTTAAAGTCTCCCCAATGTGATATACCCCACCTATTAAAGGAAAGCCTTTTATAAACTAAGGCATTTCTGGAAAGTCTTTCAAATGTTTGACAAGTTAATTTCGCCATAACTAAATGTGCTGATGAATTCTGACCGACTCTAGACAAGATTTCCTCAATCATATCCTCTGGTAGGTCTTCTAAAATATTCGGTTGTCTACCCTTAACGTCCATTTTGTTTTTATACTGTAAAATAGACAAGGATTAGATTCGTAATAACAAACAATACAAGCAATTTTTACATAGAACATAAAAGTACAAGCACACTACAATACATTTATTACACAACATGCTCACACCCCTCTAATCTGAATTACTGTTTCTTCTTCTTCTTCGGACTTTGTTCTTTTTCCTAATCTTCTAGGGATATATGATGTTCCTCTAATACGAGTCATCGTTTTCCACATTGGTTTAGAAAAACCTGGCGGTTTAGAGGTTCCCGGGTTATTGTCACGATATTGAAAATACGGGTGTTGACGGTACATATAAAGTTCATCGGGGTCGAAATCAGATTTCTCTATTTTGATGCCTTTTCCCTTATTATTTTCTTTTGCCTCATTAAATTAGGTCGGGGTAATTTCTATAACATCATCGGAATCCTCATCAGGATCCGATTCATCAGAAAATTGGTAATTTTTCCAATATTTTGCTTCCTTAGCGGAAACACCATTGTCCATTATTAACTTTGGTCCATTGGTTGAGGATTTTTTTTTTTATTTGACCGGTTTTCTGTGGTTCCTACTATTCCCCCCTCCGGAACCTCTTCTTCTTCTGGTTCCTCTTCTTCTGGTTCCTCTTCTTCAGGTTCCTCTTCTTCCGGTTCCGTTTCCTCTTCTTCCAGTTCTTCGGGAACTTGTGAATCTTGCCAATATATATTCGACTCTTCGTTATTATTAGGTGAGTCAATGGGATTTGTGCTAGAGGTAGACATCTATCACATAATATCAAACATGTTAAGAGATTAATATATCACATAATATTTACATGTTAATAATATATAGTTTCCAACAAAAATGTTAAGCAATCATTTTTAAAGAAAACACGGTCGAAGTCCAGACTCACTAATGCATCCTAACAAACTCGATAAGACACACTAATGCAAATTTTCTGGTTCTCTAAGACCAACGCTCGGATACCAACTGAAATGTCCCGTTCATATTGATTATAAACGTTCCATATTAATTGATTTCGTTGCGAGGTTTTGACCTCTATATGAGACGTTTTTCAAAGACTGCATTCATTTTTAAAACAACCATAACCTTTATTTTATCAATAAAGGTTTTAAAAAACATTACGTAGAATATCAAATAATGATAATCTAAAATATACTGTTTACACACGACCATTACATAATGGTTTACAATAGAAATATATTACATCGACATATGTTTCTTGAATGCAGTTTTTACACAATATCATACAAACATGGACTCCAAATCTTGTCCTTATTTTAGTATGCAACAGCGGAAGCTCTTAGTATTCACCTGAGAATAAACATACTTTAAACGTCAACAAAAATGTTGGTGAGTTATAGGTTTAACCTATATATATCAAATTGTAACAATAGACCACAAGATTTCATATTTCAATACACATCCCATACATAGAGATAAAAATCATTCATATGGTGAACACCTGGTAACGGACAATAACAAGATGCATATATAAGAATATCCCAATCATTCCCGGACACCCTTCGGATATGATATAAATTTCGAAGTACTAAAGCATCCGGTACTTTGGATGGGGTTTGTTAGGCCCAATAGATCTATCTTTAGGATTCGCGTTAATTAGGGTGTCTGTTCCCTAATTCTTAGATTACTAGACTTAATAAAAAGGGGCATATTCGATTTCAATAATTCAACCATAGAATGTAGTTTCACATACTTGTGTCTATTTTGTAAATCATTTATAAAACCTGCATGTATTCTCATCCCAAAAGTATTAGATTTTAAAAGTGGGACTATAACTAACTTTCACAGATATTTCCTTCCTCGGAAATAAGACTTGGCCACGGATCGATTCACGAACCTATACAAATATGAACATATATATCAAAGTATGATCAAAATATAATTACAACCATTTTTATTATATTTTAAAGATTTGAGTGTATTAAGTCAGCTGTCCTCGTTAGTAACCTACAACTAGTTGTCCACAGTTAGATGTACAGAAATAAATCGATATATATTATCTTGAATCAATCCACGACCCAGTGTATACATGTCTCAGGCTAAATCACAACTCAAAGTATATATATTTTTGGAATCAACCTCAACCCTGTATAGCTAACTCCAACATTACTGCATATAGAGTGTCTATGGTTGTTCCAAATAATATATATACATGGGTCGATATGATATGTCAAAACATTTGTATACGTGTCTATGGTATCCCAAGATTACATAATATATTAGAATATATGTATAATACAATATAAGTTAGCTAGGATATGATTTGTATAGATTTGTTAAACATTTCCCGTAGCTAAAAAGATCAAAAATATCCAATCTTGTTTTACCCATAACTTCTTCATTTTAAATCCGTTTTGAGTGAATCAAATTGCTAGGGTTTCATATTGAACTCTAATTTAATAATCCAAATAGAAAAATATAGGTTTATAGTTGGAAATTTAAGTTACATGTCAATTACTAAAGAGGTAGTCATTTCCGTCGAAAGAACGACATCTTGATGACCATTTTGAAAAACATACTTTCACTTTGAGTTTAACCAAGATTTTTGGATATAGTTTCATGTTCATATGAAAAATTATTTTCCCAGAAGAACAACTTTTAAATCAAAGTTTATCATAGTTTTTAATTATCCAAACCAAAACAGCCCCCGGTTTCACTACGACGGCGTATATCCGATTTTATGGTGTTCATCGTGTTTCCAGGTTTTAAATCATTAAGTTAGCATATCATATAGATATAGAACATGTGTTTAGTTGATTTTAAAAGTCAAGTTAGAAGGATTAACTTTTTTTTTGCGAACAAGTTTAGAATTAACTAAACTATATTCTAGTGATTACAAGTTTAAACCTTCGAATAAGATAGCTTTATATGTATGAATCGAATGATGTTATGAATATCATTACTACCTCAAGATTTCTGGATAAAACTACTGGAAATGAGAATGGATCTAGCTTCAAAGGATCCTTGGATGGCTTGAAAGTTCTTGAAGCAGAATCATGACACGAAAACAGTTCAAGTAAGATTTTCACTCGAAATAAGATTGTTATAGTTGTAGAAATTGAATCAAAGTTTGAATATGAATATTACCTTGAATTAGAAAGATAACCTAATATAAATAACAAAGGTTCCTTGATCTTAGATGATTACTTGGAATGGATTAGAAAGCTTGGAAGTAGACTTGCAAACTTGGAAGTATTCTTGATTTTTATGAAACTATACTTATGGAATTTATAAAGAACACTTAGAACTTGAAGATGGAACTTGAGAGAGATCAATTAGATGAAGAAAATTGAAGAATGAAAGTGTTTGTAGGTATTTTTGGTCGTTGGTATATGGATTAGATATAAAGGATATGTAATTTTGTTTTCATGTAAATAAGTCATGAATGATTACTAATATTTTTATAATTTTATGAGATATTTCATGCTAGTTGCCAAATGATGGTTCCCACATGTGTTAGGTGACTCACATGGGCTATAAAAGCTGATCATTGGAGTGTATATACCAATAGTACATAATCTAAAAGTTGTGTATTGTACGAGTACGAATACGGGTGCATACGAGTAGAATTGTTGATGAAACTGAACGAGGATGTAATTGTAAGCATTTTTGTTAAGTAGAAGTACTTTGATATGTGTCTTGAAGTCTTTCAAAAGTGTAAGAATACATATCAAAACACAACATGTATATACATTCTAATGGAGTCGTTAAGTCTTCGTTGGTCGTTACATGTAAGTGTTGTTTTGAAACCTTTAAGTTAACGATCTCAATTAATGTTGTTAACCAAATGTTTATTATATCAAATGAGATGTTAAATTATTATATTATCATGATATTATGATGTATGAATATCTCTTAATATGATATATACATTAAAATATCGTTACAATGATAATCGTTACATATAAGTCTCGTTTCGTAATTCTTGAGTTAGTAGTCTTATTTTTACATATGTAGTTCATTGTTAACACACTTAATGATATATTTAAATATCATTTTATCATGTTAAATATAGTGTATAAATATCTTAATATGATACATATATATTCAGTAGACGTTATCATAACGATAATCGTTATATATATCATTTCGAGTTTCTTAACTTAGTAATCTCATTTCTTATGTATATCACACATTGTTAATATACTTAGTGAGATACTTACTCATCATAATCTCATGTCAACCATATATATATGTCTATATATACAACAACATGTAGTTTTTACAATTTTGTAACGTTCGTGAATCGCCGGTCAACTTGGGTGATCAATTGTCTATATGAAACTTATTTCATTTAATCAAGTCTTAACAAGTTTGATTGCTTAACACGTTGGAAACATTTAGTCATGTAAATAACAATCTCAATTAATATATATAAACATGGAAAAGTTCGGGTCACTACACATAGTAGCTAGTAGTAAATCGTGGAGGTGCTAGTAGTGTTGAGTAGTATTTAGTATGGTAAGTAGCAATGGGTGGCATCAAGTAGTAACTGGTAATGACAAGCAGTGAGAAAGTAGTGATCAGTCGTGTCTAGCAGTGAGAGGTGACGTTGTGTAGTAGTAAGCAACGATAGGTAGTGGTATGAGATGATGAGTATGTTCTAGCAGTGTCTTCGTAGTGTCAAGTAGTGTTTGGTGGTGACGGACAGTGTCAAGTAGTGACGAGTTGTGACATGATTACATGCTTCTTATAGGTTATAATAGCAATTAATTTACACAGTGTAAATTTCTACACATATTGGAGATTATACGGTTCAAGTTCTAAACGATGTTTATCCTAGTAACCTTCTTGACTCGCTCCCAATTCCTTATTTTGTAATGTCAGAACTTCTATATGAGTTACCGTAATGTAATCCCGGTCATTACATTACGCTATCTCACATATCCATTCGACATCACTCCATAAGTTCAAGATAGCGTAGTCAACTTAATTCTCTTAAGTGTCACGTTGTGTGTACGTATGTGATTCGTAATATCATACATCTAGTCCAAGTCCATATCAATATGGGTATAGATGCGTATATGCATGTGATATCTAATATGTAGCCCTACGGGTAGCATAGTAGAGCAAACAGTGCAGGCATGGCATATAACAGTCATTCTAAGTACACGGCTATAGACTAGACCCACTAATGTGCCCTAAGGTTAGCACACTAATGTATCCTAGTTCCCTATAGCTAAAGCTCTGATACCAAATGTAATACCCCGTCAGAATCCACTAACGGCGTATTAACTCTGGTCCCAATGCTTGGCTTGACTTCTACATAACAGCAATGTTCTACTGCGAAAGCAACTAATACCTGAGATAAAACTTGTAAAACGGATCAACATAGAGTTGAGTGAATCTACAGGTTTGAGTAAATAGTTCTCGTATATTTCATAAAACAGTTTTCATAAATCGTTTGTCAAAAATCATTTCTTAAAAACGTTTATCTGAATAAACCGCTGAGGTTTAATCTCAAAATTTTGCATATAGCAAATGCTAAGTAATAAACTGTTTGTACGATGTCAAGTTTCAACTGTGAGTGACATCAAAAAGTTCTTTTTGTTTCATCTTCTTGTAGACATTATCATGTCTAGTTCAAGTTTGTAAACATCGTGTTTAAGTAACATTCTTCGTAAGTTAGGCCACGAGATTTCTGAAAAACTTCGTAATAATATACACTTATCATGAGCACTTGATTATAAAGCTTTAACCTTTGCGTGAGCCGAGCACACGTCTTTAGTTTACCCTATACTGGCGATACACCGATTAAGTGTACGAGTAACAACTATATAAGCACCTGTTTAACATTGCGGTGAGGTTTGTCAAACCTAACGGTACCGTCCCTATAAGTCGAGCTTACAAAGTAACTAATATAATCAAGCTAAGGGATTTTTGATCTAAACTCATATGTATATTCTTGGTAAGTTACTCGTGCCTAATATGTAATATCGTTGTAAAAACAGTTTAAGAAAATAGTTCAAAAGTAGCATGTATCTCATCCCAAAAATGTTGCTGAAAAAGTGACTGTAGACTCACCTTAGCAAAAGCACCTGAAATATCTTAGCAAAACGTACTGTAGTCGAACACTCTCGAACGAACAACGCAACCTAACCATGTAAGTCATCTTAAGTATACACATATAGGTCAAACCATGTCAACCCATAGTGTACGCAAAGTCCTAGTGCTCAGACTGACTCAACGAACAAGTAAAAGTCAACTAATCCAAGCAAGTCAACCAAAGTCAACCCTAAAGTCAACTCGGTCAAAGTGGTCAACTAAATTCAAACATCTCAGTAGGTCATAAAAACATGATCAATAAGTCAAACCTAGGTCAAGTATCATTTTACAAGTCATAATTAAGTATATTGCACTTTTGCACCTTAAAGCATGCCTTAGAAATTCGTACGTCGTAGAAACATCCAACTATAGCTCATAGCACATAAATCATTAAATCATGAAAAACTCCAGATCATAATTACACTTAAAATTGATTCCAAAAAGTCCAGCCAAAGCCTCATACGATAAATAAAAGTCCAATATCAGAAAGGGTCAATTCATAGTTCATTATAGAAATTTCTGCCCGCGCGTTAGTTTTTATACATTTGTAATAAAATATAGAAAATAGATTTTGATGAACGGCCAATTGGAGTCATCTCAAAACATCCAAAGCTTTAGTTATAAAATAATAAAATACATCTGTATAGCCAATTCATACAGTTTTGTAAATCTTTACAGACTCGTCAGTTTTTAATCATCAACCGGACACATCACTTAGACGAGCATATATCTCATGGAAATTCACGTTCTCGGAAGTTCGCATACAAATGAAACATGTCAAGGAACACTTAAAATAACATATTACAGAAGATCAAAGTCTCAATCAATTCCTAGTTCACTCTAGAAATTTTTATGTAACTTTGAAAAACGATTCAGCTAACTTTAAAAACCAAATCTTCGTTTTGACATAACGGGAGCATTATATAACCTTTCAACGCAAATCTTAAGTCTAAATTGCATAAATTTTCACAAGGAATACAGTAGTATACTTTATATAAGCTAAAACACAAAGCATGCAACTCAGAAAATTCGTATCTCATGCAAACCCTAACGAAAACTTCGATTAAGCATATCTTAAGCATACGATAACGAAATCACGCAAAATCGGAGTCTAAAATTAATAAATTTTTGACATCTTTCTAATTAAACATATTACAAAATCAGATCTCATGTCAATTAAATCAAATCATCAATAAAAAAATTCATTTTTCGTACGTACAACGTTAATTACGCAACCAAACGATAAATAACAACACATAACACCATCAATTGAGCACTAAACTTGATTACACTATGTAATTGAACTAAAATCAGATCTAATAAGATTAGGGTTTTCAATTATACCTTAGAATCACAAATTGCAAGTATGTACGCGTAGAGAACGACGATTGGAACAACGTTTATGCTTATGCTTTCTTCTAATTTTGAGTTTTGGTGATGATGGTGGTGTGGGCTGATGTCGACGACAAGAAGGGAGGGGGAGGGAGCAAAAACCATCGGCCAAGAAAGAATGAGGGTTTAGGGGAGGGTTGCTAGCTATTTAAATGTCGAGTTTGGGCCTAATTTAGTCATTAAAGATCCAATAAGCCACAAACTTAGTACATAAGGGTGCCCACTAATGGGGTTCGGCCGAATGGCCTCTTAATGAGGTCTCGGGCTTGTTTTAGCATAACTACTCATGTGCGTGTGGTCCGTTTTGAGTGCCGTTAACCGTACCGGATCTCCGGAACGTTAACTAGTCGTTAAAACGCATCCCACCAAGTTTAATTCTTTAAATATATAATAAATTAAATATGTTTTTCATAAAGTCAATAATTATTATAAATAATTATTTTATCGTTTTTTTGAATTCCGTAAACTGAAAAGCTTTCTAGGCGATTAACTTAATCGTAACGTTTTCTAGTTATTTCGCTATCCGAAATAAGTTCATAAATTAATATAACATATTAATTCAAGTAATCCACTAGGATCAAATATGCATTTAATTCTGTTAAACACATACGGTTCTAAATAATCACCGTTAAATACTTAACGGACAGGTAACGATAGTAACGGAAAAAGTCGGGTTGTTACATTAATTTTCCCCTCTCCCCCACGCTTGAATCATGCTACGCCCTCGTACGCATGTTTAGAGTACTATAATATTTATGTGAAAAATAAAAAGGGAAAATCTAACACATTACCGAGATACTCGCAATTTCACCATCCAATAGTAACAATCGCACATCATTTTGATTCATCATCACACATTCCATTCAATTACGTTTATCCTTCCATTACAACTTAGAAAAGAAAAACGAAAGAAAAAGTGTAAAATCTAACTAGCCCACTTTCGGAGGGATCCGCTTTAAACCACCCGATTCCCTCGGGTGGACGAGTTTTGTCTCGTGAGGGCTTGCAGTGAACATACCCACAAAGTTCATTTATCTAAAAATAAAAATAAAATAGAAATAAAATAAAGAAGACTTACAAACTCTACACATAGTTTGTGCAATTTTTATTTCCGAGTCGTGCACACGACTCTTTCGCCACTTCAGCTAATTCCAGGACTGTAGAAGGTTCCTCCTTCTCTCAATTTGTGAGAACCTTCAATATCTCTAACTTTCGTCAACTTAGAATCCAACCACACATCATTCTCCTTAGCCACATGCATTAACTCAAACAATTTAGCTTTTTCTTTAGGAGACAAGTTACACACAAGACGGTTGGTTAAGCTTTCATCCCCCCTACTCCTAGCATCATGGACCCGTCTATGTAATTTCCTCATGGAACGATCAAGCACCGGGTCATCCACATATTCCTTACACTCACTATCATGCCTCAAAGAACTATGTGGTGGATTTTCACTATCTCCCCCATACTTAGGCCCTTCAAGATCCTCTAAATTGGAAATCACCTCATAACCAACTCGAGAATTCACCTTTTCATTCTTATTCACTTTGATCTTGTGACCTCCAAACTGCTCAACGAGTTTTTCTACGGTTCTCCCCATTACTTTGACTACTTTTCCATCAAATTCTTCAGACTTTTCAAGTGTATCAACAGACACATTCCCAACACACATGTTCTCCATTTTGTTATTACTAGATACCTGCTCATTTAATTTTCTCATTGTTGGTGGTTGGGAACGCCCAATCGTCTTTGGGGTTACCAAATATTCATCCTCTTCACATTTAGAAACTTTTTCATCTACCCCAACAAATGTGGATACTGCCATCACGGTTTCTTTCATTGGTAATGAACAAGTGGTGCTAATAGATGAACTCAACTTGGTTTCAAGAACGTGACTCAGATTTTTCAATTCTCGCTCAAGATTTTGTATCGACTCTCTTTGACTCATCAAAATTTCTGCATTAGTTCTTATTTGAGATTCCATGAATTCACTTGTCATACCCTCTTTACTAGATTTCCTTACCTCCTCTTTCTCTTTCATAGCCGGTGCATACTTTTGAACCTGTTCATGGTTAGTATCCAACAAAAAACAATCCTGGACATCCGGTGTATGTAATGAATTAAAAATATTGATTCGTGATCTCTTATTACCAAAAGAAATGTCCATAACCCCGGTTCTACAATTGATAAGAGCATCAATTGTGGCCAAAAATGGATGACCAAGAATGATCGTCGGTTGGGTCTCCCTAAAGGTGGTCTCTGTGTCCATAACTATAAAATCTATCGGGTAATAAAAGTCTTTCACTTTCATAATCATATTTTCCAACATACCCCTTGGAGTTCTCATTGACCGATCCGCAAGTTGGACGAGAATATCTGTATGTTTTAAAGTTCCCAACTCGTATCTGTCAACAAGGTTCGATGGAAGTATGTTAATACTAGCCCCTAAGTCCAACAAAGCCTTTTTGACATTAACATTACCTACCGTAACCGAAATTAATGGTGTCCCCGGGTCCTTAAACTTAGGTGGAAGTGAACCCAAAATTACAGCACTCACTTTTTCAGTTAATTTTACCTTTTTGGGCAATGATGCGTTGAGTTTACACTTTTGAACACACAAATCTTTTAAAAACTTAGCATATGCAGGAATTTGTTTGATTGCATCAATAAGTGGAATATTTATTTTTACTTGTTTAAATGTTTCCCACATATCATCCATTTTCGGTCCCTTTTTCTCATAAGGGAATTGGTTATGGGACTCTAAGGCCTTGGGAAATGGAACGGTTTTTGGTTCCGTACCCGATTTCCCAATTTTCTCAATGATGGGTTCTTTATTTTCCACCCCCTTCCCAAGGTCATTATTTTTACTTACCTCATCCTCCTCATCAAGAACGATAGGAGACTTACGTGCATCGCGTTGAGCTACCTCTTTCTCACCGACCTTGTTGTCATACTTCTTTCCACTACGTAAGGTACCTACCATATTCACACTATGTCCTTTGCCCGAGTCCTTATGATTTGGATTTAACACTGTATAACTCAGAATGGTACCCGGCTCCCTATTTCCCTTACTCTCCGCTACATTACCAATCTCCTTAGCCAATGCACCAATTGACTTGTTTTGCACTTCCACTATTTTACGCATTTCGGAGATAAACGTGTCCATCTTGGCATCCGAGCTAGATGGTTGATTGGGTGAGGCATTGTTTTGATTTTGATTTTGGCTTTGATTTTGGCTTTGATTTTGGTAATTGTTTTATTTTTGGTTTCGGTTGTTGGGATAAGGATTTTGATAGTTTCTTTGATAGTTGCCTTGGTTCTGAAAGTTACCCTGGTTTTGAAAGTTGTTTTGCGGTCTTTGTTGGTTCCCTTGGTTAGCATTTAGAGCATTGTTATTGCTCCAACTGAAATTAGGATGGTTTCTCCAACCCGGATTATACGTGTTGGAGTATGTATCAAATCTTCGTCCCTGGACCTCATTAACTTGTTCCTCCACTATTTGTTGATTTACCGGTGGAATCCCATTTCTACATCCGTATGCAAAGTGAGAAGGATCTCCATAAATCTCACAAACTTCCTGAACCTGCGAAACATTACAAGCAAGACCCAGGTTTGGGTTGTTAAATATAAGCATTTTCAAATCATCTAATTCTTGCTCTAAGTTCCTAGATGAACCACCCGAGTCGGAAACATGATTCACCCGGGAGGTACTAGGTTGTTTACGATTAACCGAAGCTTGGGTTTTTGAACCCTTGCTTAATTGCTCAAAGAAGGTCCACTCGTCATCACTAGATCGAGTTAAAAATGCCCCACCACTAGCCACCAAAAGGAATTGCCTATTTTGGGAATCCAAACTATCATAGAAAACTTTAACCAATTCCCACTTTGGTATCTCATGGTGTGGGCATGCCCTAAGTAATTCCTTCAGACGTTCGTACGCTTCATGAAAAAGTTCACCAGGCAATTGCCTAAAAGATTTTATTTGCGTATGCATGTCTGAAGTTTTACTTATGGGATAAAACTCCTCTAAAAACCGTTTTTTCATCACCGCCCAAGTATTAATACTCCGGGCGGGTAAAGAGAGAAACCATCGTTTTGCCTTATCTTTAAGTGAATAAGGAAATAATCGAAGACATACCTCATCATCAGTGAAACCATTTACCTGATTAGTAGCACATATCTCATTAAACTCAGTGATGTGTTCATATGGTTCCTCGTTAGCCATACCTCGATAGGTTGGCAAGATCGAAATGAGTTGAGGTCGAACCTCAAATCGTCGATTGATTCCTCCTGCCGGTGCAGGATAAACAATGGGTGAGTGATCCTCAAAATCACCCGGTTGGTAATAAGTATCTACTCCTCTCTGTTGTTCGACCATCTCATCTCGTTGATCAAAAACTTCCTCTTCAGTATCGGAATCTGATTTAGGAGAGTTTGGTGGAACAATCGGATGTGACTCTAACTGTGGTTGAGTGGATGTTGAAGCCACTGTCGAGACCTTTAAAATTATTGTAGCTTTTCGATTAGCTTTTGCGGATTTCTCGATTTTCGGGTCTAAAGGCTTAAGATTTTGATCTCCCAAACTTCGAGTTTGCATACACTAACCTGCACTTCAACAAAAACAAGAACACCGAGCGTAAAACTGACAAAAACAAAATAAACAAAACACTATTTTTGAATTTTTATTGGTTTTATAATTTTTATGGTTTTTCTAATTTAACACGAAAGCAATAAAATAAGAGCTTGCAATCAAGCGCACACTTCCCCGGTAGCGGCGCCAAAATTTGATCGGTATCGAAGGACCGGTCAAAAATAGCCTAATTACTCTACTTTAGATAGGGTAAGCAGGATTCGTTCCACGGGAAGCTATGGTTAACTAGCAAGCAATTTCAGGATTTGTTTGTTTGTGATTAACTAAAATTAACTAAAGTAAAGACTAGATTAACAATTACTAAGCAAGTGTAAACTTTGAGTATTTAAGAGCATAAACAATGAGCTAATTAAAAAGGTTGTAATCAATTGGATGAAAGTCTTTATTCCTTGACAATCCCAATTATGCATGCATTAGTTCAACAAATCCTTATGCTATCAAATTATCAACTAAATCTCATAGACAAGACTTCTTTAGTTTTCCAATTTATGATTATCTTGGACACAAGCAATGCTACCTACACATGTTGTCTTTATCCTTATACTAAATTGTAACTAGGTTGGATTAAGCACAAGATGTTAAATATCAATCACTTGTCTTGTAACAATCAATAACTTTCAAACTTGCATTAAATGATAATTCAAAAGATTCAATGAAATTATAAACCAAAAGACATAAGGATTACAAATTCAAGAATCACATAAGTAAATGAAAAACTAAACATACAATAATTGTTCATGCAAGGAATAAAGTGGAAAAAACTAGCCAAGCATGTTGGTGATGATGATCATGGTTGCTTCTTGAAGTTGCATGATGAACACTCTTTGAAACCTAGCTTGAATCTTGATTTGATGATGATTGATGATGTGACGACCCAGAAATTTCCGACCAAATTTAAACTTAATCTTCATACAATTTCGACACGATAAGAAAAGTCTGTAATGTTGAGTCCCAAAATTTTTGAACTGTTTACATGAATTCATCGACTTTAACTGTTCCCGACAATTCACGAACTATTGTGTGTAAATAAATATGTAAATATATATATGTATATATATATATATATATATATATATATATATATATATATAAGTTTAAAAGTATACATTAATTTAATATGATAGAATACAGCTTAATCATCTGAATTGAGAAGGTGAAATCAGATACAAAACAAGTAAGATGTCGTTACAATGAATCATTAGAATTAAAGATGTAAAATAATATACGGAGTAAATTAATATTAAAATGAATAAAGGTATATATATATATATATATATATATATATATATATATATATATATATATATATATATATATATATATATATATATGAATATGATTTCTATCATCAATGATTTGATGTATATTGTAATATATTATATAACATATTATTTGATTATTAAATACAAGTTAAAATAGAGTTGTTGTATTAATATTCTTACCTTCATAAATATTAATATTAATATCAATATTTTTTTTGATACATTTGATTGTTATTATTTTTATTGATAAAGTTATTGTTACCATTACCAATAACATTATTATTATAACTAGAATTAAAAATTGTAATTTTAGATATTATTGTGACCATTATTATTATTATTTATAAGTATTATTACTATTATCATTAATAATTGTTATTGTTATTTTTATTATAGTTATCATAATTATTATTATAAAAATAAATACAATTTACTATTATTATCAGTAGTAATATTATTATTATCATTTTATAATTATTATTATTATTTATATTTATTATTACTATTAATATAATTATTATTAATAAATATAGGTAATATTATTATTATAAATGTATTAAATAATTATTAATATTAATCAAAACAGAATATAAAGACATAAATTACGCGTATAAGAGTTATCAGATATCCCTTTCCACTTTAAACTTTTTTTCTCCATTCCTCTTTACATCCGTGACTACATCATGAACCCTACAACAACAAAATTGATCGTATCAGGTTCCCTACTTTGATCATTCGACTATCACCATTATTATCGTTTATACATTCCTAATACCTGCTATTAATCGATAATGAAATCAAAAATTAAAGAATCATGTTCAGCTCTCCTCTTCACGAACCAGTTCAGCCAACAGGTCTATTCCAAATCAATTATCAAAATCTAAAGATGCAATTGTGTTAGGAATCGTTCAATTGATCTATCTGTAAATTTCCAGCCTCTAATTCCACAAATTGATTATTAATTTTAAGAGTCAAACTTTTGTTTTAAAAAGTCAAAACGAACCTTTCATTCAAATTGGAGTTTTGTAGTTTGTTTCAGGTTCTAATTTTGGGTGTCGAACATTTGAGGAGTGATTTATAACAACTCTTATGTTGGGTTTAAAGCCTAAAATGATCACAATTGCAAAATCAATGTTTGAGTTTTCTTTGAGTATTTTAACTGCTGCTGCTACAAATTTTGCTATTTTATTTCCTGATTAATCCAAGTTATCACTACCAATCGTTTCTGTTTCTATTACACTTCCTAATCCAAACAATTAAACTTGTTATTACATTTGGGTTTTGGTTTTTGGTCAATTGAATTGAAGAAGAAGAGTAACACAGAAAACGTATTAAATGGAATTAAAATCGAATATATTCAGAAAAATGAAAATGGATTGATGGTTAAGTGTGTTGCGGGTGAGCGAGGGGTCGCGGGTTCGAGCCCGGTTCATGGCGAAATTTTTTTTAGAAAGGCTCTTTTAAGGGTAACACTCTTATTATTATTATTATTATTATTATTATTATTATTATTATTATTATTATTATTATTATTATTATTATTATTATTATTATTATTATTATTATTGTTATTATTATTATTATTATTATTATTATTATTATTATTATTATTATTATTATTGTTATTATTATTGTCATTGTTATTGTTATGATTGTTATTACTAGTGTTACAATTATTATTATTAATATCATAATTATAAGGATTATAAATATTATTATTATTATTATTATTATTATTATTATTATTATTATTATTATTATTATTATTATTATTAGTATGATAATTCGTAGTAATATGATTAATAAGATTATTATCATTATTATTAGCGTTATCATTGGTACTAGTATTATCATTTAAAAACTATTAGTATTATTACTAACATTATCATTACTAGTATTATTATTATTATGATTATGATTAAAATTACTATTATTATATATTCATCAATATTGTTAAGATTATTATTGTTATCTATATCAAAATCAATAAAAGTATTTTTATTAAAATTTTAGAATTTTTAGTGTTATTAAAATTTGAATTACTATTATCACTATGATTAAGATTAATATTATTATTACAAAAATAATCCAAATTATTTTCATTAATATTAGCACTTGTATCATTTTTTAATTATTAGTATTATTATTATCATTAACATAAGTATTATTATTAGTATTATCATTATTATTATTAATATTACAAAGTATCATTAATCGACTTATCAGTTAAACATTAATATTAGTAATACTGTATGATTACTGAAATTTCTATTAAAACTATTAACAATTACCATTGTTATTAAAAGTATTATTTTTACTAAAACTATCATTTTTATCGTTATCAGTATTATCTATGTCATTATTATTAAGATAATTACAATTATGAAAATAAAAGTATTAATGACATTATTAAAGTTATAAGCATAAAAATAAAGATTATATATATAAATATATATTTAATACACATAACTTAACTATATTAATATATCTATATATAAAATGAAAATATATATATAATGAAACTTATTAATCTACTATATAAATGAATTACATCACTAAAATAATATATTTGTTCGATTACAATAATATGTATTAATGAATATACGAATGATATAGGTTCGTGAATCCGAGGCCAACCCTTCATTGTTCAGTTGTTCAATGCCGTCATATGTATTTTTACTACAAAATACAGTATAGTGAGTTTCATTTGCTCCCTTTTTAAATGCTTTTGCAATATATATTTTTGGGACTGAGAATACATGCGCCGTTTTTATAAATGTTTGACGAAATAGACACAAGTACTCGAAAATTACATTCTATGGTTGGATTATCGAATCGAATATCACCCTTTTAGCTTGGTAGCCTAAGAATTAGGGAACCGACACCCTAATTGATGCGAATCCTAAAGGTAGATCTACGGGCACTAACTCCCCCCATACTGGAAAATGGTATGCTTTAGTACTTCGAGTTTATATTATACAGATGGATTTCTATTTTGGGGATATTCTATATGCATGATGTTAATGTCGGTTACCAGGTGTTCAATCCATATGAATGATTTTTAAACACTTGCGTGTATGATTATTGAATAAAGGAAATCTTGTGGTCTATTAAATTTATAGAAATGATTGATTACGATAAACTAATGAACTCACCAACCTTTTGGTTGACACTTTATAGCATGCTTATTCTCAGGTATGAAAGAAATATTTCGCTGTGCATTTGCTCATTTTAGAGATACTACTTGGAGTCATTCATGACATATTTCAAAAGACGTTACATTTGAGTCGTTGAGTTCATCAAGATTATTATTAAGACAATTATAATTGGATATATTATGAAATGTTATGCATACGGGTCAACTTTTGATGAAATGAAAGTTTGTCTTTCAAAAACGAATGCAATGTTCGTAAAATGTATCATATAGAGGTCAAGTACCTTGCGATGTAACCAAATGTAATGTATTCATCCAGATGGATTAGGAAGGGTCATTAGAGTTGTATCAGAGCGGTGGTCTTAGCGAACTAGGTCTTGCATTAGTGTGTCTAACTGATAGTTGTTTAGATGCATTAGTGGGTCTGGACTTCTACCGTGTCTGCATGTCAAAAGTTTTGCTTATCATTTCGTGTCGAAAATTATTTGCTTATCATCCTTAAAGTCTAGACACGTCTTACTGCCTCTATTGCATAGACATTGTATAGATTAATTCATATCTTAGCGTATCTGTTAGTGTTACCTTTGCCTGACAGCTTCCGTTGATTCCTCTGTAACTTATGGGATTTTAGTATTATATATGCATATGTAAATTGTGTATTGCAGAGTACTAATCTATATCCTATAATCTATTTCTTATTGAAAATCCTTCATCTGATCGTACGAGATGAACCCCTCAACCAGTTCGAGTCCCTCAGATTCCGATAGCTATTTCGATATGGATTTCCACTCGAGCTCCGAAAGCAGTGTAACTGGAATGGATCAACCAATCAGTCATCACCAATTCTGGATGAATTGGGGATGGGTTCGTAGCCTACTTAATCATTGGAGACAAGAAGAAGGTGATCCCTTCCATCTACCATATTTGTAAGAACCAGTTTTACTCTGTTATGTTGGACATCGTCCAACAGGGTGGGACGCCGTCCCAGTTTGAAGGGCTGGACGCCGTCCAGAATTTTGGACGCCGTCCAGATGGCCTGACGAGCCAACTTTTGTGTTTTTGATATTTAAAAGAGGTAACTTGGTAATTTCACATTATGGACGACTTTAAGGCCCTAGATCAATTTGTGGAGCCTCATTTACTCCATTTACAACCACCAAACCTCTTCCACTTAAATTCTAGAGAGAGAGAGAGTGATTCAAGTGTGAGAAAGCTCAAATCGAGGTAGAAGAAGCTTGTTTCGGGTTAGAGCTCGAGCATTAAAGTTGTTCATCTCCTCACTAGCTACATTTTGATTGTAGTGGTAAGTCTTAACCTTGATTTCCTTACTATTAATTGTTTAAGGGTTAGGGTTTGGGTTAGTGATGTGTATAAAACCCATTTGTTAGTGATTTAGGGGTTTTTGGGTAAGTTTGGGTCATGAAGACTCAAAGATGACTAACCTAGGGTTTTGAGAAGCTAAAGTGTGTAAATGGGTCTTAAGGACTTAGTAAATCACTAACACACTTGTGGTTAATGTTAGTGGGTGTCATTTGGGTTGTGGGTGACCCAAATGGGTGTGTTGACCTTGAAATGGGTCAAATAGGTCTTGGGCGACCTAGGTTGATTAATGAGTATGAAAACACACTAAACTTGTGATTATAAAGTGTATTAAGACCATAATGGGCTAGCGTTAGGGTTTTGGTGAAATTGACCCATTATTAGGGTTATGTGTGCAAATGGGTCGGAATTGCACCTTGGGTCAAAGTGACACTAGAATGGTGAGTGAGTTGGTTGACCAACTTGATCTTGTGATTGATTATGTGCATAATGTAATAGGTATGTTACATTGAAGTTTGCAAGCTCGGTTATTGTGAGGACCCGTCCTAATCCATCTGGACGAAGTCATCAACATTTGGTCCCATTGCAATGATCGACTCCAAGTAATGTCCTTAAAATGAGCAAATGCACAGCGGAAGGCTTAATTCGTACCTGAGAATAAACATGCTTAAAAGTGTCAACCAAAAGGTTGGTGAGTTCATAGGTTTATCGTATCAATTATTTCAATATATTAATAGACCACAAGATTTCATAATCATAAACATAATACACTCGCAAGTGTATGTAAAGCATTCTAAGTGGTTGAACACTTGGTAACCATACTTAACATTTAATCACGTCGCATATTCCCTTTATTATGAAATCTCACTACACCGTACCAAGTGTAGTCACCGAAACGAAGTACTGTGCAACCGTTGAATACTGGTCGTCCAGTCCGGTTGGGGTTGTCAGGCCCGATAGATCTATCAACAGGATTCGCGTTTACAATACCACATGTAAATAGTAGTTACCAAGCTACAGGGAAGTATGCCAGTGGTACAACTCAACGTAGAATATATTTTTTAAGTACTTGTGTCTATTTCGTAAACATTTATAAAAGCAGCGCATGTATTCTCAGCCCAAAAATATATATTGCAAAAGCAATTAAAAAGGGAGCAAATGAAACTCACCTGACAACTTCAGAAATAAATCACAGAGATAAAACCGAATATCGGAATGCAAGTAACCGTAGACCTCAACCTAGAGAACATATGTTGGTCAATAAGTATCTAATAAGCTAGGTCAGTCCATAGGATAAGTATAGTCCTATTGCTCAAGTCCGACTCATAAATTTAGCAAAAGTCAACAAAAGTCAACGCAAGTCAAAGTAAGTCAAATGTAAGTCAAACGCAAGTCAAACACAGTCAACATGGTTAACACAAGTCAAAATCTCATAATATTACTCAACTTGGTCAAATAGTCAAACATAGGTCAAACAACACGTTTTAGTTCATAAATGGTCAATTACACAATCATAGTTTATTGTCATGCATAACGTTCATGTACATGTAGCAAACTTCGCATAATATCTCATAGCACAAAATTCATGGTAACATGGCAAACTCCAGATCACAAATAGACTTAAAATAGATTCCAAAAAGTCCAGCCAGGGTCTCATACTATGTCTACAAGTTGGGAATCAGAAGGGGTACATTTATCATTTACTAAATCAGTTTCTGACCGTGCACTGATATCGTAATGGCTATAACCTGAGCTAGGGACATGGAATTAATACAAGGTTAGTGGACATGGTTCAAGGACAAGTCAAAATATAACATATCCAAAAATAAGTAACTTTGGTTTAGCCAATTGGTACAGTTTATTCAATAAAGTTGGATGTCCTGTTTCAGTTCATTTCAGAAATTACCAAAACTATGGCCCTAGTGTGCACAATGCATAAGTTTTCAGAGGTTGCAATAAACTAAAAATATATCACATATCATGTAAAGATTCATATTCCAGAAGCATTCATGTTAATTCATAAAACACAAACCACAGAGTACAAATCAGAGAACAAGTGGAAGATTCAATCCTAGTTTAGCTAGTCACTTTCGCATGCAATTAGCCGAAGATATAGATACAATTAGACCATGATATCTACACAAAAAGTGAATTACTTTCTGTGTATATTTCAGATATGAAAAGATCTCATCTCATAAGTCAATACATTTTAGCATACAAGTCCGTTTTCATGCATGTGCTGGAAAAATCTACATTTTCATTCGATTAGGCATAACACGAGTTTTACTCAAGCAAATGACATGATATCCTAGTGTAACCTGAGTGTTTTTGAATTTTCTATCCAATGGTAATCAACACATAAGCCAATTCGTGACCCATCAATACCAGTTTTCTGATCAAGTATAAAAACACAACGATAATTCAAACGGTCATAACATAAGCATACGGAAACGAAATCAAGCGAATCCAAAGTCTAAATCAATAGTTTTTCATGAGGATTATGAATATCACATAATATCATGCAATTTAAAAATTCAAATTTCTGTTACCATCAAATACAAATTCGTGATTTATCAAAAAGTCATCAAACGATCAAATTAACGAATACTATCATGCATACATACAAGGACTTGAGCACTAGACACTATATCTACCCTAAAATGTAAAAAAAACATGAAAACCCAAAATTTAGAGTTTTTGAAACTTACGCTAATCAATAAATTGTTGGTATATATGTGTAGAGGTCTTCGAGAGGAGTCCGAATATGTAGACGATTTTATGATCAAGTGATTATTGAAGGTGTTCTTGAGTGATTCTTTCTATGGTGTTTATGTATTGTTTTTGAAGCTAGATTATGATGGGTTTTTGCTGAGATGAGGAGGTTGAGAAGAGATTTCAAGTGTGTGTGTTTTATAGAGTAAGAAATGAGGATTAGAATTGAAATGGAAATGGTTAAGTGTGTATGTAGTTAGGCGTCATTTTTGATTCCTCATAAAGGGATTCCTAAGTTGAATTTTGAGCTAGAAGTTTAATACTAGAAGTTAAGAAATGTTTAAACATGTTTCCCCATGATTAATAGGTTGAAAATGATGTTTTACTATTGGTATATACGAATAGTAAATACATCTAGAAATTGTATATAGTACATGTCTCATGAGTCATATATAATAACAAAGATGTCATTTTCCATGATAAAAGGTTGAAAATGATGTTTTCCTATTGGTATATTCCAATAGTAAATACATCTAGCAACTGTGTATAATACGGGTATAAATACCGTACGAATACGAGTAGAATTCTTGAGAAAATCGAATGCGAATACGAGTATAGCTATCTTTGTTGAGTATAAATATGTTAGTACAAGTATTTAAGTCTTTCAAAAGTGTGTATATTACATATTAATACAATACATATATATTCATTTTAACATAAGGGTTATTACGTCGTTAAGCATTACATATATATAATGTTTCGAAACCCTTAAGTTAGTAGTCTCATTTTATATATATAACCCATTGTTAATATACTTAATGAGATACTTAATTATCATATATTCAAGTTAGATATAATCCATATATATACATATATATACATAAGTATATAATTAATACAAGCTATGACGTTCGTGAATCGTCGGACAAATGGATGGTCAACTGTTTGTATAAAACTCATTTTTAAAAGTTTTAAAACTTGTAAAAATTCATTGCTTATCATGACGAAATCATATAGAGAATTGGTTTAAAATAAGTTAAAATTTTTCGGGTCGTCACAGTACCTACCCGTTAAAGAAATTTCGTCCCGAAATTTAATCGAGGTCGTCGTGGCTAACAATAAGAATGTTTTCATGACTAATATGAGTTGATAAATAGAGTTTCATCATTGTTGAGTAATATGGATAAAACAATTCGATTACGCGAAGAGTATAAGTGAAGCTATCGCAAAGGATTGAAATATAGAAATAGAAATTCGTCTTATCTTTTGACGTAGGTTGATTTCCAGAATTCAGGGAATTTAAAGAAATCCTCTAATCAGAAAGGAAATGTAATAGCACGATCTGATTTGTTAAATTACCAAAAATCACGGAAAGATAGAAATATCAAGAAAATATTTTACTTAACACGTTTAAAGGTTAAGTAGAATGAAAGAGTCGTGTAACATGGCACCTGATGAGGATATGATTTGTGAACCATCATCACGTTCCATTAGAAATTCAGCATGACTTACTGTAATATAATCACGTTGGCCGGGCGTCATTATATTATACTAACCCATGCTTCAATTTCCAACACTTCTCTACAATTCATTCATAATTTATACTTAGATTTTACAGAAGTTTTCAATATAATGGAATACAGAAAACACGATGAGGTAGATAATTTCGGACAAGAATATTTATGAAAATATCCTCAGAAATATCGAAGATATTTATGATGATATTTTTTTTTGAATTTCTAAGTTCGAAGGTTGATGAAGAAGAGTTTTCCGCAAGATTTTAACATGACTTCGGAGAATGATATTCTCTAAAGATTTCATCGGATTCAGAATTACCTGGATTCTTTGAATATAGGGTTTGGTCCTTGTATTTGTCCTTGGTCTCCTTCATGGTTAGCTAAATTCATTTTTTTTTTCAGTACCAAATTTTCTATCGAGCGTTCCCAACATTCCATTCTTTATCATCAAACTCTTGGCCATTTAGGCCATCTACAATTTTACTGTTTCCTCTGCATTTAATGCAGCTATATCTGAATCATCGATTATCAATCCGAGGTGGTTTCAAGAGAATTGTTTTTTTAGATGATTAAACGCTGATGGTAATATGGTGGCATATAAAAGGTTTCCTGGTAACAATAAAAGAGCACGCATATATATCAAGGTTATAATATGATTGTTTCAAACGAAAAGTCGAAGTTGACTTGCTAGAGCTGTGACAAAATTGGCTATCTTAAAAAGGGATTGTAAAGTTATTTTGGGTAATAACAACACTAAAGGAGCTAGCACAAATACGTGTTAAACTTTACTCAGGTTCCGAGTGTTTTCAGTGGATAACTACATGCGTCAATCATTTCTTCCGTAGATGAAGTGCGGTTGGTTCATCCCCTCAATTGAGGTGTTTTCAAGAATCATGAAAAGTTTGAATGCAGATTGTATTCATCAAGATAAAATGAGGTTTAAGATGAAATCAAGTGGCAAACTTGAAGAGATGTTTAGTTTCATATGTTATAATCAATATTTCAATTCATTTTAATTGTCCAATGTCATTAGTCCACAGTCGATAGTCCACATTTAACAGTCCAGTAATTCAAATATAGTTTAATATATTATATTCGAATTAATTAATACGTGTCGTGACCCGTATACGTCTCAGACTCGATCACAACTCAAACTATATATATTATTGTAGAATCAACCTTAACCCTGTATAGCTAACTCCAGCATTACTGCATATAGAGTGTCTATGGTTATTCCAAATAATATATATAGATGCATCGATATGATATGTCAAAACCTTGTATACGTGTCCCGATATTTAAAGTGCGTAAAATAAATAACAGAAATTAAATGACGATAAATAAAATTGCGAGAATTAAAATTACGATAAATAAATGTAATTGGAATTAACAGTTAGCTAGGAATAGTTAGCTAGGATTTTGTTAGCGTGGATTCTTAATAGAATTTCTCATAGTTAATTTGTTTGTTTCTAACAAATTTTATTTTGTTCAATGTTTTCTTCATTATGCCACTTGTTGGATTCTGGTAAATCAAAATCCAAATATGAAATTAGATGAAAATGGTTATTCTACGGTGAACGGATACGTATATCGGTGGTTGTAAGTAGGATAGTGAATGACTGTTGAATCAGCTTCGACGAATGTACAATGTTACTTATTAAGGTGAAATCTAAATATTCCTCGGGTATTACCTACCCGTTAAAATATTTTCGCCATTAACAGTACAAAAGAATTTTTAATTACAATCTTTATAAAAACATATATACGTATATATTTTCTTCAGATGTAATCATGGATTTAATGAGTCAATATGATATTAATCTCATTTGCTTTTTGGTTAGAACTAGAGTACATAATCTCTAAAACATTAGAGATTACATAATCATCATGTCGAACGAAGATAAATGATGTAGAACGTCATGTAGAACGATGATTATACTCGAGGTACAGAATGAGATATTGAGGCATGTGATGTTGAAACTTTGGTTGTTAGTGGTACTGTTGGTGCTGGTGATGTTGCTGAAGCTGGTAAGTTTCGCACCATGTTTTCTAAATTGATTACTCGAGTGCGAAGCTCGTTGACTTCTTCCATTATTCCGGGATGATCGTCGGTCGAAACTAGCGGATGAATAAGGTTTAGAATTTTAGATAGAATATAATCGTGGTGAGATATTCGGGAAATGAGTGAAAATGGTGTTTCGGATAGGTTCGTCGATAAGTGCTTCAGGTTCATCGCCAAGAGGTAAGTTCGGTTGGTGAAAAGGATCGCCTTCTTCGCGTCTCCATTGATTAAGTCGACTACGAACCCATCAGATGAATTGTGGATAGCTGATTGATTGATTCATTCATTCTGGTGACACCGCTTTCGAAGCTTAGGTGAATATCCATGTCGGAATAGCTATCGAAATCTGAGGGACTCGAACTGGTTGAGGGATTCATCTCGTACGATCAGATGAAGGATTTTCGATAGGAAATAGATTATAGGATGTAGATTAGTACCCTGTAATACATCATTTACATATGCATATATAATACTAAAATCCCATAAGTTACGGAGGAATCTACGGAAGCTGTCAGGCAAAGGTAACAATAACAGATATGCTAAGATATGAATTTTGTCTATACACTATTCATGCAGTCAATGCAGTAAAATGTGCCTAGACTAAGAATGATAAGCAAATAATTTTCGGCACTAAATGATAAGCAAAACTTTTGACATGCAGACACGGTCGAAGTCCAGACCCACTAATGCATCTAAACAACTATCAGTTAGACACACTAATGCAAGACCTGGTTCGCTAAGACTACCGCTCTGATACCAACTGTGAGGACCCGTCCTAATCCATCTGGACGAAGTCATCAACATTTGGTCCCATTGCGATGATCGACTCCAAGTAATGTCCTTAAAATGAGCAAATGCACAGCGGAAGACTTAATTCGTACCTGAGAATAAACATGCTTAAAAGTGTTAACCAAAAGGTTGGTGAGTTCATAGGTTTATCGTATCAATTATTTCAATATATTAATAGACCACAAGATTTCATAATCATAAACATAATACACTCGCAAGTGTATGTAAAGCATTCTAAGTGGTTGAGCACTTGGTAACCATACTTAACATTTAATCACGTCGCATATTCCCTTTATTATGAAATCTCACTACACCGTACCAAGTGTAGTCACCGAAACGAAGTACTGTGCAACCGTTGAATACTGGTCATCCAGTCCTGTTGGGGTTGTCAGGCCCGATAGATCTATCAACAGGATTCGCGTTTACAATACCACATGTAAATAGTAGTTACCAAGCTACAGGGAAGTATGCCAGTGGTACAACTCAACGTAGAATATATTTTTTAAGTACTTGTGTCTATTTCGTAAACATTTATAAAAGCAGCGCATGTATTCTCAGCCCAAAAATATATATTGCAAAAGCAATTAAAAAGGGAGCAAATGAAATTCACCTGACAACTTCAGAAATAAATCACAGAGATAAAACCGAATATCGGAATGCAAGTAACCGTAGACCTCAACCTAGAGAACATATGTTGGTCAATAAGTATCTAATAAGCTAGGTCAGTCCATAGGGTAAGTATAGTCCTATTGCTCAAGTCCGACTCATAAATTTAGCAAAAGTCAACAAAAGTCAACGCAAGTCAAAGTAAGTCAAATGTAAGTCAAACGCAAGTCAAACACAGTCAACATGGTTAACACAAGTCAAAATCTTATAATATTACTCAACTTGGTCAAATAGTCAAACATAGGTCAAACAACACGTTTTAGTTCATAAATGGTCAATTACACAATCATAGTTTATTGTCATGCATAACGTTCATGTACATGTAGCAAACTTCGCATAATATCTCATAGCACAAAATTCATGGTAACATGGCAAACTCCAGATCACAAATAGACTCAAAATAGATTCCAAAAAGTCTGGCCAGGGTCTCATACTATGTCTACAAGTTGGGAATCAGAAGGGGTACATTTATCATTTACTAAATCAGTTTCTGACCGTGCACTGATATCGTAATGGCTATAACCTGAGCTAGGGACATGGAATTAATACAAGGTTAGTGGACATGGTTCAAGGACAAGTCAAAATATAACATATCCAAAAATAAGTAACTTTGGTTTAGCCAATTGGTACAGTTTATTCAATAAAGTTGGATGTCCTGTTTCAGTTCATTTCAGAAATTACCAAAACTATGGCCCTAGTGTGCACAATGCATAAGTTTTCAGAGGTTGCAATAAACTAAACATATATCACATATCATGTAAAGATTCATATTCCAGAAGCATTCATGTTAATTCATAAAACACAAACCACAGAGTACAAATCAGAGAACAAGTGGAAGATTCAATCCTAGTTTAGCTAGTCACTTTCGCATGCAATTAGCCGAAGATATAGATACAATTAGACCATGATATCTACACAAAAAGTGAATTACTTTCTGTGTATATTTCAGATATGAAAAGATCTCATCTCATAAGTCAATACATTTTAGCATACAAGTCCGTTTTCATGCATGTGCTGGAAAAATCTACATTTTCATTCGATTAGGCATAACACGAGTTTTACTCAAGCAAATGACATGATATCCTAGTGTAACCTGAGTGTTTTTGAATTTTCTATCCAATGGTAATCAACACATAAGCCAATTCGTGACCCATCAATACCAGTTTTCTGATCAAGCATAAAAACACAACGATAATTCAAACGGTAATAACATAAGCATACGGAAACGAAATCAAGCGAATCTGATGTGTTGCACGTGGTGTACGAAAATACTATTATTTTTAATATGAAATGCGATGAAATATTACACAAGTTTTAATTAATTTACGGATGGAATATACCTAAACGTTGCTACAACACTTATAGGCAGTGTACCTAATCGTAGAGTAGTGCAGTTTTTAGTAAGTCCGGTTCGTTCCACCGGGAGCTAGTGAAGTTTAACACTATATTTTTACACACAATATTTGTAAAAAATACAAAAATATATATATGTACTAGTAGTATTATTATTATTATATAAAGGGGGGTTTTTACCGTTTAGTGACCGGTTTGTCGATTTTAAAACTTAAGTTACAATTAAAACCTAATGCAAAATATTAAATATAAATATATCTTAATTTTAAAGCGTAAAGTAAATGACAATAATTAAAATGACAGAAAATTTAAGTGCGATAAAATATGAAATAAAGGAATTATGCTTATTTAAACTTCCGTAATCATGATGTTTGGCGTGTTGATTTTAATTTAGTCCGATGGGTTAATTGTCCTTTGTCCTGGATTATTTAATATGTCCATCTGGTTTTTGTCCATAATGGTCCATCAGTCATAAATATAAAGTGCGAGTGTCCTCGTCAAATTACCCTTATGTCCGAAGTCAAATATTCCAACTAATTGGGGACTTAAACTATAATTACACCAAGTGTCCTTGTATATAAT